>NC_091516.1:36560421-36877529 GCF_947461875.1 Haliaeetus albicilla
TGTATGATGTTCACATCAGCTTGAGAAGAAGCACAGCTTTTTCCAGGAGGTACTTTGGAGGGGAGTCACATTTCATATGGGGTGCCCTGGTGCCAATATGCTTTGGTATGGAATGACATCAAACAAACAAGGGATTTCCTTGGAGTGTGTCCTGGAAACTTGAGGAGTTCTTGATGGCATCTGACATCCCAATTGCCTTGAAGTTAACTTTTTGATGACATCTTGCCCAGCTGTACCTTTATACAATTATAAGCCATGGATTTTAAGCTGTCTGAAAGAGATTAAACTGTTTTCCAACCAGCTGCTGCAGTCTGATGCTTGGCATATGGGTAATGGATAGGGTTACCAATTTGGAAATGTGTGGAAAATTAGTAAATACCTTTTATGAAGAACAGTGTTGTAAGATCAGTGAAATTGCTCAGAAAGCTAGGAGACAATTGCTGTGTTCTGGCAACCATGAACATTTTCTTCCAGAGGAACACTTGTTTATTGTTTTCTATTTCAATTTCCTGTGCGTATACCACATATAAAAGCTCCTAATGTCACTGGCATCGGGGGGGGTGGGGGGGTGGAGAAGGGAAAGCTGCTGCAGATGTGTAAGGCCAGACCTTCACCTTGTGTAACTGGTGAACTGTCTCTCAAACCAGCGGTGTGCCACCACTTCATAGGAAATGAAGGTCTGCCACATGGTCAAGAGCTATTCCTGCTCTCAGAAAGGTTTCGTGGTCAATGCGTGCATGCTGGTTGTTTAAAATATGGGTATGGCTCTCCCTTAGCTGGTATTATGGCATCTCCAGCACATCTTTCCCAAAGCCATTCCTGGTGCAACTGTCATGGTTGCAGGGTCTGGCACCCCTTTCCAGCAGACCCCTTGCCTGTGCTGGTGTTTTCTGGGGTGGGAGGGGTAAGCTCTGCATGCTTTGGAATGCAGGATTGCCCTCCTCAAGGTGAGCTTGCGGGGTGGCTGCTGCGGCCAGTGGGATGCTGCTGCTGGGTGGGCTGGCACGGGAACTAGGCACGCCAGGCAGGATGCTGCCTCCTGCTCTGGCGCGGGCCCAGCCCTTCTCAGATGTTGTCTTGCAGTCTCTGTTGGTGTCTTCTGAAGGGCTCACAATCCTGGTTCAAAAAACTCAACTGAGTTCGGAAAAGTGGTGTTCTACTCCAAAACTGGGTCGCTGCCTGGTAAAATAAGAGCAAACCGAAAATAGTAGCGTTTTCAGAGGGGTGGTTTCTAATAAGGCTGTAAGTGGTCTATTACGCAAAGGATTAGGAGAATTATCTATGCCTGCTGAGCAGCACAGGCAGGTCATAATTTGCAGCATGTTTAGGCTTTGTAAGTGACTATAATACTGAGCATGCTGTGACCCATTTAGGGAAAACATGATCTCCAATACCTGGTGGTAGTTCAGGTAGTTCAGCAGTTCGATATGAGCAATATTTCTCTTTCCTTAATAAAACACGGGTTGGGATTTACAGCTTTTCCAAGGCTTCACCTCCCCACTCTATTTCCAAAATATTGTTTAAAGGTAACTGCCCACACAATGTCTGGAGAAGTTACAATGTTTTATTACCTTATAAGAGAGGAAGGAGATAAATATATGCTGGATGTCTGTTAGAAGACCCTCTAAACCAGAGCTTCATTCCTGTGTACCTCCCCAAGAGGCAACCTTCATTATGACCGTATTTCCACTGGATGCTTCTTTGTGACCTCTTCATTTGCGGGCAGGTCTGAGTCAAAGCCTTGGAGCTGAGCATGTTTGACATTTAGAAAATCCAAACTTAATCGGCTTGAATGAAACCATAAACTGGAGCAGTTGAAGCAATACTCCCAGTCTGCATTTCCTCCTTCCCAAAGACATTGGAAAGCTAACAAAGAAATTGCACAAAATGAAAGGAAACAGAAGACTGCCTCGTTGGAGGAGAATAAGTAGCGACATCTGCGGAGGTATTTAGTCCACACAGGTCTGTCTTGGTGATGATGCCTCTGGAAATGCAGGTTACAGTTCACAGCCCTCAGGTGAGCCCATGCTGTGCGTGCCAGTGGGTAAAACATTCCTGCTGAAAGCACAGCATCCTGGACGCTCCCCCCATGCAGGGGCGTGGGCTGGGGCTGCACCGCTGGGCTCGGGCTCCTGCCCGGTGGGGCGAGGTCTGGCAGTCCACAGCCCAGAGCTGAAATGGCTGGCCACGCTCCTGGTGGCTCACAGAAAGTAAAAGCAGACCACAGCGGGATATCAATTTTAGGAATGTAGGAGTTGCCTCAGCAGTTACCAAATTTGTATCTTAGACACCGATTAAAAATATTCTTTGTGTAGGTTGAAATAATGACACCACACTGTACTGCATGGAAGGAGAGGGGGAAGAAGTAATTGGATTTATTTTCAATAGACATTGTTGAAAGGGACCCAACATGAATAGAGATGGTGTTTTCTTTTAACAGGTTTTTTAACAGTTTCACAGTTAAATTAAGCTAAACTTAGATAATGAGGGTACTGCTTTTGTATTTGTGGTGTATAAAATCTTGCAATTATTAAGATTTAAAAATAGAAAATGGCATCAGAACATTGATATGGGCATGATGCTACTCGGTCTGGAATTGTGCCATTTACTTCAATGGGAACAGTTCCTTTAATGAAAGTAGAGATTTTAGAATAAGTACTTAATAAAAAATTCTGAATTATTAAGTATTTTAAATGTCCTATTGTTAAGATAGAGAGCTGCAGAAAAGGCCGGTGGTGCGTCAAAAGGACTCAATAGAGATCTGAAGTACAACAAATGAGTAAAAGAGAAGGAAGAGTTTGTTGAAATGCAGGGGGACTCTGAAATTTCCCTCCTAAGACAGATGGACACATAACATGCTGAAATTACTTTTATCACTTCCTGTGTCTGAGAAGCCTATCTTTAAAACAAACTTTTCTGCAAACTCTTTACACCAGATTGTATTATTGCTGGCTCTGATTCTCATTTCAACTGTAAATTAAGAGTAATTCTAGTGAGCTTCTTGTAAAATGTATGTGAAAGTGAAATGAGGCTTGTGGTTTCTGCTGTTGCCAAATTTCCTCAACATTTATTAACTCTGTGGTGTTTTTTATCAAGGTCTTTAATTCATTACTATCTGAATTAACGGCAAAGGGTTACACATACTGATTCACTAGTGGTTAAGGGGCTCTGTGTTAGACCTTTTCCATATTGCCAATCTTTGCTGTACATCTGTGACTACCATACTATAGTCAGACTCCTACTGGTTTGCGTAAGAGCTGTCTGATAAGACAATGAAATATGGGAGAAACGCAGTGCTTCAGATTCTGTTTCTGTTGAAGCGACCGTACGGGAAGGCAGCTTTAATCTTTGTAGGTGCTGCCTGAGCTCTGGACAAGAAGGTTGCTGCAGGAAGATGCTTATTCCTCACGTACCCCTGCCCACAGCTTTGACCCTGGGCATACCCTGAGACCACACAGGGCACAGCAATTTTCACCCGGCTGCCTCTGCATCATGTTCTGCTGTATGCAATCCATGACATTAACTTATGCTATGACCACAAGTGGGAGGTGAATCTGCAATGTAAAAAAATTCTGCCACCTCTCTCCTGAGTGTGTGAGGCTGGATCTGTAACAGCATTCGCAGTCCAGACGTCACTCTGCTTGTGATGCACTAGCGGCAGCAGCTGCGTGAACCGATCCTTGGCGACTGAAGGGCTGGGCACCTACACCAGTGGCAGATTGTCACTAGCTAGGTTTTTAGTCTCTTCTTTAAAAATTACAATTATTACAGTTGTGTAAGTCTTAGGGAATGAATAAGGAAAATTGGGGAAGATTGTGCCTAATTAACTTGCTTTTTCAGAGGGAATGAATCTGCACAGATTCATTGACTGCACTGGAATTGTTCGTTCCTCTGCAGCAGCTGAGGGAAATAACACGGTCATACGAATCAGCTGCAGTTGAACTAAAATTGAAAAATAAATCCCTGCTGTATCACAAGCTTCAGTCTGCAAGAGCCAACCAACCTTTGCAGTGCAGCTCATCTTTTTTTTCTGGCACCAACTGACTCCTAAAAATCCAGATGCTGCAACTCAATTCCCCCTGCTTCTGGAATGAAGTACAAACTCTCTTTGCAAATTGAGACAGTACTGCTCAGTTTGGAGGTTGTCCTGTACATACTGTACACCCACGGGGAAGAAGCAAACCTTGCCTGTGAAAATGCACAGGATCACTGGGCTCTCATCTGATGATGACACCTCCACAAAATGTCACCGACCTCAGAGGGTCACTGAAGTATGGGGATCTAGCCATAGGTCACTTTTCTGGGAGTGGACCTCAGGAGAAATCAGCTATTTTTGTCAGTCAAAGAGGAGCCAGGAATATGACAGTTGAGGGGGAGAACTGACAAGACGCGCACATAGGAAAGACCTTTGGTAACTTTAATGGCCTTTTTTACTCAGATTGATGAACTCAAGATTTGCCCTTGAGTGTTTGTTTTGTGCCTGAGTGGGCATACTGGGGACTAGAGGGGCTGTCTTGGGTGGGGGGGGGCATGCAGACCCTGGGTAGTGGGAATGGGGCCGAGGAGGGAGAGGTGTGGGTCTGTCAAAGGGAAAAATGTCTGCTGTACCTGGCTGCATAGCCCTTTCTGGGACCCCTCTCTCCTCTGCTGAGGTGCAGGATACCTTCTCCTGACTACTTCAGGAGGAAAGTGACTTCTGCTGCCTGGCTAGTTTTTTGGTCTTTTCAGCTATATCCCTTTTCCTTCACTTGTGACTCACTTTTTTCCTCTCCTGTGACAGGCTTCCGTGAATTTCACATTACAAATGGATGTAATTTTCCTTCCATATGTAAAATAGAGGAGAAAATCCTTTCAACTGTTATTATCTGCACTAACTCATCAAAATATTTCCCTTAAATTCCTAGTAACTGTGATAGTTCTTGACGTTCACAATGCCTGGCCTGGTAGTTTTTGAGAACAGCATATTACTGTGTGGTGAGTGAATAGGAGTTCCTGGAAAGATGCTGCAGACCCTTAATGGCTGGGCTGACTCAATAGTCAATGCCTGCAAACATTTCCTTGGATTTTATAATTTTTTAAATCAATCTATTGCCTAGATGCCACTGCTTGTTCAGTTAGGTATGCAAAAGCAAGAAGGGCAAGCGTGTGTTGTTAAAATTTTGCTGACAATAATGCTATGCACAGGCTTTCTGCATGTAGTAATGGGAATAGATGTATCTGCAACTGAAGTTTAAGAAAAGCATTAGTTATATGAGTTATGAAATGGAAAGATCTTGTAATTAATTATAAGTTTTGGCCTTGCTGTGTTTAGGTAATATTTTTTGTAGGGTTTGAATGACTGCTGTAAAAAGAGATAAAAGCCCCTGACTGCATGTCTACATGTATATACTTCTGTATTTGTTGTGACTGCAAATACTGTTCCAAGGTTGCTTTGTGCTGCCATTTAAGAAGCAACATTTTTTAAATACTGTGGCACAGTTCACAAAAAAGGCATTAACTTCAAGCTGGTGACATAGTTCATTTGTGCAAAACTTCACTTCACTCTGAAAGCTTCGTAAAAAAACAAATCCAAAAGATTATTCCAAGGACTCGTCAGCGACTTTAGAAACTCAGATTTGTTCCTGTATTTGAGATGACAGACTCACTGGTATGTAAATATTGCCATGTAACAGCATGAGCTCTATGTATTGACTGCAGAGTATTGAAATATCCCCAAGAAGTGGCCTAGACATACAGATACCTGCTCTAAAATATCTTCTCAAGTCTAGACTCCTCTAAGTATGTGACACAAGTACATTTTGGGGCTAAATCATGACAATGTTGAAATGGAAAGTATTATAGAGGAGATAGATTGCATCATTCGCTAGCTATTTTCTTACCTGAAGCAATCTCCTGACCTCTTCCTGCACAGAAAATACTGGTGGGGACCCATGGGCAGCCCAGGCAGCGGGGTCTCTGCTGGCTCTGCGATTACTTCAATTAATCACACTGGTTGTGGAGCTCCTCCCAACACGCTTGTGGCTGTGAATACTTTGAAATACTGTGCCTAGCGTAACAGAAGTTCACCTTTTTTTCATTCAAGTGTACTCAATGAGTGTTATATAGATGTCCTTGTCCCACTGGACAAGACGGGATTTCTGGTAGCACGGTGTGCCGGAGCGGAGCAGTGGGAGTGTGCCCATGGAGCTAGCAGGCAGCAGCAAAACAGAAAGTGCAGAAAAGCTTGTGTTACGATCCCTTTGTACAGGCTCGCGAGAGTGATGTGTGTAATTGCCTCTCATCTCAATCTCTTCTGGTTCCAATACCTTCTGTAAGAGCTCCAAGAAAGGTGGAGGCTCTGGTGTTAATTTTATTAAGACTTTTCTTAGGAGCTAATAGATCTGGGAAAGGCTGATGGCTTTGTGGAATGCTCTGCACGAGGATGCAGGCAGAGACCATAAGTGTTGAGAGTCAGCGTGCAAGTGCTTAGTGGAAGTGTTGCCTGAGGGGCTTTTTGTCCTCATTTAATAAATGCCGCCAGGTAACCTAAAGCTAAAGTCTATGCTAACTGAGACAGGTAATTTCGCACACCTCCAGCATAGTCTACCTAAACCTGTTTGGAAACTTCTCTCCCAGGCAGACAGTGGGGTTTTTAAACAGCTCATGCATCCAAGTCACTTCTTAGAACAAAAGTTGTTCTAGGAAGTGAGAAAACACATATAGTTAAAGGAAAACAATGTGTAATGTGCGAGCTAACAAAAAGTAAGACCAAAGAGCTACAGATGTGGAGGAAGCTGTTTTGAGATATCTCCAAAATCTAAAGTTTCAGGGCTGAAAGAGGTGGAAATGAATCTAACCTTGTACACAGCCTGAGGTCTTGGCCTCTCTTTAATGAACCTGCATGAAAACATACTGTCCTTCAGCGAACCAGGGTGCTCCAGGACACAGAGGCATTTCAGGTAATCTACAGTCCTTTCACCATTACAGTGTTTTGTGTAAAAGCTAATCTCTGAAAACTTCTTTTTGTTTTATGAATTTGTAGGAGATCTCAAGCTCTTCTGGATGAGCTGGTTTTGTCCTTTCCTCTAGAAAGCCACAGATCCCAAAGCTGTTGCATCTGTCTACGGGTGCATTTATTTTCTGTTGCCCTTAATGCAAATTCTCTTTGCACTTAAAAGCACAATGTCACCTCCAGACCTTTAGAACAAATTCCCTTCTGTGGGAAATGAAAACCTTCCTAACTGGGTTTCCTACAGATTTCCATGCAGGTCTCTTTGACCTCATCTTTACCTCATTTCTCCACCAAATGAGTGACGAGAGAGCCTTGCTATTTTCCAGCATGTTCCAAGTTGTGGGGAGAACAGCAGGATATGAAATTCTTAACTCAGAAATGTTAAGTGTGCACCCACATTGATGTGTACCATGTCAATCTTGCTGGACCTATACAGACCTTTTATGATTTAGCTATTGCAGCATCCTGCTGGAAAAGGAGAAGACTATCTGAAGTAACTCCACCTGAGGCATTTCGTTTTTATAGTGAAAAATTACTCTGTCAGTTAAACACAGGATCTAAGAGGAAGTGTGCTACAACATCCATTTAAATGCACACTGTTTCTTCCTGTTTTCCTGTAGCAACTTCAAAGATGCCTTTTTTTCCAGTGGGTGAAAGCCAGTAATATAGCAGTTTCATAACTGCTCTGGCTGTTCTGGCTATTGCTGTAAATGTTACTTGATAAGCCATGCTTGTGCAAGACTCCTTCCACACACAGATGGTTGCTTACTTGCTTTCTCTATTCCACCCCTTCTTCCCCCCCCTCCCCTTTTCTTTCTGTGTCACAGTAGGGGGAAACTGGGGCTTTTTACTATTTATTTTTCCCAGGAAAAATATGTGACCTACCTTGTTCCAGAACAGCTTCCTGCATCAGAGTTTACACAGATTACCCTGCTTTTCGTTGCTCTTCCCTGGGTTTGGTTTCTTTTTTTGGTATTGGCCCGTTCAAATTTTGCACAAGTAATGCACTCTAAATTTGGTGGAGAAAGGAATGGAAAACTAAATAGATGTATTGCCTTCTATGCCAGGATCTTTACCAGAAATATAAGCTATCATTAACAACAGTTGAGAAAAAGAAGTGTTAATGCTCCTCAGGAGTAGGAAGCTTTGCACTCCAACAGCTGGTGACTGAGTGCTTAAACCAACAACAAGTCTATGGCTTCTTGATTTTTAAAGTCTCCCCTTAGAGAGTAAAGATGAATAAAAATAAGGAAAAGGAACTGCTCCCACCTCCTCTCGTTTCCTCATCCAGGATGGTCTCTGCTGGCTGGGTTTATGTCCACGGCAATACCTGGGTACTTATCACACACGCGAAGTCTAAATATTCACAACACTTTTTTCAGACTCTGGTGTACATGGGTAAGCTCTCTCTCTCTCCTCAGTGATAACAGAGGCTTTCTGGCCGCTGCCCAGGACTTTTGGAGGTGATTGTTTTATGAGACACCTGGTTTCCTGTCCAACACACTGGCAGACCTCCAGCTCCTGCAATTGTATCCCCAAGACGTGTTTGGAAAGAAAATTCTCACTTTTATTCTGGCGCTGTATTTGCTTTGATTTCTGCTTGTCATTAGGTTTAGTGAATGTGATGGAAACTTGTCTAATACTTAATGTCATTTCCTTCTGCATTGGCTCATACCCTTCTGTGATTCTTGCTTACACCACTGGTATTGCAGCTGGACATCAAGGGCTTCATCTTTGGTTTTCTTGTCCTAATTAATTTTAAACTCTGCTTTGCTTGCTATTTTTGCTGTGTTGATATCTTTTTAGCATTTCTAGGATAGTGCTGAGTAGCAGAAATTTGCTGGTAAAATATAGGCCTTGTTGGTGAAATATAGGTATTGCTGGCTACCCCGCTTTTTTTAATTGGTTTCATTATCTGTTATTAGAAATAACACTAGACAGCAGCAAGAAAAGAATGGAGCCCTGGTTCATGTCATGTGTAAAGGCTGCTCTGGGGCTGCTGACCCCTCAGGGAGCTTGCTTTCCACCTCCCAGCCTGCACGCAGATGGTGACTGCAACCAGGACTTGGTGCTGGCTGGTGCTGATCTGCGTGGGCGCTGATGTCTGTGTGCTGTCTGTGGCGGAGTCATGACCTTCCCCAAATCTGCAGGGGCCAGCATCAGGAACATCACCTCAGTGCTGGGTTTCCCATTTGGTGAACACCCGGCACCTTTCCTGCTGCTTGGTGGCAGGCTGAGAAGATGTGCCCAGTGGTAGCCATCAGTGTGATTTCTCTCCATTTGCACAAGTCAGTGAGATTTCCCTTTTTTTGGGTATTTTAACAATGATTTGATGTTTTCCTGGGCATGTTTTTTTCCTCTATGCTTAATTAAGGAGCTTTCAGATGGTACAATCAAGTTGTTTTTTAAGCATTGCTTCTTTGGTTTGATCATCTCCTGTCATTTGGTTGTTTTTCAGCTTCTCAACTGAGCCTGGGATTTAGAATTAGATAAATAAAAAATGAAAAGGGAAAATTCATCATTACCTGGGAATGTATTTTTAAAATGAAATTTGAGAGTGAGTTAAAAAGGCTCATTTCTCTAACCAAATGTCATGCTAGGCTTTCTATTGAAAGCGGTATAATTGGATTTCCATGGAATGACTATTTCAATATAAATGCATCCTTGCAGTGAGAAGCTCTTCAGTGCCTTACACTTCATTACCAAAAAGAAACAAAGACATTTCAGGAAGGTTATTTTGTATTAGCACAGGATGAATAGAAATAATGTCATACTGTAGCTAAGATAAGACTGAATTCAGGAGTTAAGCTAACTTGCAAACAGATGAACTCCAGAACAAATTATGTTTTACAGAGTTTTCCTTAGATAATGCAGGAAAAGGCACACGGGAAATCTTACGCTTCTCCACAGTAGCAGGCAACTGCCCATCTTTCTGAGTTTCAACATTTTTGACACATGCTGTTTCCCAGGAAAATTGATGTGCCTGGAATGTGTATTGAACTCACAGTAATAAAGTGCTCTGACAAGTTCAGTGAAGAAATGAAGCCAATGACAATGTTTAAACTTATGGATGTTTAGGGATCAGATGTATTGCTTTGCCTGCATTAAAAAAAAGAAGTTCTCATGTTAGTATTTTCGGACTAGATTGAGCGCTGAGTTTAAAAATCCTTGATGTGGCCATTCACTATGTTCTTCACAGCCTTCAGTGCATCCTTTATATCATGTTTAGTATCTATACAGTAAGCATGTAAGTAACTATGACAAGTTTCTTAAGTAAAATTTAGTTGAATCACAGGACAACTTAGATTAAAAGTGACTTGCAAAATATGCATTGTTATTATTTCCAAATAATAATTATGAAATAGTTCATTTTTCTGCCTTTGCAAATGTGATCACTGCTGTGCAGGAAGACAGTGGTTTCCTGATGGGGAGCCTTACTGGTTTCATGGATAGGTCTCTATGGGTAGAGTTTTTAGCAAATTTGGGATTTCCTCAGTCTTTACACCTTCTGTCTAGAAATGTTATGCTGTCAAGCTTAGAAAACATCCCTAAAAATATGTTTGTTTGATTTGGCTTAAAACCTTCTTTCTTCCCCAAACCCTGCACTTGGAAAACAAAACAAAATATGAGTCCAGTTCTCAAAGATATAATGAGTTTACGGAATTGTCTCTTCTTTGCATGAATATCTTCCCATTTCATTACAAGCCTTCTTTCCACTTGAACAAGGCCAAGATTAATTTAATTCATTTATAGCGTCAGGAAAAGAGTCTGGAAGTGTGGAGTCTTCAGCTCCCTGTTCTTGCAGAAAAGTTTTAGAATGGAAAATTGTTAGTACATGGTGATTTTCTCAGTTTTTGTCATGAGTAGCATCAATCAGTCCAAATCTCCCTTCAGCTGTTTTGTTTCTGTGTTGTCAGGGGCTCTACAACATGCCAGGGCTGTCCTTAGGAGTCAGAACACCTTAATCCTCCTAACCTACTGAACATGTTGTTATCAGTACATAGTGGAACAATTCCAACTCTCCACACTGAGAGTGTTTATAAGCATTTACTGATATGAGCTGCTGCTCTTTCTGGTCTCCTTCTTCTGTGTTTTGTAGTAAATAACCAAAGGAACCAGCTCTGGAAATGGCACTTGGGTGGGATTTGGGAGATGAAGGTCTGATGAAGCGAGCAGTGCTAGAGAATACCTACAGTGGGATGCATGAGACTCCTCTGTTCCATGAAAGTAGTTCAAAAGAGTTGGTTTTAGCCCAGGAAGAACAGCCAGCAGAGGACCTATCCTTCTGAAGAACATAAATGAGCTAGAGAGGAGGTTTGACTCCGAACATAACATAGGCCTGGAGCTTCCTCCATTGCATCTGCATGGATCACATACCCATTGCTTGAGTTCTAGCAATAATAGCTAGCTGATTTTTTAAGGTGCAGCTTTTTATTATCAGACTATTATACTTCGTAAAGGTCTGCATGATCAGCGGCAGAAACAAAAACCTATGCTTAATTTATTATACACAACTCTGCCCTAGGCCACAAGACTGACTTTGTCTTGTGCAGCAATTTAAACACGTAAAACCCCATAGCTTCAGCTAGAAGTTACACAAGCCCCCTGAAAAGAGAATCGGGGCTTTCAGACTTACACGCTTTTGGCATAGGATGAGAGGGTGTTCAGTAAAGAAGAGTAGCAACATTATTGTAGGACAAGCCAGGCCATCTGGTCCTTTAGACGGGATTATAGTCTGGGGGATGTTATTTCCATGGACTCAGCCACCCTGCAGGCTCCATCAGGTGGCAAGCTGGGTGGGTCCATAGAGAAAAAAGGTCCTACCACTATTCTGTGTAAAACTGAAAAGGGTAGCACTAAAAAGAGCTATGTTCCCAGTGTTTGTGGATACAGCTGTTTTATTTATTCATAATAACTTAGGTCTGTGCTGCCTGTTTGCAGTAAAGCAAAGCAGATTGTGGTAACAGTGGACAAGAATCAGTTAACTTGTTTTCCTTTGCTGCAGGGTGGAGAGCTTTAAAGATTGTTTTAAAAACAATCAAAGCCAGTGCTGCATGCCGCACTGGAAAGTAAAGGGTTCTTTCTTTTAATCTTACCAGGAGCAGTAAAAGCAGCTGCACTTTGTGTTTTTCCATCTTGCCCAGGTGATGACTTTAACCTGTGGTGGAGGTGCCCGTATTTCTGTATCATCCAGTGGTCTCTCTCTCCTTTGGACACTGCTGGCCTTGCCTGAGTTTCCAACCTGCTGGCCTCTTACTAGTGGTGATTAGCTGAGGCCTTAGAATCCCCTTTCATATTTCACATATAACTACAGCTAAGCTGGTTCTGTGAATTCAGAAGAAAATGCATGACTTTCACCACTTCCAGGTCTAGTGACACCAGCTTTTTTCTTCATCTTAGAAAAAAATTTTGGGGACTTTTTCAAGGCATTTTTATATCATAACAGTATTTATAAATGAAGCTGTCTTACAAGACATTTTGTTATTAACAGGTTTATTAACCTGATGGTTTCTCCCACTCCTACACACTCATAAGAAATGTTAAAATTTTACTCACCTGTCATGTATTGCAGTCTGTGTACACAGGCTTGGCTCAGAAACTGAGAAGTTGAGAAGTTGTATATTATAATCTACCACAACAACTTCTTTTAGGAGCCATGTATGTCATGAGTAAATATGGATGTTCATCTTAGCAGCAAAGTTAACAGATGCAGCAGAAGCACATGGGTTGTTTGCTGGTGGAGTTCATCAGAGAGACGTGCAAATGCCCTCCATAATGCAAAATGACTTTCCCCAGGATCTGTAAGAAAAGTGGTAGTTCAAATGCCTTGGCTACTAGTTTCACATTGCCATCTTTGATATTTGAGCAAGCAGAACTCCTGTGGTGACATTGTAGCTATAATATGATGTTATTTGTCACAAGGGGATTATCCCAGTTCATTTACTGGAACTTTATTGGGGAGGAGGAGGGGCTGGAGAGGAGAAAAAGAAGAAGAGAGTTACCTAGTATTTTAGAAAAATACTAAATTATGTCTTCCAAAATGTTAATGCAATTTTTTTCTCAACTTTTGCAAATTTTTTTATTGGTTTTGCCAACAGTATTATGCATTTCTGATAATGAAAAAGAAAAGGGACTGCAAATATTCTTAACTACTGATATCACTAAAGAAAATGACTGTGGTCCTGTCTATTTTGCAAGATGTGGGAAGAAAGGCCCTGTTTGAATATAGCCTGGAGGCTCATCAAGAAAGTGAATGGGGTTTCTTCTCAAAACAGTGTGACTCTGTGTAGCAGGTGCAGTTCCAGCTGTGCACATGTGTGTGTCTGTGCATGCATGTGTGGTTAGGGAGGAAGTGGGCTCCCTGTTTCTGTCAGTATGAACTCTTCACAAGTGACGCAGTGGTTTTCATGAGCTCTGCTGGTTAAGATCCCAGAGCAGCTGTTGGGGACAGTAAAGCACTGCCCGGAACACTTGTGGGTTCTGCTTTCTTCAGAAATGCTCCTGTGTCATCACTTTAGAAAGTAAGAGGAAAAGCAAACACTTGGCCACCTGCCTTTCCCTGAAAGCAACGACTTCACAGTGTTAAAATACAATGCAGTTTCCACCAGTTTTTTAGAAGAGGTCCAAACTGAGTACAACATAGGTTCATGTGCTAAAGTGCCCAGTTCACATTAAGAAATTAAGAGGGGGAGTCATAACATGTTGCCTATAGTGATGAATGGATAACAGAGTATTCTGGTGTTCAATTAGATTGCTCATTTTTGCCCCTTTCCCTCTCTCTCTGGCTAATTAGTTTCTTGAAAATATTGTAACTAACTTCTTGGAAATTCAAGAGATGACCGGTCAGCAGCACCAGATGAGATGGTTGTCACACCATGCTGTGCTTTCAGATGCTCCTAGACTGCATTCATGTTCGGAATTCTAAAATTGCATTCTCTAAGTGTACATTCAGTATTTCTTTCTGTCTCTTTTACATGCATTTCCTAGAAACCTCTTACATCTACTGAAAGCAAACACAGTAGGACTGTAAGTTTGTAAAGTAAGAAACATTAATTTCAAAATGGCTTGGAACTCTGAGGCAAAGTGTTCCCATTATCTATTTGCTGTTCATGGTTTACATTTTTCCTTACATATCCAATTCTATTATCTGTATGGCTTGTTCTGTTGTGTCTCCTTGAACTTGACCTTCATATTTTTCCAACTTCTTTTTTCTCTTGACTACATACATTCTTCCATGTCCACGTGCTCAAGCATGCTTGCTTACCGTCTTTCTCTCTCTCTCCCCTCCTGGCTGTCTGCTATACCACAAAAGCTCTAGGTAAAGCTTCCAAAAGTGTCCTCTCCAACTCTGACTCAGAAGAAACAAGAAAAAAAGTTAAAGCATATTGGCACTTTCATGAAGGTATTTTATTTTCACTCGTGGTTCTGCTTGGTGTTTTAGCCAGTTTTACTGATAAGTGCCAGAAAATCGAAGTACTGTAATAGCTTACTCCAGTATGATCAATGCCAATTATAATGATGAATTTAAGAATGAAGACTGTTTTCTCAGGTGTAAAAAGTTGGTTGTTTATGCATTATCTGCAACTCCTTTAGAGAAATCTGCATTTTTTGTTATGATCAAATTGTGTGAGTCAGTGGGTTTGTATAATACTTGGATATGTTTTGGTGAGATGTGGAAGCATGGTGTAAGTCTGCACCTGCATCTGTCCACCAGTTATATCGGCTACAGTAGGCAGTTTATGTCTGGCCAAGAGAGGGAAGTTTTTTGATTTAAAGCTGTCCATGAAACTGAAAGCGGACTCAGTCCATCTGAGGATTGGCTAAACAGTTTCTTACACCAAGGACCAAGACATGACCAAAAATTACAGGAAAATTCATCTCCCAAACCATGTTTTTCTTTTCTTCCTTAGTAAGTGTTGTAACTACAAGGCACTGTGTGGGGCCAAAGGTATTGAGTAAAAGTGAGTTTATGAATATAAAAGAAGTTTCTGTGTGTCAGGAACATACAGTATAAAAATTAGAGATTTGGGAAAAAGAAATGAAGTAGGATGGAAGAAATTACAGATACACTTGTGCAAGAGTGGATAGTGCAGTGAGTAGGCATTGACCTGGAGCTCCAGAGGTCTCTTTTCATACCCCTTCTCTCTCACAGATATCCTAGATAACCTTGGACAAATTTCTTCTGCCTTAGTTCACAAAAAGATGGAGGCATCTTTTGGATGTCTCCAAAACCTCTGCCAATCCCCAAATCCCTGATCAGTTGCTGCCAAACTCTGTAGCTGCTTGTATTTCCCCTGACAGGAGTAAGTGAAACAGTCTTGGCATAGCTGAGCAACTTAGCATCCTTGATCACGTCCAGGTCTTGTGGTGTTCCACAAAAGATGTATTCTCTGCTGTCTTCATCCAGTGCAAGAGGTTTGCAAAACCACAGGTGTCTACATGGCTGTTCTTGAGGAGGTGTGAGATCACTCTTCCCCTCCCCTAGCAGATGTGGGGTTCCTCTGCATCCTCCAAGACAAACCTCTTGGTCCCATACTGAGCCCTAAACAGAGCATCTTGCCTTTCAGCAAGATTTACTAGTTTAGAGTCAGTGATGAATTAACTGTGATTTCATGGCTTCTGGTTTGCAGTTCAGCATTACAGAGTTAAAGGTTGCAGCAAGTAAATCCATTAGTTTTACGTGCCTCCATTTCTCATGTGTTAAGTAGGAGTAATAGCATTGCCTTTACCTTGTTCAAGAATTGTGAGGATAAGCAGATTCAGATTTCTGAATTACAGGCTACTGAATTGCTCAGCTTTGATGGTCGTAGAGCCTAAGTTAGATATATAGTGTAAGTCCAGTAATTTGGATTGTATCATTCAAATTACATCAAGACTTTTTTTTTTTTTTTTTTTTTTTTTCCCCTATGATTTTCGATAAAGATAAAAGTGGGATGGGGGTGAAGATGACCTAAAGGATTTTACTTGGTTTCTTCTTGCCATTTTCAAGGCAAAAAGGACTAAACTGAAATCAACAAAATTATAATTTGCCTTCTGCTACTTCACCTTAAAGGTATAAGAAGAACTACATGGGGAAGCTGCTTCCCCTCCTGCTCTGATGTTCTGCCCATTCTGAGGGCAATGACCCTTCCCTGTCTTTGCTGGTGCTCCTGTTGGTTTCTGACATGTTATAACACTGTGTCCTGGTTTCAGCTGGGATAGAGTTAACTGTCTTCCTAGTAGCTGGTACAGTGCTATGTTTTGAGTTCAGTATGTGAAGAATGTTGATAACACTGATGTTTTCAGTTGTTGCTCAGTAGTGTTTAGACTATAGTAAAGGATTTTCCAGCTTCTCAAGCCCAGCCAGGGCACAAGAAGTTGGCACAGGACACAACCAGGGCACCTGACCCAAACTGGCCAACGGTGTATTCCATACCATGGGATGTCCCACCTAGCATAGGAACTGGGAAGGGAGGGCGGGGAATTGCCACTCGGGGACTGGCTGGGTGTCGGTCGGTGGGTGGTGAGCGATTGCCCTGCGCATCATTTGTACATTCCAATCCTTTTATTACTACTGTTGTCATTTTATTAGTGTTATCATTATCAATATTAGTTTCTTCTTTTCTGTTCTATTAAACCATTCTTATCTCAACCCACGAGTTTTATTTCTTTTCCTGATTTTCTCCCCCATCCCACTGGATGGGGGGAGTGAGTGAGCGGCTGCATGGTGCTTAGTTGCTGGCTGGGGTTAAACCACGACACACTGCCATGCAATAAGCCTGAAATTGTGTAGTGAAAAGAGGAAAAAAATAAATAGTCCATGGCAGAAAGAAACTATTTTTTTAAAAGAATCTCATAAGTTTGTATATCATGGCTACGTAAAATATCCAGCTTTGTTTTACTGTAATACATATTTCTTGTAAACTAATTAAAAATTAGTAGGGCAAACCCACCTAGTAGTGCAGCGGATCACAGACTTCTTTGCCTCCATGAATGAAGGAGATTAATTAATTCCTTAATGAATTTGATTCTTTAAATTATTAGGAAGATTTTCTGTAACAAGAATAATAAACCATGAATTAATAGTGACAGTTAGCAACTTGCAGGCTTACCACATGAACAAAGTTTTATCTAATACTTCTCACAGTACAAAACTGTGAGCACTGTCTTCATTCCACAGACAAGGAAAATAAAGCTGAGAGGGCCAGAGATGCACCCAAGGTTGCATGGCCCATCTGTGGCAGAGCCAGAGTTTGCATTTGGGACTTCTTGGTGTCAGTGGAGTGTTGGGTTGTCTGCACTACCAGTCATATTGCTGGCTGCACGTGGCGGGAGTGGACAAGTATGTTTATGATTCAGAAAAAAATGGTTGGTGGTTTTGTTTTTTTTTTCCCCAGCTCTTTTTGGCAGTTTCAGGAGATGAGATTCTTGGGAAAGGCTCATGCTAAATATTTTGGCGCTCAGCATGTTAAACTGTTCTGTCTTTTATGAAGGTGCTCACAGAAGAGTCTCTGGTTCTTTTCACAAATAACCCATTTTTGATGCAGAAGGTGATGTAGAGAAAATGATTCTTAAGACAGTCACAGGGCCAGTAGGCAGAAGGACTGAGTCAGAACATAGGGTTGTGCCTACCTATAACTATATTAATCTTTTACTTTGGCCTTTTGAAAGCAACAATGCTGCTTCATGGCCTTTAAGGCCCCTGAGGGTCTTGTGGAGCCACGTTTCCTAGGCAATGGATGCTACAAACAGCAGAAAGCAAAGCTTCCTCCGCTTCACAGAAAAAATGAGAGGAAATGAGTGTTTGTCTTCTGTTTTCTTGCAGAGAACACTATCTGACCCAAATTATCTGTTGTCTATATTGTGCTGCATCTTGCTGAATGCTACAAACATGTGCACACCTTTAGATTTGTGAATGGTTCATTAGGTCCAACTATCTATTTTTAGTTTCTTTATCCCAGCTGTCATGAACAGTGATACATTTTCAGAGAAGTCTGCAGAGAAGATAATCCCAGGAAATGTTGTCCTCTGCTGCGCCAACGTTGTGTAAGGTAACAGTCACGACTTTTCCATAAATAATGAACTATCTTGTGCAGCTTTTACTTGTTGGAACTAATTTCACTTTACATTTGTTTTTGCCCTTCTTCTGTGGGATACTTGAGACTCAAATGAGTAAGCCTAGAGCTGTGCCTGTCCAGTATGATGCCATGCTGTGTAACTACATTGTGTTACTCAGAGGAGGGATGCGCGGGTGGACTTTTGGTGTTTATTGGACTTTATTGATGTTCATGTCCCTCTGGATTTATCTGAGAATTTCTGAAACAGGTAAAAGTTTGTCACTTGCAAAAAATGTTATGACTCCTTTACTTGGGCCTTGAACATTGAAAGGAGGCTGTATAATGGGATACAGGTGAGGTGGTTCACAGCTATGAGTGGCTGTGTTGTATGGCTGTGACTTAGATGCATATAGCACTTTTATTCCTGGTGGCACAAGAGTGCTTCAGGGATGCGTCATTTCCCCTCCTTGTGAAGCATTGCAATCACTTCTGAAACCAAGGAGGGTCCACAAGGCAGAGAGAGTGTGCATCCCATGGTGAGTGGTGGGCGGTGGGAAGAGGCAGTCCTGGCTCTGAGCACCGTGATGGCTCAGCATGTCAGCGGGAAGGGCCTGGGGACCTGCCGGTGCCCAGGCACCACTGCCAAGGGCTCTTTTACAAACCTTCTCTGAAAGCAGAACCAGTACACAACTCTCTGGTAGAGGTCTGGGGTACGCCAGTAACTGCCTGGGACTGAGCTGTGTGTACCTACCCCACAACCAGACTATGACACTTCTTTCTGGCAAAAGTCTTCTTCTCCAAGAAATGCTAGATTTCAGTAGGGGAAGGAAAACCACTGGTGGGTGTATGGTAGGACAAAAGGAAAGACTTCAACGTAGGCTAGTGTTTAGATTGGCACTTCAGTGTTTCCTCCATGAGAATGATGTTTACATGATAAGAAAAAGGTCTAGAAATAAAAATTAGTATATTTTAAGTTCTATGTCAGAACTGGGATTCTCTGACCTGTCAAAATATTTTATTTTTCCTGATTTTTATATCTTCAGATGTATCTGAAAACTATAGTTTCTTTGGTTATTGAGGGATAGACCTCAGCAATAAAGTATCAGTTCTCTGGGTATTTATTTGCAGCTAAGAATTTCTGCATCAGAACTCTCAGTTGAGCACTTTGAAAGAAGCAAATTTCATTAATAGCTCTAAATATAAGATTAATTGACATACCTGAATAACTTACTTGTTCTTATAGGGCATCATAGGCCACAAAGTGCATTTCAAAAACATTTGTCCTTTGCTTGCCCCTTTTTTTAAATATATATAACATGGGATTAAAGGTGTGAGCAAGCATGCTACTGTGAAGTAAATTAAGGTGTGCATTTAGAGTGTGCCAGCTACTCCTGGTAACAGCCCATGTACGTGTTCCTACAACACAGTACATGTCGGGGAGCATATGGCTCAGAGGTATGAGTGAAAGACCTTATGTTTAGTGAACAGTGTTGTAAGGCAGGAGCATGCACCAAGCACTCACTGCAGGATAGTGAAGCCACTGAGAACTGTCACCACAGTTTATATTGCAGTAGCTTGTTCGTTTGCTTTTAAGTCTTAATTTCCTAACTGAACACTTCCATTTTTAGTAAAGCTCTCCTTCCCTCTAAGGCCAGGTCCTAAGAAGACCCAAGAAGTAAAGGCTCACACTGTAACAGCTGGAAAGGGTTCAGTTTCCAAACAGGGGAAAGTGGAAGTTCACATCCGTGCCAAGTAAGGGCATACGCCACAGCGATCTGCGCTGTAGTCTCCTTGCTCTCTTCTTTCACTTGTGAAACAGGGAATATAAAACAGTGGTTTTGCCAAGGCGTGCTCTCCAAATTGCAGCTCACACAGCAATAAATTTCCTTAGCTGGAGGAACTCTATTGAATCATAAAAGTGCAGGGCTAGAAAAAAGCCTCCAGGGGTCATCCAGGTTGATGTCTAACCTGATAGGTGTGTAACCTGTTCAAAGAAAACCCTTCACTGAAGCAGTCTTTGTCACTGTGTTTCACTACACTTACAGATTAAAAGACCCTTTCTCTAGTCTTCCTTGCTCTAACTTAAGCCTATTTTTTTCATGGTAGTTCTCACAGTGGGCACACATGCGAGCTGATGACCAGCTTCACATGCTTAAGTTCAAACCTCCATAACTCCAGATCCTTTATCAGTGTACTGCTGACCAGTCAGTTATTCCCTCTTTCAAGCTTGTCCATTTAATTTTCCTTCTTTAACTGTAGCCCTTTGCTGTTGTCTGTGTTGAATTTTATCATGTTGATTTCAAATGACCTGCCCTGTTTCTTGGGATCATTTTGAGCTCTGATTCTGTCCTTGAGAGAGCTTGTGATTCCTCCCATGCTCGTGTTTTTGGCAACTCTGACAAGCCCTACGTAGGACTGCATCATGCAAGTTGTTAATGAAAGTTTTGAACAGGACAAGATGCAGGACCAGTCACTGTAGCTGGCCTGTCCTCCTTTCTGATGATAAGGTTAGTAGACTGAATGTTCAGCTATGTTTTTCTCTTATAAAAAGCTAGTGCTGCTACAGTTATTTCTTGTTATAGTCAATTGCTATTTGCATGCTTGTGCCATACAGGTTGCTGCAACCTGAGCCCTTTTGTGCTAAACAATATGCAGACACTAAACAAAACAATTCTCACAGGCTGAAAGAGCTTGCATTTTAAGTAGAAGAAAGGCAACATATTGATAAAACAAGCTGTGAGGGGAGCACAATATGACATATTCTGCTTCAAAAATCGTTTCCAAACTATTGCATGCTCAGTAAGTAGAGTGCTGTTCTGAAGTAGTGCTGTTCAGCCTGGAGAGTTGAAGTGCCTGACTATGTCACCAAACTCATTTTTTCCCAGAAAAAAAGTGTAATTTTTAATTTTCTAAAGATGCTGCTTCTGATGTGCAAAACCAAACATGTTCTTTTAGACTTCAGAATCATAATTTCTTTTTAAGCAGAGATTCACTGAATTTGCACCTGTGCTGAGATTTTATAAATGGCTGCAGTAAGCCAGCTTACAGATATAATCATTCAATAAAGAAGGGCACTGCAGAATTAATCCTGACGTACCTTGCCTTCCATTGGTGAACCTTGTTCTGGGAGGGAAGGCACACTTTATATATGATCTCTGTAGGAGCCATGTAATGTTTTTATTACCATTTAATGACACTGGTCAAGTGGGTTTGTTCTTTTGTGCCTGTTTCACGTGATTCTACCACAAGTGTGTCTGGTGGTTTTTATCCTGTTTTCTCACGGAAATTTTCTTAAGGAAAAATTGTGGTTGTAACCTGTGTGTGCCATCCATCTCCCATTAATCTCGTGGGTACCTGTAAGTCAGCTAATGTGAAAGATTGGCAGTGCTGTTGGAGGCATTAGAAAGTACAAATGTTTGGTGAAAGCAGGCAGTGGACAAAGGAGAGATGATCATATTGTTACTCTTACTGGAAGAAAAGCATCAGTGTGAGCTTAATTAACCCTTAGCCAGCAATGGCAGATGACAGCAAGGTTAGGGACACTGCAGCCGTGGGAAAACCTTGAGTCTGACGTCTCATCAGTTAGACCATTGAGACCCCAGTGACATGAAAAAATCCATTGGAAAGCAGGCTTTGCTTGTTTTCCTGATTACAGAACAGCTTGTTATCTATGGCTTTCATGTATATTTTAATATTTTAACATTCTGTAGCCTGTGTGAAGGCTAGCAGTTGCTAGCCCAGGGCCCAGAAGCAGAGACACCCCTGTAAAGAAGCTTGAGCCCTGAGTTAGCAGTGGCCATGCATTCAGTTGGAGTGGAGATATGAGAAAGGAAAACAAGTTAAAGAAATTAAGACTCCTGAAAGGATCAGATAATAATAAGCAGAAGCAGCACCTGCTCCTAAGCAAGAGCTCCATGTATGCTGTTTGACAAATGAAGATAGCACCCTCCTTCCTCCTGGGAGAGGCTGTCCACCAAAAGGACACAGCCAGAATGGAAAGACTGGCTTGAGCTTGGAGAAGTGAGGGACTAAGGAGGAAACCTGAAGTCCCAAGTTAAAAAAAGAAGTCAGGATTCAGAGGTTGCTCCAAGAAGTGACTGCAGCTTGAGGAAGTCACTAAGCACAGGTGCTAGCACAAAATGGAAGACAGTGAACTGTGATCTGGAAAAGCCAAAGATCTTGTTTGGTTTTTTTTCAAGTTAGATAGGACATAGGCAGGCACTTGCCCCATGGAAACATTCTGAAGTAGTTTAAAAAGTTTGTTCCCAGAAGAAGAATAATCTCCATGCATATTGCCTTTGGCACTGTTGCCATTGCTGCTGAAAAGTGAGCAAACTTTTTGTGATAGGTAGCTTTCTGCTGGACCTGGATGGAAGGCTCTAAATCACTTTACGTAGGCTACATGACAGCCTGTTTTGTCACCACGTCGGCAAGCACCTTTTTTTTGCCATAAGAACAACTTGCCTTGAAGACAGACTGGTATGGCTGTTCCCTTTGAGAAATGGAAAGCCACATTTATGTGCAAATAACAGTGAGAGGAGAGTGAAATTTTCAGATGAAAGATGTTTTGTATCCATTTCTGGCACAGTGCAAAAGATAATACTCCCCCTTGGCAAAGAAAAGAACTGCATTCTCCTTGGAAAAAAAAAATCAGCCTGGGCTGGGTGTGCCAGCTGTGGTCTTTGCTATGTGAAAAAGAATGGAAATTTCTCTCCTGCTCTTGAATAGAAAACATGATGTAAGTTTAATCATTTCGTATTGTCTTGCTGGAACTTGTTAGGTTTTAGAGAAGGAAAACAAGCAATGAATGCAAAGATGGTCATGATCATTTTAGTTCTGGAATTTGTTTCACATATCTAGTTCTCAAGGAGGAAAAATAGCCATACTTCTGACAAGCAGCTTTTCATGTGAAAATGTGCCTGCATCCTTTTTCTGCTGGTTTGGGAAATAGACTTTGTTGGGTTCTGGCAAAATGCATAGCATGAAATTAATCATTTTTGCAGAGTAGCAATATAAAATAAAATCCTGGCCCTGCCTTAAATACTAGGAAGGGCATGAGCTCCCAGGATCTAACAGAAGCTGGGTGGCTCACTCATCCATATCATGGTTGTGTATTGTCCTGGATCTAAAGTGGAAAAAGCATTTGGGATAGATGTGTATGTGGAATAACCAGTAACACATGTTATCACTGTACTGCTGAAATCCAATCATCCAATATAATGATGTAATAGTACAGTCAGATTTGGGGGTGTTGCCCCTTGAGTCAGCAGTATTACTCAGTGTGAATAAGAGTGACAGAATCAGCCCCAGAGTGGGGTCCAGATCATGACTGGTGAAAAATCCTACTTGTTACAGAAGGTTGCTGTTTTGCTGGAATGGACCATGTGAAGAGGCAGTGACAGCTTTAGTAAATATGATGCATAGGCTGCGGTGGATTAAAAGGTCTGCTTGAGAGTTATTTTATTTCCTGACTAAAGATCTGAAAGTAGCTTTAACACAAAGCAAAAAACCCCAATGGCCCACCTTTTTTTTTGTCTTCCGATTTCCTGGGTGATGCAGCAAATTGCATGAGGCATTTTGTCTTATGCAACTTCATGTCAGGTTATACAGCTGATGCAGCCTGATGTAATTAAGCTGGCACACACTGGAAGTTAAACAAGAGGAAACTTATGTTTCTGAATGGCAAGATATAGTAGAAATCTTGCTGCATTTTTTTTTTTTTTTTTTTTTTTTTTTTTTTTGGTGTGGTTTGTGTTCGTTGGCTGAGAACAAAGGTCTAGACTTTGTAATGACAAAGCTGTAAGATGTGGGAGGTGATGACATTGGAGTGACTGGGCAATTATGCAGTCATGGCCAGCCTGAAGCAGGGAGATGCTTTGCCCCATAGCGTCGAGAGATCAGTATCACTGAGACTGCTGCTGCCTTCCCATGTCTCACCAAAAAAAAAAAAAAAAAAGGAGACCTGCTTGCTAGGTAGGACTTCAGTGCCTGTGTTTGTCGCAGGGCCAGATCTTAAGACCAGGCATCCTAAAAGCTCAAGAACCAGTTAATTACAATATTAATGACATTTCTGTGGATGAAAACACTCTTTACATGTCTAAGTGTTTCTGTCCTACTTGATGTGCTTTCTACCACCATCCATTCCCCTGACTGTCTTTCATTCTTGCTTGCTTATTGGCCTTCTCCAGGTAGCCTTATAATGAGTGCTTCTGGCTTTGTGCTTTTTGTACAGAACAAAACTGCTGAAGTTAGAAGCCATGTTATTTTCTTGCAGCAGCAACAAACTGTTCTATAACTTTTTCTTCTTTTTCCCCTCTTTAGCCCTCTTAGACATGGATGCTTATTCCAGTAGAAAAGAAATGTGGCAGAAGCTGTATGACTTGCTCATTCAAGAGGCCGAGTGAAATATAGAACATCAGTCAAGAAATTAACCCGACTGATTACTGGAGAAGGTATTCAGTCACACATCATGTGAGGTGCCGTTACTCACAGTTTGCAATATCAATGACCCAGGTACTTTATATAAATACTGATGAAAGTTAATTTCAGTGTTCTTTCTAGCAAGTTCTATTTTGGGGTACACTTATCCAGCTGAGGAGGAGAATCTGAAGCTTGCCAAAGGCTAAATTAGTGTTGTGCTGGGTGGTTTGTGATGTGTAGCCCCAGGAGTGACAGGGTTGCATACCTTTCTTTGAAAGGGTACATTGTAGGCCAACATTTTCAGTTACTTGGGTTTGTGGATCTTCTCATATATGTTACATACATGGTAATAGGCAGTTGCATAACTAAATTTCAAGAGTCAGGTCGTATATAATACACAGAACGTTTCCCACGAAGCTCCATTTCAGGGCGAGACTTTTCAGGGTCAGACTGGTACATACAGCTGATGGGCCTGACTTTGGGCAGGGAGTCACAGGACTTCCTCATGCTATACAAAGTTCAGGCAGCTTATTTTTAGGCCAGCCTTTAATGTAATAATGTGGGAATGACCATCATTTGTGAGCTTGCATCATATAGGTGTAAACAGATGCATTAGGAACATGTATGTTCCTTTCCCATCTCAGTATAACGAGGGTGTTTGTGCCCATTTGCATGTCCTTACCTTCCTCTGGAAAAATCTCCTCTGCTGTATCCACATCCCTAAAAGGTGTGTGCATACCTGTCTATCCCAAATGCTCTTTCCACTTCACGTCCAGGACCAGGTACCTGTCTTGCAAAACGTTTGACTCCACAGCCCTTCTCACCCCAGCAGCCTTGAGGCAGTGGCCCCCTCTCCCCCAGCACTGCCCTATGTGCAGCTGCCAGCCCTCCTCTCCCACTTAACTAGAAGATAAATGTTTAGGAGCTCAAATCTCATTGAAAAATCTCTAACATTAATGCCAAAGTCTGAATATTGCTTCCAGCAGGCACTGCTCCTGGACAAGGGAGTCCTGCTGTACCCCTGCATCCCAACTCCTGGCTGCTTAGTCACCCTCGGTGCTGCCCTTCCCTTTCTGCTGGCATAAATACTCATATAAACCATACCGTTAGGCTCCTCTCTGAGGGTGCTGTTGAAAATTGGTTCTTGAAGCCTGCATAAAACATAGCCAAAATCAAAATTTCTGTCCTGTATGAAACAGGAATACATTTCCATACCAAACAAAGGCAAAAAGTTGAAAAAAATTATGTTTACTGTGGAATGAAAAGTTCTGAATAAATGATTCATAATTAAAATGCTTCAGCTTAGTCTGTTGAAAGTGTACCAACACATTTCATTTTGAGTCATTTCAAAAATTAAACCACACTTCCCAAGAGGAATAGTTTTCTCTCAGCAGTTGCTGTTCGCATGTCTAGTGCCCTTATTGTCTCCCGTGAGTTGGTTTGTCTCTAGGTCTGCATTTCCCCAGGCATAAAATGGCCTTCTCTCCCACTGTGGTTGATGTTTATGAAAATTTTTGATTTTCTGAAAACTGTATTTTCTATTGAAAGCAGAATTCTTGTCCATGTCTATTAGTCATCCCTGCAGGCACATACAGAGTCTTTACCCATGGCCTCTTTTTTCCCCTTTTCTCTCACTGCCTTTTAATGTTGTGCAGGGTTTCGTTTTCTACAGAGGCCATATCTTCCTAAGCACCCATGGTGATATACCCGCTGTCCTGAAGGAGGAAATCACATCTCATGGCTGTTGTTACTGGGTGTTGCATTGCTGTGGGATGTTACCTACATTCAACATTCCACTACCATGTCCGAATGCTTTCATCTGACTCTTTTTTTAATTCAGGAAAAGTGCAGGGGGTGTCTTTGAGGACTGAAGGTGAGTCTGCTACAGTCATAAAAAATAATATTTCCACAATTTTCTTCCCTTCAACAAATCTTTCCCCCTCAGTATGATTTTTTTTTTTTTTTTTTTTTTTTTCCATCTGGGATAATTCTTCAAGAGACTGTGAAAAGGGGCTGGGCATGGCCAGGTGCATTGGAGAGCTCAGGAGCAAGCACCCAGTTCTCTGGTAGTTCCCCACTGCTTGAAAACCCACAAGGACAGTTCAGTTTTCTGTTCAGAGGCTGAGCAAGTCAGCTTTGCTGAGGGACAGGGTGGTGCAGCTGTAGCTCTCAGTCCCCTAACAGCAGGGTGGGACAGGCTCGGTGCCCTGCACTCTGGGCACTCAGTGACACGCATCCCATTTCCCAGTCATCTCTGGGGAAGGATGGTCCTCTTCGGGCTCTTCAGTTTTTGAGGATAGCCACAGCCTCACACAGGGTCAGTCTTTCCACAGAAGGGCTTGCAGAGGTGACCTACGAGGCCCAAGGGCAAGTCCCTGTGCAATCTGCAGTAGGCAGGGGCTATTTATAGGTGGCATGAAATCAGGGTTGCCTGAAGGTGACAAAACAGTTTTTGGCTCTGTATGTCACCTTCCAGCTAGCAAGTCTGCACTGCACACTATTAATTTCACTGCTTAGGTTGGGATTCAGGACTTACTTTCCCTCCTGGTGTGCTGGCTTTGCCGTGGGGCTTGCATCCAGGGAGTGCCCCACCCAGCAGGACCCCAATGTGGTTTGCAGGTGATGCCTGGGTCACCCACCACAACACAGGATCAGATTGGGAACCCCGTTTGATGGTATTCTGTGCAACCACATCTGTTTGGGACATGCTGCTGAAGCAGCAATTTCTGCTCCTGTTACTTCTCTGACATCTTTAGAATGTACAGATTTCTTGTTTTCTCCCCTTTTCCAGCTCTCAGAAATGATGGGAACCATTTCACTAGCTGCCTTCGAAATTCTCACAGCTGCTTTTAATTACTCACAGTTTCACTAAAAGTTATTTTTAAGATGCTATTTTTGCCAACATTTGATATTCACACCCCATTTGTAACTTAATTAAGAGCTCCACCCTGAAGTAATTTGAAATAAATTCCATTCTAGGTGTTATCATACCAAGATCATATGTCTAGTCTCCCTCTGCAAAAGCTAGTATAAATTCCAAGACTTGGTTATCCTGACATTAACTGAAAATATTTCTGTGACCCATGTACAAGCTGAACATTTTCACCTGTTCATATAGGATTTAGTAAAGCTATCTCCTGGTCACAGGTGGGAAAAATGACACTATTTCTCTCCTAGCCACTTACTTTGCATTATACAGAAACCTGCGTTAATAAAACCTGTAGCAGTCAGCTGCATTCTCACACCCATCTGCCTGGGCTTATTACTCTTTCACTCTGTTAATTAATGTAATTAATTATAATTAAAGAGTAATTTTCAACTGATACATCAAACAGTATATCTGCCAGAATTTCCTGAACCTCCAGTGGCCTTGTCCTTACTGTGCTGATACCAAAAGTTGCTGTGCAGGCTGTACAGATGATTTAATGTCTGTAGTTTTCACGCAGATGTGTAATCCCTTACGGCATTTTGGTTACATCTGCATGTGATCTGATGGTGGTTTGGGAGCTCCTGGAGCTACTGCTGGCAGGCTTTTCCACAAGAGCCCATGGAGAACCAGGTGGCCATGTGAACACAACATGGTGTGGGCACGTTTACTGGAAGTTTAAATTCATTCAACTATGCAGTATGTGTTGCAGAGCTGGGTGATTTCTTTCCTCCTGCAGCTGGTGCTCACTGAGCTAACCTGGGATGTTTGCAATGGCAGCTGTCCTCCTGGCTGAGCTGATGCTGCTTTGCAGCCCTTGCTGAGGGACCGCTTCCCAGCTTTTCCACCAGCGGTAGCTGCATCTTCGGGCCCCTCTGACAGTACTGCAGAGGTATCGCTTCGGGCTGCTGCTGCTCTGGACACTGGCCTTACCCATTTCTGACCACATGCTGCCCTTTCTGTGCAGACCCATGGCCCCTACCAGAGTTGGCATCCCCACCTTTCACGGCCTCCTCTTTCTGATGGGACAGTTTTCTAGCACTGATTTCCCTGCAGGACCTTCTCTGCTGAGAAGCTGGTTGCCACATTGCTTGGCTTTCTTTGTCAGCCTTGAGATCATGCCTCTTGGCCTGCTGTAGTCAGCAAGCATCTCTCTTTCAGACTGACACTTTGACTTTTCCCAGTTGCAACTTCTGCTGTTCCAGCTTTCAGTTTGGGAAACCTGAGCTGAATGAGTCAGTGAAGTTACTGGCCCAGGCCTTGCATATACTTCAGCCACAGCTAAATAAATTTCCCGATGGGAACTCGGTTTCCTCTTGCTCCTCATGTTCCTGATGGGGACTATTGGCTCTGCCTCCTCAAATACCTGCAGGTCATCTCCTGCCTCCCTCCAATTTCTGTTCTTGTTCATCCTATGTTTAATGGAAGAAAAGTACCTGAAATGAGGATATTCAAGAAAATGCAAAGCAAAAATAGGTTGAAGTGGAAGATCAGTAGGAAACCATGAAGACAACAAGGAGAGCATGGGACGGAGAATATATTTTCTTCTGAGACAAATAAGTAAGCAAGTATCTCTCTAAAGGGTTGCTCATGACTTGTCCCTGACATAATAGCACAGTTTTCTGTTCACTGACCTCTTAGAATATCCTGATTTGGAAGGGACCCAAGAGGATCATCAGGTCCAACTCTTGTGCTCTTGCTTAGCTGTTATTCAATTAAAAACATATTTTGTGAACTGTTAGGCCAATTAATATTTATTTAAAAGGAGAAGAGGGAAATGCTCGGTGAACTGTTTCACAGCTCCAGCAAGCCCTGGGCATAGGCTAAGCAGCGAAAGACTATGTCTTTTCCTGCTTCAGTTCTCTGAATACTGTCTCAAATCCTTTGAGATGCAGTGAGTCTGTAGCTAAAATTGTTTTTACCAGTGAAAGAAAGAAAAAAATAATTGTGGAAGCAGTACAGTCTTTCAAGGGTTCATATTCTGTCTCAATCTGCAGAAATGGGTACAGATCTGTCCGTGACCTCCCTGTTTGTCTGACAGTGGCACATGCTATGAACAGATGTTACCTTTCATTGAGGAGACACAGTTTAAGAGGCAGATTTTAAACAATGGTCTCTATTTTTACAGCAGCAAATGCAGGCATCAGGAACTGTAGGGGCTTGACATCAGCTAGACATCTAAATATGTGATTGTGCCTGCAGGCAAAGTACTCAGACATTTAAATTATAGGAATTACATTGTAGTTATTTGTGGGTACAAAAGTGGGTAGGTAAAGCCTGATGAAAACCCAGATGCCGAGATTTTATTTTGACTGCATTTGCCCATTGAATGTTCTCTCTCATTTTTACCATTCCACATTATCCAATGGGGGTTATAGCCCTGGTAAATATACTGAAGCATTATGTAAGACATGGTGTCAAACCACTGACAAACCTAAAGCTATACAATTCCACCTGCCGTGCAGGAAAACTAATTTTTTCTTAATGGCTAGTCAGTGGTATTTGTCCCTTAAGGAGAATATCCATAGTGGGAGGAGGGGAATGCACTAATAAAACTGCATGTAGGTCAGACATGATAACTGCATGGAGTTCCATGGACCTTTCAAAAAATATCCTGGGATGATTGGGGGATACTGCTTCAGCTGCATTCTGCCTCCTCATTTTTATATTTTTGTGGGAGCTGAAACCACCTTGTATTCATGGGTTTTCTGGCCTGTGTTCATTAGCTGTCCCTACTGTCTACTATGCTGACTAGGTTGTTTTCCTTCAGTACTTTCCTCATATCTTATCTTTGTAAAACACAAAATGAATCCACTTAATTTGCTGACTGTCTTGGTAACCACAGTGACATGTGGACTTCATATCAGAAAAAAGCTAGTTGATTTATTCCAGAGAGGAATGATGAGTAAACTAATGTCACTGACCACTCACCCTACAACACAGCGAGGTGCCATGCGCCATTTGCAACAGAAATGCATGGACACTTGCTGAAAGTGTTGTGGTACCTTTCTTTATATCAATACCAAGAAAGACCCAAGCGGTCTTGCCTCTGTGAGTGTTTTCTGTCTGAAGCATTGGTGGATGCACCGTGTTCAATAAGCGTTTCTGGCTCCTCAGCTGGCAGTCCTTTTAGGTACATGGCTGATGTCTAATGCTAGGGAATGGGATTCATCCTCCAGGTGAATGATGGTGGGTTGCCAGGACCCCACAGGCCTCCATGCATAACCTTTACCATTACCAACATATGATCACCTTCAAGTGAATTGAATAATTTGTGTTCTCCATGTACTCTAAGATTTCTGGTTCTGTTTGGAGAGAGAAAGGAGGGCTGTGAAAGAGCTAGCAGAGCCTTCTCCTCTCTCCTCACCTTGCCTCAACTTGCTCCATTTTCTCTTCCCTCTTTAAAATGCATGCTGTTTTGTGTTGCAGACTAATTCTGCCTATGGTCTGGGGGTGTCTGGGTTTGCAGAAGATGTTTTCTCTATTGTCTAGGATAGCTTGATGGGATGGAAGCAACCTCTGGGGAGATCTGTTAGAGTATAAGTACAGTCAGTGTTAGTAAGATCAGCAGGGGTAAAGAATAAACTCAAGAGAGGTAATCAATGTTTTGTGTAGGTGTTAAAATTGTCTGGTTACTAATTAATCATGGGTAGTAATGTGAAAACTTCCTACTCCTGAAGGTAGCAATAAATACATTAAATAAAAACAGCTTTTTCTGAATGTTGTAGTTTGTGATGTCAGGGCAGGTAGCTCAGTTAATGCTGAGGTAATATGAAGTAAAATAATGAATCTGAAAAATTCATAACATGAAATAAGACTGCAATGATAAGCTCCAGCTCTCTTGAGCAGCACAGGTAAAGAGTCACCAGATGCAGCTTGGTTTTGTCATTGCTGAATATGGTCAGTTCTTTGTTTTGTGAGGATTGCATTGCTGTAACCAGCTGTAACCACTTCTGATGCTAAATAGTAGTGTGAACATTGCAACTAATAGGCATTCATGGGACTGCACGTCAGAAATCAGTCTTTGCACTCATTTATTTGCCATCCTACCTGTTGGGTAGGACTTCTAATGCACCTAATTCAGCGAGCTGTATAACACACATTGTGTGGTGCCCTGGCAGCTCAGGGCATGTGGCCAAGGCTGGGAGCAATGGGAATGCAGCTGCAGTGGTGACAGGGGTTTTGCAGCAATTCAGCCTTCCTCCCATCCTGTCCTGCAGAAGATTTGCAACATGCATGGTAATAAGGAGGTGCCAATGGAGGGGTTATATCCTATTTACCTCACCTTCCTCAGGAAATCTATCCTGTTAACTGTGTCATTGTTAAGGTATTTTTCTTTCATCTTTGCTAACCAGCTTCTGCTGTATTCATAAAACTAAGGCTGTATCACAGAATGAGAGTAGTAATACAATGAAGTCAGTTTACATTTATATTTTTTTTTAGAGAATTTTTCTGTACTCTGCACATTTTGATTCTTCCCTTCAGATATGTTTCATGTAGTTTAATTGCTGCTCAGGTTACAGCAGTTGTGTTGCTTTGTTAGACAGGCCAAATAATACCTCGTCTTTTTTTTTTTTTTTAATGTTTTAAGAAGAAATACATAGCTTTATAAACAATGTTAAGCCTAACTGACCATCAGTAGCGTTAAAGGTAAGATTAGATACAAGAAATCCAGTGCAATATATCTGTCCATAAAGTGCTGCTTCAATTCAACTAATTACTGTAACAAAGTCTTGTTAATACATAGCAGTCCTGCATAACTATTCAATTACACTCAGGAGCTTGCCTGGATTTGGAGGTGCTTCACTGGTCAGGCAAGCATCTTAATGATGTTCAAAATAAGAATAGCTCAAAGCATATAGTAAGAGCTGTCTAGGAGACTTATTGATTTCCAACAGGTATTTGCTATGGCAGCTTCATGCAAACTGTTCTTATCCTGTGTTTACAGATTCTGCTGTCTAATTGCATGCCCAATAAAGCAGGCACACCACACACTCCAATAATGCACAGAACAACAAGAGGAAGTACATGTGGCACAATAAGACTTAAGCTACAAATGAGACTGATGTATGATAAACATACTTCGTACATAAACCAGCAAAGCATGCACCAGAATTTTTTTCTAGAGGGCCATGTAGTTCATAAATAATCAATAGAAGAAAACTTAGATGAATGTGTGTGCCTGAAATACGCACGTGTGTCACCTACTTGTGTGCACATTTGTGTTGCTTGCAAGGCAAGCCCAGATGATGTGTAAAGCAGGACGGGGCTCTGTCTGCGTCCCCTCCCCTGCTCCTTGCTGCGCTGTAGCAAGCACTGCCCAGATGTGCCATGGTCTCACCTTCCTCATATTCCCACCCTGCTTCTCACACATCGCTGTGGCACCTTACAGTACTTATCCTGCTCCTGAACCCAGGTGAAAGGAAAACCAAGCTCCTTCCTGAAATAAATGGCTGCAGCTGCCAAAGAAACTCTCTTGCACACAGTTTGCAAGAACACTGGGGAGGGAAGTCATCTGGGCAGCTGCAAGGTTTTGGGTCTGAATGCATACATTTGGCATTGTCAGAGGAAGCTTATGTGGAGGTTCATATATGTACATGTTTGGGTGTGTCTGAGAGAGACAAGCACAGTCAAAAGATGCAGAAGCACAACAAAAGTACACAGAGAAATAGAAGCCAGAGAGTAAAAGCTGAAAGTTTTGGGCATAATATCAGCCAGAAAAACACTTGAGAGCCTGGACAAAGAAACTGCTTTCTATTTTTGGATTTCTCATGCCCTGAAGTAAATTCTATATTGTACAGCTTCTTTTCAAATAAATAAGATTGCAACCATACCTGATACATCATCTGGTTCTCCTCCTGGTGGAATGAATTGGCAATATTTTGAACTTCAAGAGCCTGGGACATGCATTCAGATGGTAATGAAAACTTTGAGTGTATCTATTGATAAAATAGTGAAAATTCAAAGGCTGGATTAATTTAATTGAGAAAGTTGATTGCAAATCTCATGGGACAAGGCTTTCATGTGCAATTTTTCATAAATATTGCAGCTGTTTATAAGGACTTCACATACAACCTTTTTCAAGCTTTGTATTTTGAAACTTCCTATCTTTTCATAAACTGGAGATAATAAAATTGCATAAAACAACAGTCTAATTTTTTTTTATGTTCCCCTTTCTGATGCTGCCCTCCTTCACCCCTGAAAAAACTTCAAGCCTTCTGTTCTCCTCAGAGATGTAGATAACATATTCCAATGTGGTGTTTGGTTTTGCAAGCACCAGAGATATTTTTAAAAGACAGGGAAACATTTCAATAGGCATACTTTTCAGGGCATGCTGTTAAATGCCACTGGATTGCTGAAGCATTGTTCTGAGCTATGTAATGCTACCAGTAACAATTAACAATTACATAGCATTTTCCATCTGACTATATGTTATCACTTAGAGACTTGATGATGCTCCTACAAGTTTGATTTCTGTGTCCCTGTTTAACAAGATGCTTACTGTAGAGATTCCTGCCAATGGTTCAGACATCCACTACGATTTCTGTTCTCACTTTTCAGATCCTTAACTACAGTGGGCTAGAGCCTGATCTTTTAGAAGAGCCAACAATCTGCAACTTCAAAGAAAAGCAATGGATATTTAAGGATATTTACTGCTTCAACATACCCAAAGGTCCAAGCATCTTTAATTTTTCCTTTGGAGTTGAGCAACTTGATTTTACATTAGGGCTATAACCCTGATTTTAAGTCCAGTATGTTCCCAACTACCTTTCCTCCGAGCTCTTTGGCAGAAGGAAAATACTTCAGTCTTTTCCCAATTATTATTTTGTCAGCTCTTATGTTGCTATTGGTTCTTGTCTATGTACGAGGACAGTTATGTTCTGTGACTCCATAAAGTGTTGCATACTAATCAAATAATAAAGTGGAAAATAATTTCAGTAGGTGAACCTCCAAGACAAATATTGAGATATAAAACTGTCTTCAGAGTTAATCACTTTTCATGTCTTAAGATTCTGTTTTCCCTTCTCTGAGAGCCTTTGTGTACTGGACTGACTACCCAGAAAAGAGGTATTTCATATTCAACAGCATGGTTGTAGGGAAAATCTTGTGAAGGTGAAATGCACAAATCAATCAGGAGAAGAATTAACCCAAATTGACAGTATATACCTAGATTGTATGACATCAGTGCCAACGATTTAAACACAATGGCATTTTCCAGCCTGTGAGCCAAATTAATACTTTGGAAGACATGTGTACACAGTTAGTGTTTACAGTCTACAAAAGGTTAATGTTCCCTGATGCCTGTGAGTGCTGTGTGAAGGCTGGGTAAAGCTATGCTCTAAAAGGCAGTCCCAACATGGATAAAACAAAATGTTCCCATGGTCTGAAGTGAACTTTCTCCCTATGTTGGTGTGCTTCTGGGCAGCGAGCTTAATTGACAGTTTGCTGCACACCAAAAGTGTGCTTTGTAAATGCACCAGTAATCTCACAGAGGCACGTGTTAGCATCCTGAGCCAAGCATGATGTCAGGGTCATAATTTGAAACCCTCACCTCAGCTTTAGTAAATGCTGCGATAACAGCAGCACATGCTTTTACATGAAATATGCGGTAGCCCTAGTGAATGAATAAGCTTTCAAGGCAACATGATCTGCAGACAGTGTGAAGTTGAAGCATAATATTTTCATGCACTGCCTGGAAGGGAACTTTGCATTTATTATATGTTGTAAAAAGTTTTACCTTCAACTGTTTAAAACATCTGTTGGAAAGGTTGATGAGGGGCTCCTGTACCACAAGACTTGTTAATACTCTTAATGCTGTTAATACTTGTTAATACATAAGGAGATAAAAATGAGTCATAGTGAACTGACTTTTCACAGGGAAATAAATGATGATGAATTTAACTTCCTAATTTAAAACTGATTGTAAACCCTATTGTTTTGTAAAATATCCATCAGTCCATGTGATAATACTGACTTACCATTCTTTTTTCTAGGCTCTGTGTACCATGATGCCAGAAAAAAAACAGAGCAAAGCAAAACAAAATGGATTTGTTTCTCTAGGCCGATGTGATTGGTGTGTTTGAATGTGTAAAAGGCAGCTAATGTAAAGAATATCCAAATATAGTGAATATCCAGTATAGAATATCCAAATTTTATATACACATATGTATATGTGTATGCAATATGTATATGTATATATGAGTATTAAGTGAACTAAAGAAGTAAAGCAAAACTCTGTTGAATTAGAATACCAAAATATTTGTGAAAGTAGAGTGAAGAACTACACTGGTGATGAAATATAATAGCAATTTTCTGTGGTGAGATTTCACACGGGGTTCAAACTCCTTGAATGGTTAAAATTTTTTCCTGGTTCACATGAATATGGATGCTCAGCAATTTTCAAGGTCTTTGAGACAAGAACTGGCTCAAGTTTCTCAGCAATTTAAGCAAAATGAATCATAAAGTGGTAGCAGGAGGACAGGTGAGAGGGGCTAGTAGGAGCTGAGGATGCTAGGAAAGGCAGCGAAGAGCTGAGAGGTGGTGTGAAGGGCTCTTAGGGCAGCATAATGGGGAACTTGCAATGATCTTGGTGAGCCTTTCAGCTATGCTGGGCTCTAGAAAATCTGTTTCTGTCAGTCTCACTGTGTGGAAAATATATCACACTGTCTTCATAAAGCCAGTTTCAGAGACTGTTTGATTTTTTTACTGGTCACATTTGGCTGAAGGTTTGGCAGTACTGGAAGGGTCTCAAAAATGTTTTTGTGTAGATTTGTAAAAACGTTTTTCAAGGTTTATTGATATGAATATTGCTATGAATGTGTCTACTTAGCCACTTATGAGACATATCCTGTCCAGTTGCATTTTGCTGCTTTGGTGGCATATCAAAAATCTCCTGGAGTTGCCTATTGTATGTATACCAACAGCAGTTGCAGGCACAAATATTGTCACCTCTCAGTATTTTTATCATGAATCTAGCAATATGTGGTGTTTTCTTCAGAGCCTCAAAATCTTAAAGATTTCTGGAAATCCTTTTTTTTGGCATATGAGCAAAGAGAAACTGGAAAATACAGTTTTGCAGGGACCTGAAACACCCAACACTTTCATACCAAAACTAATTGCATTTTTCAACTTGCTTAGAAGTCGAGGCCCTTACAGGAAGGTTGATAAAGTCAAAGCTGTCGGTAATGCACATAATTTTACTCCAGTGTTCCGTCCTTCCCCCATTATTCCTGGCCATGGTTTTAGCACGCCTTTTAGGTCACTTAGGATACTTCTCATCTGGATTAGACTCCTATCTTGGTCATCTTGCATGAAACCTTAACAGATTGTGAGGCCTTAGAAAGGCCTGGTGAGCTCTGAAAAACCTTTGAGCTTTTGGATGCTGATTTGAATGGTACAAAATCTGGAATTCTCAGAGGATATGATATTTCGTATCATACCTGGCAGAGACCACTCTGCTGCTTGCTGAAAAGACACCTCTAAGTGGGAGCAATCACAGTCAATGTGAGCATTTCATTAAAAAAAAAAAAAAAATCGGAATTAGGCTATCGGTAGTTATAATGCCTTTCAAAAAAACCAAACAATTTTGTCCCCAATTAAAATTTCATAACCAGATATATAAGGTCATATTGAATGTGGGATAGATATCAGATTAACAATTCAGTGGAGCTGTTTAGCTGATTCACATTTGTAACACAGCCTTCAAGCACTCAAAGGTACTGCCAATGCATGTTCCCCTTATGACATTTTTAACACAAGTTTTTGTGTTAAAGGATGTGTGTGTGCACTCTTCAAAATGTCCTATAACAAGCTTCTCCTGGCATATATGGTCACATGAAATTTATGACAACAGAACCCACAAACTTTTGCACAGCCTGAAACCTATGGTGCAACAAGTGTTCAGAAACTCCGGGTTGTATCAGGTAAGATTAGCAGAAAGTAGGATGAAAAACACAGTTCTTTTAGCACAGTTACTTCTTCTTTTCTCACTTCCTGCATACTGCAGATTGCTTCTCTTGTATGTCTTAAAATAAGAAAAAAATAGACACACAAACTATGCCCTACTGTCATCAACAAATGACAGGGGTCTTCCTGCAGGTCAGGAATGGTGATTTGTTATCAGCCAGAGCAGAAGGCACTCAAGGCTGAGCGAAAGAGTTGAGGAAAAATAGATAAATTATATTCATGTTCTTAAAGGAGACTTGCAGGGGATCAAACAAGCTTGTAGAAAGTAGTGGGAAAAAGAAACTCCCTCTTTTATTGATGGTAACAGCTGCTGCAGTCTGCTGCACGTTGTCTATTCACTTTATTGTAGTATCTCTGAACCTTAGCATGGCACGTGAACTTCTCATAGTTTGTGCTTTACAAATACAGAATAAAATGAAGGCTGCTGTGCCACAGACTTTGCAAATATTGGAAGGATTTACTGGGAGGTGGAGCGAAGTGTGCTGTAGGTTGGCTAGGAACATTACCTGGTGCAAGGTAAGGGTTTGTGCGTCACAGGATGTACCCACTTCTGCTCAGCTGTGAGCAGCTTAAACCTCTGCAACTTATCTCTTCAGATGGGACCAGCATATATAAAAGGACCAGCATATAAAAAATGTGAGGAGAAGTGAGGAGAAGTGGGCTGTAAGGCAACTGTTTAGTAAGCTTGCTTTATATTATATACAGTTTGACAGGACACAAAGAATCAAGATTCAACTGCCCAGCTTCTTCATTCCTAAAAGCAGGTAGCAAAAGAGAAAGCCAAAAAGAGTCTTAGGTGAAACTAGACAATTTTGTACATCAAAAGGAGCATGAGTTTGCTCCACTTACTTTTGTGAGGCGCTAGTTATGGAGAATATAATAACCCTAGCCCTTCCACCTCCAGTAGTGTTAAACCCTGAGAGACAGCAATATACACATAGCAGCAGCAGCAGCCAGGCTAGACAGCTCTGCACCGGCACTCTGTGTTTGGGTGACTAGCACACCCAGGGAAACCATAGTGATGAAAATACAACAAAGAGGACACATGCCTGTGTAAAAGTGGGTCGATACACAACAGCATGTGTTTGGTGAAACACATGGTAAAACAGATTTTGGGGTGGGGGTGGGGATAGGGGTGGGGGTGGGGGTTATTAAGGGACAAACCTGCCAGGGTTTTGGAAGAAGTGTGTTTTGGGGGCTAGATAAAGGGTAAGCAGCAAAGGGCAGGGCTTAATGGTAACCTGCCACTGAGGAGACATGTCAGGAGCAGGATCCCACCAGGGACCAGGTTATTCAACACCTTCAGTGAAGACCTAGAAAAGGCAGTAAAATGGTGATGTCTAAAGAAGCTGCTAAACTATTTGAAGAAAAGAAATACCATCCCACTGGCAAGGAACTCAAAAGATTTTTAAAAACTGTACTAAAGTAAGGTCAAATGAGTTTTACTCTGAATAAACATAAAGCATCTAGGCAAAAATAACCTCAGTCATGTTGACCCCTAACTCATGTTGAACCCTGAGCTAGCAATCAGGGCACAGAAAGGAGATGATGAGGTCACTGCTGACTATACCATGAAATGATCAGCTCTGCATGCAGCGGCAGTCAAAACAGACAATGAAATATTAGGCATCATTAGGAATGGAACTGAGGAAAGACAGAGTGTAATTTCTCCCCTATATAAAATTTTGGTTTGCCGAAGCAGCAAGTTGTTGGCCAACTGTCATGGTTTAACCCCAGCTGGTAACTAAGCCCCACAAAGCCGCTCACTCAATCCCCTCACAGTGCGATGGGGGAAAGAATCAGAAGGGTAAAAGTGAGAAAACCCATGGGCTGAGATAAAGACAGTTTGGCCAAAGCCAATTGTATGAAATTCAACAAGGCCAAGTGCTGGGTCCTGCACTTCAGTCACAGCAACCCCATGCAGCGCTACAGGCTTGGGGAAGAGTGGCTGGAAAGCTGCCCGGCAGAGAAAGACCTGGGGGTGCTGGCTGACAGCCGGCTGAATATGAGCCAGCAGTGTGCCCCGGTGGCCAAGAAGGCCAGTGGCATCCTGGCCTGTATCAGAAATAGTGTGGCCAGCAGGAGCAGGGAGGTGGTTGTTCCTCTGTACTCGGCACTGATGAGGCTGCACCTCGAGTACTGTGTTCAGTTTTGGGCCCCTCACTACAGGAAAGACATTGAGGTGCTGGAGCGTGTCCAGAGAAGGGCAACCAAGTTGGTGAGGGGCCTGGAGCACAAGTCTTATGAGGAGCAGCTGAAGGAGCTGGGGCTGTTTAATCTGGAGAAGAGGAGGCTGAGGGGAGACCTTATCACTCTCTACAACTACCTGAAAGGGGGGTGTAGTGAGGTGGGTGCTGGTCTCTTCTGTCAGGTGGCTGGAGACAGGACAAGAGGAAATGGCCTCAAGTTGCGGCAGGTTTAGGTTGGATATTAGGAAAAATTTCTTTACTGAGAGGGTTGTCAGACATTGGAATAGGCTGCCCAGGGAAGTGGTTGAGTCACCATCCCTGGAGGTATTCACAAAGTGCATAGACAAGGCACTCCATAACATGGTTTAGTGGGCATGGATGATGGTTGGACTCAATGATCTTGAAAGTCTTTTCCAACCTAAATGATTCTATGATTCTAATAGGTAAAGCAAAAGCCACGCACACAAGCAAAGCAAAACAAGGAATTCATTCACCACTTCCCATCAGCAGGCAGGTGTTCAGCCATCTCCAGGAAAGCAGGGCTCCATCATGTGTAACAGTTACTTGGGAAGACAAAACACCATCACTCCGAACATCACCCCTTCCTTCTTCTTCCCCCAGCTTTATATGCTAAGCACAATGTAATATGGTCTGGAATACCCCTTTGGTCAGTTGGGTCAGTTGGGTCAGTTGTCCCGGCTGTGTCTCCTCCCAACTTCTTGTGCACCCCCAGGCTACTCATGGGTGGGGTGGGATGAGAAGCAGAAAAGGCTTTGGCTCTGTGTAAGCACTGTTTGGCAGTAACTGAAACATCCCTGTCTTATCAACACTGTTTCCAGCACAAATCCAAAACATAGCCCCATACCAGCTACTATGAAGAAAATTAACTTTACCCCAGCCAAAACCAGCACACCAATGTAAAGAGCAAGGGCATCTCCGCTTCAAGGAAAGACTCCCTTTGCAGTCTGGAGGGCTTCGCAGTCTAGAGATGAGAAGGCTAAAGGGGGTAAGCTAAGGCTTTGCAAGTCTATAAATGCACTGAAAAAGCTGAATGCAAAACTGCTGTTTGCCGTACCCTGGGCTGTAAGGAGGGCATTCAATGACTTTTGTGATCTCCCCAGCTCACTTCTGGCTCAAGTGACTCCACAGGCAGGCATGCCCAGCCCTCCACACCTGCCCTCGCCCAGGGATCTCCAAATTTTGTCCTCCTCTCCAGCACATGAACACCTACACCCCCATATATGTCACCTCATTTCTGCATGACTATTGTCTTGGAAATTAGTTCATATTCCATAAATACATGCAAGTAATAAAAATTCACATTAACAAACATGAAAATTATCTTCTAATTAATTTAACAAAGTAGGTACCTGTGGTTTCTATTCTATTCTATTACTCATTTTTCATTTATGGTCTATACTTAGCCTTGCTATGTGCAGTTTTCTAATAGATACATAATTTATATTTTTATAATTATTATTATTTATAATTATTAATTTTTAATAACTCCCATGCTTCATGTTTGACCAAATGGAATCCTAATTAAAATACAAAGAATTACATAGCTGAACACTCTTTATATTGCAAAAGACTTGGCTGGGCATTATTACAGAGCTAGATATTGCAAGTTCCTTTGTAAAAGAAGAGGAAAAAAATCCCTTTAAAATACTGCATTCAGTGGCTTTGTCATTGCAAAATGTATGTGATAAACAAGTTCAAAGCCATGTCAGTCAGATGCAGTGTGCTACACCCTGGTGGGGCAGAAATGAAGCAACCTGGATGACAGCAATCCAGTTTTTTGCTGTAAGCTTAATTTCATTCGAAAGAGCTTTTTTCAACACATTAACCAAAGCCATCTTTACAAGTATCCACGCTACTCCATTGTCCCTCATAATTGTAGTATTTCCTCTGAACTGACAGGGGTCTACTTGTTAGAGGTGTTTTTTTTTTTATTTTTCACATAACAACTGGTTATTAAATCAATCCAGGTGATGGTGGATGAGCAATAGCTGTTTCCTATATAGTGTTCCAGCACTGGTGGACTTCTTAATATTGCATCTGACCAGTTAGCAAAGTACAGGAGACTTTCCATACTTTCAAAATTATCAGAAGCCAGATCTTTAAGAATAAAAATCCACAGTGCTCTTTAATGTTTTAGGGGATGTCAAAACACTCACAGGCAAGTGTCACTGCACTGCCCTGTCCGGGACATGCATAAAGTACACCATTCTTTTCTCACCATGCCTCTGTGGCTACATCTGTTGTCATTTGGAGCAGTTTAAATGGCTAAATCTTATTATTTGTGTACAATTCATCTTTTGGTCACACTGCTCTTTTACTATACCATTACATTCTCTGTATAAAGCCTGTTTTTTTAAAGTTAGGCTATTAAATATTTTTTTTATATGCCTATTAGACTTAGTTCTTTTGAGAAAGGACCAGTTTCTCTGTAAGAGTGACAGCACAGGACTGCATAGAGAAGGAACCTCAGGTGATCATCCAGTGTGGAGTCTGAGCAGAATTTAGGTATTTTGCATTGTAAGTTCAGCTCTGAGGATCCATGCACACTTGCCTGTCGTACCTCTGATAAGTTGTCCTCTGTATGCGAATGTCACGTATGTGCACACTACTGGCACACCACTTGCAAGTCTGCTGACTGATGGATACTGAATCAAATTGTATTATGAAAGGAAAAGGATGTAAATGTCTGTTCTGCTGTGACCATCTGAAGTTGCTGGGATGCCTACTTCTCTGTGACTAACATCTCAATATCTAACATGGCAGTGGGCTGCTCTGGGGTCCATCAAACAGCTTTCCTCAGTAGCGGTTCCAGAAGACTTTGCAGCGCTGGGGAAGGGTCAGGCCTGGCAAGATTAGGAACAAGTCCTCCACAGGCTTATTGAAGAGAAGTATCTTAGTTTCTGCACCTCATCTTACTCACTGGCAAAACAATTACAGAATCTATGGCCGTGAGAGCGTTTCTTAGATGAAAGGTAAACTCTTGTATGGAGAACACAGAAATGTTTCAATTGTAGAAGACATTGGAACAGATGCTCCTATCCTGTTTCTCTGTTGATCGTGTGCCTCTTTCCATGCCATCTTCTAGAAATGGCTTTGTACTGTTTTGAAATTGTTTTCAAAGAGTATTTTATAGCAGAGTGTCAGTGAATGAAACATCCAGAAGCCTTATCTTATTTTTGGCTTCCTTCCATTTCTGGGTGTGTTGCTGTCATTACATTCTGTATAACATCTGCTCACTTCTTTGAGTGAATGTTATACAAGACAGTGCTGAAATGACAAAATAAACGTCTGCTGTGACTGATTAACTTTTCTGCACTTATATTTATCTGGAATATTTTTCTGTGTTCATAAGCAATAGACTCCATATTTCCTTTCTCACTTTATTATGTAAATGCCAAGATAAGTTCTTGTGTCAGTATTAATACATATATTTAATCAGCCATTTTTCAGTCATGGAAATTATAACCAGCCTACCTACCTTTTTGGGTCTTCTTTCAGTTCCTAATGCTATGGTGTGTAAATTCCCATTCATAATCTGAAAGTTTCAAAGAACGTCCATCTTTATTTGTGTCAGTATCATCCATCGACTACTAAACACATTTTTCCCTTCTAGTTTGCATTACTGGTATTTCAATGGAAGATGATAAAAGCTCTAGTGTTTAGCAGATGAAAATTGCATTTCAGGAATGGAAAATCATGTATTTCTGCCCAATTAATGACTTTTTTTATTACAATAGGTAGAAAGAAAATGGAAGAAAAACTTCAGTTCTGAATTTACTTTTCAAGGTGTATGCTTTGGGTTAGATGTTGACCAAAAAGAAGGGGATGTTCTTGACCATAGTACAGATCCTGCAACACTCAACACTTAAGCACTCAAAGAAGATACAAGAGCCCATTTACTTTGAGTGTAATCAAAAAGGTTGCTAAGAATAAGATTTTCAGTTCCAGTGTGTTCTTTATGCAGATGCTATGGTTGTAGTACATGCGAGTAGATCTTAAGCCTTACTTTGCAGCCTGGACTTGGGCATTGCTAGCAGACAGTTGAAGGACTATTCACTCATGATCCTTCTCCAACTATTTTGTGTAGTAATTTTGTGAGCAGTGCTGAAGCTGTGAGTGGTATGAAGTCATGGCAGTGAAGCAGGGAAAGGGGGGTCTACAAGGGACACAGTTTAGTGGAGGTTCTGGACATTAGTGTGGCCCATAGGATGGCTGCCAAAGAGCTCTCTGTGGAACATTATATTGAGGCAGAAGCTTATCCAGGCTCAGAGAAAAAAATGATTAGCCAGGAGCTACTTTATCCATCCTTTGTCCTGGACTCTGAGTCTGTGCTGGGTCTCTGAGGACACTTGAGGTGTTTGAATGTGAACGCAAGCAGCAAAGGTGTGGGAAAGAGTGTGCAGAAGTACTTGAGATGGGTGTGCAAACAGCATAGTTTCTTTCATTGGCATTAATTCGCTGACAGTACAAATAGCATATGATGGTTCAGTCATCATTTAGAAACTGAACTTGCAACTCCCAGCTGGGCATGTTCAGAACTGCTGTCTGCCATTGCTCAGTTCAATCTCTCTTACTGTCCAAGTTTTTCTCATTTCTGTCTTCTTCAGTTTAACTACTTTCTCATATCATAGCAAAAGATTTACACAGTCAAGGTGTGTTAGACTTGCTGCATTGCATAGACATATCAGGGTAGTCTGGCATGGTGAAACTTTGGCCTAATAATGTTTCATTTTTTCTGCATTTTCCACGCATCTTCACTTATTTAGCTTTATTTTCACCTCAAAGTGTAGCATGTTGGTGAAGATATGGTAATGGCCATACAGATTTTCAGGTTCCTTACCTCCCCTTCTGAGATATAGGTATCATACTTCATATTTTCAGGTCATCTCACTGATAACACAAATAGATTTTTTTTTTTAAAAGCTTGCAATTTTATTTAAGTTATTTTTCCACTGAAGACTTCTTAATCCACTTCCCTTCTTTGCAGTGACAATGCAAAATTGCTTAAGCCCTTTATAGACACCCATTCTGGAATAGATTTAAGATAGAAATCTCTTAATTGTGGGCTTTATGTATAGTTACTGCTGCTATTCCAGTACATACAGACTATTCATACATTACATGCCTACTTGATTGGGTATGCATCCCTGCTTTTCATGCTGGAGTCACAGCAATTTGCCATTTTCTAAAATTGATTAGGTTTATTGTGTGCTATCCTTTTCTTTCAACTTTAGCATAAATACACCTGCTACCATGACAGAAATTTATTGAAAGTGATGGAGACGCTTAAGGTGTTACAGCTGTACTTTCACTAGACATGAGTAGAAAATGTTCACCAAAAAAAAAGAAGCAATTAGATCATAACTCATATGTCAGCCTATACTGAATATACTATGCCCAGCAGTTAGCTTTGCTGCCAGTACAAATCTGCTCGCTCCTGCACAGTTACACTGGGACATTCTCGGCTCTATGAATTTTCCAGGAGTCCTCTAAAAACCAGACATTCAAGTTAAAAATATTTTGAAGAGTCCTTAGAAAGAAAGATTATCCCATAAGAGCTTCTTACACAGGACAGTTTCTTACTGAATAGCACTCCACTCTAATGCAGAATGTTTCATCTGTCTTTGCCCCACTTTCAAGCTGTCCCCTCTAAATCAAAAAACCAAACCACATTGCAATGAATGGGAAGGGGAGGAAAAAAACCAGGTTCAGTGTTAGAACTAATCAGTCAGACCTAATCAGTGTCCCAGATGAGTCTGAATCATGAGTCATGTGTTATGTCTGTGGAAACCTGTAGGTCAATTTGTCTTGTCTGGTACGTACAAATTATTAAAGGGAAAAATAAAAGAGCTGACTGATAGAAGAAGGCAGAGCATATGTTTGCACGTGTGACAATCTTTAACAAATTTGGGGGATAGTGCATTTCTGTATTTCTCACTGAATTTAATTCCCAGTTGTACTACAGTACAAAGACTGTGGCTTCTCTTGACTGCAGGAGAATTAGGTGACCTCCTCTAGTTTCCATATACTGATTTCACATGCACTGGGCCATAGGAGTGGGGGAAAACTGAAATAACTTTAGCCTACCACTGCCACCATTGTTAGCGTATCTTTCTCGGTCACTTGTGAGCTGCTATAGGAGCTGCTGTAGGACTATCAGGCCCGGAGCACACATCTGTAGAGCAGATTTTAACTCTCCAGCTGTTTTCCTGTTAAGTTAGAACAAGGTTTGATTTCCTTTTTATCCATGGTCTGTGTTAACCATGCTGTGGGTTGGGTATGCTGTAATCACTAAGGATCCCAAGAGGCACTCAGGTGCAGCTGCTGCAAATACTTCTATTAATCAGGAGGACACTCTCATCTGAGCTATAAGGTGACTGACAGTTTGTTTTTACACCTAATGCATGTGAAGCAACCCTTATTACTCTCCACGGGAGAACTGCACATGGGAGAGCTCTCAGCTGTGTGTTTGGAAATATCTGAAAGAGAATGTTGCCTTTTGTGGCTTTGGACATATGAGCCTTGCCACATGGTCCTGCTCATAAGAACAAACAATAAAAAAGTGCCACGTGGGATTATTTGTAAATGTAATTGCTTGATTTTTTCTTCCTTTTTTTCTTTTTTTCTGTAGTGGGATGCATAACTAGATTTTCCAAGCCACTTGGAGCCAAGAAGAAATCTGCCCCTGCTTTAGGGGAGGGGCATTCCTCTATTGCATTTTAGACCATTCTTAGCTTATTAAAGACTTAAAGGACATCTGGGCTGTCAAGGAGAGGGTGATAGGGGGAACAAGGAGATAAGTACAGGCTAAATGACAGGAGAACCTTCTGCACAGGCTGGTAAACAGCCTGGGGGGGGATCAGGACGGGTGTCTGTAGCATGACAGTGGTGACTGCAGAAAGGTCTGCAAAGAAGAGATTAACTCTGGAGCCCAGATAACCTTATTGCCTCCGATAACAAAGATTAGATATTTCAGCCACTTCCTGCTATATACTGTACAACGAAGACAAAAAGAAAGTGTAATTCATGACATAAATAATCTTGATTTATTTTCTCCCAAAGCCATTTATGCCAAAACTGCATATAACAAGCACTCTTATTTGAGCAACAAACAGTATCAATTAAAAAGCCCATTCACCAAATGACAAAATAGAATCCACTGAATCAACAAACTTGAAATATCAACACATCGTGGGCTACTGATTTTGATCGCTATTATTTGACCATGATTGTTACTCATGCTCTTCTGTTTGCACTGTAACTGCAAGAAAAAAACAATTGGTCTTGCTATATACCCCCTGAAAACAATGTGCTGGTTTCTTTTTGGGCAAAATGTTAATAAATAAAACACTGTAAAAGAAAGCTAGAAATAGACTCCACACAGGCACCTATAGATACCCTAGTAAGCCCTGGTGTTTCATGTTCACATTGATTGTATCCAGCTTTCTGCAGTTAGCATGCTGTGGCTTAGCTACTGTCTGAGGGATCAGGGTTTCCACGATTTAATCATTGTCTGAGATTTTAATTCTTGTTTCAAACAAAAGGACAGGATTCTTGGAGTGTTTCAATCCAGAGACTGTGACCTAGTAATTTCAAATCTCTCAAGTGGCTTGTTGTGAGGCAGTAAAAAAATGATCCACCTTTTCACTCTTGCTGTTACTGGGCAATTTCCACCCTGCCAAAATGAAATGAGCTTCCAGGGCTGGGAGTCATTCAGTAGGGTAGAATGTATAATACAAGCCCAGTTTAATTTATACAGTCTATGTTTTTCTCCTTCTCTATCTCTGTACCCTACTTCTCTGTTGTTCCATAAGTGTGTGAGGGGAGGGGGGCAGTGAGATGTTCCCAGGACCCAAAGCTGCCCTACTTTGGGTTTTTCCTTCCAGGTCTGGGTTGTTTGTTCAAAACATTCTTAAAAACAAAAGCAAACAAAGTCCAAACAAAAATCAATACCTAGGCTCTGCTCTAGCGCTTCCTGTTAATGGCTAAGTTGAAATTCAGTAGCAAATTAAAGTGTTAGCAGGGCAAGAACATGCTTCAAAAAGAGTTAAAGCCAACCGTAGTGAAGGCAGAGCAGTGCTTTGAATATGTAGCAGAGCTGAAAATATGACTGTATACACAAGGACAGAGACCGGCCTCTGTGATGAGAATATCTGTTTCCATATGTCAATATCAGTATTCCATGGGGTTATGAAATGTACAGAAAGTATTGATTTCAGAAGGTGTTTCAAGACACCTTGATCGAGTCCTTTAAAAAAAAAAAATTTGACATAATATTTCTGAAAGAATGATATAACACAGACTTTAATTAACAAATTTAAGGAAAATACAGACAAGGACTGTTCATCTACACTCACACACACATACAGAGTCAGCCAAACTTTGGCCTGAGCTGGTACTCGGTCTATGTGCAGTATGGCTGGGAAGGAAAGTGTTTCAATGGTCTGGTGAGGTGTGCTACAGAAAAGTCTACCTTTGAGACTGTGCTTGGCTTTGGCAGTTCTACTGCTCTTTCACTTTTGAAAAGCTCCCTCCAGCAATTTCTGATGCCTACTTAGAAAGCTTAACTCTGTTTCTCAGCAGGTGTGCCCTTGGGAAATTTAGTTTTTAAGTTCCTTTGAAGGTCCTGTGGTACCACTACTAGAGTGTGATTTTAGATTTATTTTCCATTGACAAACTTAACAATTTGCATCTATTAAAATTTTGGGGATTGAACAAATCTAATGAACCCTTATAGAGGACTTCAGCTAAAACAAAAAGAAAGACTTAAGAAAAAATAACTCACCCTACCTAGCACAGACATGCATAAGCATGCAAAACACTGGATCAGATTTAGTTGAACAAGGTGAGGAATCTTTGAGTTTGTGTTGCATTTGCATTTTGATTTACAGTAACTGTATCATTTTTCTTGCCTCTTATACCCAAATCTATTAACATTTTTTGGTCTTTACCAAAATAAAGATGTAACACTTGGGAAGATAAAGCTAGATTAGTTCAGAAGATTCTTGTCAGATCAACTCCCCTACTGTCTAAATTAGGAACCTCCTGTTTGATGCCATAGGTAGTGCTCAGCATCGCTTCTTGAGATGGGAAACTAATCCTTGTGCCCTCAGAAGGGGCACTGCGTTCCCCCAGGATGGCACGTGTGTTCATGGCACGATTACCTGACAGAGAGTGTTGCAGAGCTCAGAAAAACATACTTTCTTATAAAATATCCTACTTGGTGATGAATTGTTATGGTCTGTCTTTCTATAACACACAAAACTTAGGCTTTGCCCAGTTTTGGCAGATACAGGAGGAATTTGCCTTGAGCAACCACAGGGAAAACATACTTGCTGCTGTTCCTCATCGGTGATATACAAATACACTCAAAAGAAAAAAATGTCTTTTTGAGTGTATATTGCTGGGAGATGAATAGTGGTGCACTATTCTCTGTCGAATCCAGGATCCTGATTTTATAGCAGATAATACATCAGAGGGGCAAAACGAAGGAGGACATGTCCAGACTTTTGCCCCACCTTTGGAGCAGCCCAGCACACTGGCCTGCAGACACAGGGATGTGTTTGGGCCCTGAGGACATCAGTTCTGTTACTTCACTCTCTTGTCTTCCTCTAGCAAGGTTAGGCCTCTCTGTGCAGAGTAAGGTCTGTGAATTTATAACCAATAAAATCTGCTATAACATGAAATGGGAAATGGCTTCAGATGAAAAGTGTATTACTGCCCTAACGCTCTTGAAGCTATTTGCATTATCTACTGAAGAAGGCATTTTAACCAACATCCTCAAATGCCTTTTAAAGCCTAATTCCCATCTCTTTGAGGATCTAATCGAGGTAATATGTATGCTTCTTGGTATTTCAAGCTTAGATATACTTGGTGAAAATGCAAACAGAAAAGAACTGCTTTAATACTCTAATTTGGCTTTAAAACACAGGCTGTTAGAGAAGAGTATGTGTCTGAGAGTGTTTTTCCATACTAATGATTCTGCCTTTAACCAATGTTTAACAAACCTCATCCAAAAATAATAGGAGAGGATTCCTGTATAGAGTTCAACTGAAAATTGGCTAGAGCAAATTAATGTTCCAATTAGCTCTAATTGTAAAGAACTGTTTTGGTGGGATGTGAGGTATCCTTTAAGATACGTTAGGAGCAGCCTGAAAGGATGTTATAGAAAAACTAGAGGTAGTGTAACACATCAGGTATGAAACAATAACTTATTGCTAAGTGTCCTAGAAACACATCTTGCCAACCAAATTTTGTCCTATTTTTAAAAAGGCCTTTAAGAAAGTGTAATGATGAAAATGTGACAGCACTTGACAGTACTTGAGAAAACAAAGCAGAAAGGTCACAGGCACTTAGCTTTTAATTATGCCAATATTTCATTCTTGCAAATATTTAGCAGATTGTGTTTATCCATAAAGCTGGAAGTGAAAAGGTGGGGGGATGAACACAACAGTGTGTGCAGAGCAACAAAACAGGATAAGACATATGCTCTGTATCTCAGTCAAATACCTAAGAACATTGAAGGAAATCTGCAAGGTATTATGGGGAAGGAAGCAGGCTGGCTGCCTGTTAATACAGCAGAGGTGTCTCTTAAGTCTCCATTTTCATTGTGCTGGCAGACAGCTATTTTTGTTTAATTTACTTTATTTTAGATAAATGTAAAGAATACAGAACAAATGTCTGAGAATAAGTGGGGTAAACTGGAGCAGGCTTTCTCTCACTCCCTTTTTCTGTAAGTTTTGGGTTGCAGCAAATCACCTTTCCACTGCAATAGGGCACTCAGATGAGAAGTCCTTACAGAAGAAAGTGACCAAAGAAAAAAACAAAACACCTTTTATTTGTGATACTGCAGTTGTTACCAAAGTGACAGGAATATGACAGATACTTCCACCCCAGATATGGCTACTGACAAAAGAGAAGGGCCCCAGGGAGGTCTGTGCCCTCCAGAGTCTACCCCAGTCATCTCAATGTGGCCATGAGGTCCAGCCAGTCAGCCAGACATCCCCAGAGCAGGTCTGGCTCTACCACTGGTGACTCACAGGCTTTCCTGCAGCTGCAGGATCCCTGTAGTGCAAAGAAGGGACAGAAACCTGGCAACCCAGCGAGGGGGACTGGTGGCTCTGCCACCGAAAAAGAATTGGAAAAATGAACTCACAGGGACCTCAGAGCTGCGGAGAAACTTTCAATAAGATTCAGAGGTTGTGTGTGGAAGCCCCAGATGCATAACTGATATGGTTATGCTGTGTGGGCTCAGGCCACAGGTTGAATTCAACACATCTTGCTGACGATCAAGAGAGTTTTTTTCTGAAAACGGTGTAGCCATTTTTGGTGTATTTTCAAGATAGTTCATGCTATAGGAAAAAAACCCACCAACCTGATTACTTTTCTCCTATGTTTTGTACTGCTCTATCTTGGTGTGAAGATAAACCATCCTGGGTTTTAATTTTCCTCATATCACTGCCATCTTCTGTAATAAAGCAGAATAATCTGTTATGGGTAAATGCTTGCAAAACAGTGATGAGAACTGAAGTTAAAGAACAGGAAATCTATGTTTGGACTCTAATCATAAAGATGTTGGCACAGACAAGTTCTCTATAGTATGTTTCAAAGAATATTTCATTCTTATTTCCTGCTACTTTGTATCAGTCAAGTTATTTATGTAGCTTACTTACAAATGAAATATTGACTGAGAAGCAACCAAGTCCACAACAATTGGACAATCATGGCTGGATAAACAATGTATCTCCAGAAATGTTGGTGGAATTATTCCACTTTCATAACTGAAAGGGCGGCCTGTTTGTAAGCAGGAAGAGAAACATGAGATGAAGGGTGTAGAAAGTGACCATAACAGATCTAAAAATCCTGCTTTTAGAGCTTAATTTCATGTCAGGTACAGAAGGTGCTGGGTGGGATGCCAAGAGATGGTGGCGGGGAGGTGGGAAACGGCACGCAGCAGGTGGCCCTGGGACAGGGCTTCCTAGCAATGCAGGCACAGCTGAATTTGGTTCCTGTGGAAGAGCACAGAGTAACTCACTCCTGCCTGCACCAGAGCAGCAAAGCTAGCTTTGCGCCATCAGAAAAGAGGAGGCTGGCAGGGTCAGCAGATGCTGGAGTGTCTATACCTGAGAGTAAGAGAGTATTTCTCAAATCATCCCGTGCAAATTTGTTCTCCAGCCCACACAGTTGCCCTTCCCACCCCTGCTGGAAATTGCTCTCCTCCAGCTTCTGCTTACCACCTCATTTCCCCCACAGGTGGACTGCAATCTCCCAGCTCCCTGGACCTCTTAGACAGCTGCTGCGAGTGCTGGCTGGCAGAAGGCTGCTACCTCCAGATTTACACCAGGAAAGGAAAGAGGCAGTGCTGGGCTGGCATGGGATGTGGCACCCATGCTACAGGAGAGGAGAAACAAAAGGCAGGGCAATAGCTGGGCTTCATGTGTGCCCTACCATCCTGCACCCCTGCACTCTCCCTTGGCCATGGGGCTGGGCCCTTGAGGTTGTGAAGGCAATCATCAGGGCTGGGCTGCCCAGTGCCACACAACCCCCCACAGTGCTCAGGTGGCCATTCCCCACTCCTGGCTGAGTGGGCAAAATAGGCAGCTTGCTGTCTGAAGCACCTGCCCGCTCTGCCTGCATTTCATCTGGCCCTGCTGAGGGGCTTTCTAAGAAGCAAACTCAGAGAGAGAGGATAGTTAGGAAATGGGAGGCCCTTCGAAACTCCAGGATTAGTGTGGAAACCAGTATGGACTGAAATATGGAGGAGATAAGCAGCAGTTTGGGACGTTGGGCACTGCAGAAGTTGAGGAGTTAGAGAAACGTGCTGCAGGGTAACTCTCAAATGGTGCAAAAGGCAGGAAGGTCTTGCAAACATTTTGTTCTATATATAGAAGTTTTTTAGGTAAATGGTCACTATAGAGATCATTACTATTTTTTCTTTCATGAAAGACAGCTGGTTTCTGAATGTACATAATGACTCTTGGACAAGTGAACACACAGGACTTCTTTGTAGTGAACACAAACCTGTTTTTTTTCCCCTAAATTTAATTTTTTGCAGGCTGCTGGACACAGATAGACCATGTCCTTCTCTCAATTTTTTCAGGCTAGTACAAACCATGTTGCCAAGCGTCACAGTAAGTCCTAGGCTGTGTTTGACAGAGGAAAGGTCTGAAATGAAAGAGGAGGTCTTAGGTAGTGTGCCTAATGACCTTTCCCAGCACTTGACCATGGGACCTCTCCTGCAGGAGCTGTGTGCTTGACTCTGTGTCTTACCCTGCCAGACCTCCCTCCTGCTTCAGCTGTGTGAGAAGGCACCTTCTCTGGGGCATGACCCCATGGGCAATGCTCACACCCTGCCAACATGCTGAGCTGGGAGCAAGAAGTGCCAGCAGAAAGTGAATTTATTTTAACTGTCTCTTACGACTGATAGACTAGTAATTTTGAAAAGCTTTATCAATAACCAGAGAACAAGCCTTTTGAAAAGCTTTGCCTGAAAGATAACAGGATGTTATTTTAAAATGATTTGTCACCAGATAACAGGTCTCATAACCATTTTATAAAATATAATTAAGACAAGAAGCCATTTCAGCAGAAATACTGTGGGTGTGGAGTGGATAGTTGATTACCTATAAAGTATTTTTTCAGAGATTAACTCTGGATCAAAGAAAAACATATGAGTATTAGAATATTGTGTATTTGCTACTGGTATTCCTGTACTGTAGTCTATCAACATAAAAGCAAATTAAGAGCTAATAGCTTTGAAATGCTACAAAGCCAGTAAGATATCAGCACAGGAATTGTAATGCATAAAGAAAGACCAGCTTTTAGATGATAATGCTTGTCCTTGCTGCATCCTTACCACGCAGTTGATTTATAGGCAATAAAATTCAAATGTGTTGCAACCAAACCTAAATACAGTTGCTCAAAATAATTTTCTCATTATCATCTCTCTCTTTTTCAACCTTTAAACCCCAATCAAGAGACATTGGCATATGTTACATATACTTGGCATTATTGCCTGTCAGTATGCCCATCCTTAAAAAAATTCTTACTGTTACTGAGATTGATAATATTTAAGTATAGTGCTTTTCTCTCTCCTAGACTGTGTACATAATCTAAACTCTGCCTCTTGGCTCCCATTTCTACTTTTCTGTCCTGTGGATTTCTCTAACTCTCCAAAGGGGGAATGGTGACTTCTTGTTTTTTGGTAACACTCTATTAGCATCACTGCTGTTTATTTGGGTTTCTTAACAGAGAGGATTTCTTCCTAAAATTCTGCATACTCGAAGCAGAATTTCAGAACATATGAAAAACTACTGTGACTAGAGTAAACTTTTTAAATTATTATTTATTTAAAATAGGAACAAGGAAAAAGTCGTTCTCTGGCTACACCATAGCTTAAGGAATTGAAAGAATCCTTGTGGCATTTTCCAAGTTTGTGGATTGTTCAGAGTGTTTTCCCTGATCATCAGATTAGGCTCTCATTGTTGTAATAGCTGTAGTAGGAGACTTACTGAGGCACTCTCCCCTAATAAAGCACTGTGACTGGGCAGATGATCTGTGCAATCTCATTCACCTTCCCCTGAGGGAACTGCAGAAAGTATCTCCTGCCATCTACGCTTAAGGTAAACTGACACTAGCAGTTCCACTTAGACCTTTCCAGATTTGCTGGGAAAGGAGTGGGAGGGAGAAAGGGGGAGGAAAATTTTTCCAAGCAATGGTGCATTTGTGCCATGGTTGTTGCCAGAGAGAATTTGGGGATGACAGTGAGGCAGGTTTCCACTGGAGTTAAAGGACACCTGGAATGACAAAATGATTTAAATGCCAATTGTTTGCTCCCTGAAGACCTTTGTGCTTAATTATGACTACATGGTGGCAGTCAGCAGGGGAGAACATGTGCATTCTAGAAAAAAAGAGTTGAAAAAACTACTGGAAATTAATCTTGTTCTTTTTCATTCTCTCTCTCCTTCTCCTACAGGCACAATATGGATAGCAGATGCCACTTCTGGCAGAATTTACGCCCATTTACACCAACAGAAAATTTGACCACACACCTTTTGTGAAAAACATCGTTTCCATGCATTTTGCAGTGCAAATCCTGCTACTGCACTCAAGGCTTACTATTCTTAAGGCTTGTGACAGCTCAATTTCTGTGAAGATCATAGTGTTATTGAGAATCATGAGACTCTTCGGTTCATGCAAGTCTTTGATCAACTTTTAAGCTTTCACAGGGAAATGGCAAGTTAAGCAAATGGAGCCATACATGCAATGTGAAGCATTAAACACAGTATAACCAGCTGGTCAAAAAAGGTGATTATCCCACTGTATTTAGAGTTGGTGCAGCCTCACCTTGAGTACTGTGTGCAGTTCTGGGCCCCACAACTTAAGTAGGATGTAAGGGTACTTTAATGCATCCAGAGGAGGGCAACAAAGCTTGTTAAAGGCCTTGAAGGCATGTCCTGTGAGGAACAGCTGAGGACATTGGGTTCTGATTTCACTGAGTCCCCAAGCAATGAGTTCTGATGTCACTGAGGGATGGACTGAGACATCTCCAAGTGTTTGGGCATCTCCTGAGTGATGGATTGTGACCAGGCGTCCCTCGCTGCTTATATTCTGGAACTGAACCTCACCCAACCAGCTCATGCCTGCACTCCAGCTGAGCGAGTTCGCAAGGTTTGGAGTGTTGAGTGACCAAGGGAGACACGATGTGTTACCAAATGAATCTTCTTGCCGTATGTGCCTGGAGACATCTGCCCAGCCACAGTGACCTGACGGGGCCCTGGGAAGACACATCCAAGGCCTCCGTGACTGGTGTGGAACACCGGTGCTGAGCACAAGACGGGGGGGGCGGGGAGGATGGAGGGGGCAGTGGTGCTGCGGTAACCCCAGACGCATGTGCTGGGGCCGCAGCGCTGCTGGGGCGAGCGCCGTGGGCGAGGATGGCCCATCGTGATGTCCCCAAGTGATGGACGTTGATGTCCCCGAGCGATGGATCGTGACCACGTGACCCTCACTGCTTATATTCTGGCGCTGAGGCTCCCCCCAGCCGGCTCGTGCCCGCACTCCAGCTGAGCAGATCGCGAGGTCTGGAGCACTGAGCGAGGCCTTGGCGCTGGTGTCGTGCTTGGGGAGTTGCTCCTTGCAGCAATCAGTGCCCGACCCCAGAGCTGTCGAAGGATTTTCCCCAGCCCTGCCAGCTCCAGGCAGCCGGGGCACCCAGGAGCTACGCTCACAGCAGCAGAGGTGAGCTGGTCGGGGACACCTCACCCTGGGGAGCTGGGAGGGTTTCCTTCTTGAGGGACCTGGGCACTTCTTCCACCCCTCCACAGGCCAGACAGTGACCCTGCCCTCTCTTCCTCTTCTAGCGTGACACCAGCTGCTGCAGCGCCGGTGAGAGGGAGGGGTTCCATGTCCCTGGTTCCCCCCAGCTCACCGCAGCACATGGAGAGCGTGGCCACGGAGCTGGACGACCACTGTCCCACCTGCCTGGGCAGCTGGGAGGAGGCCAGCTTTGTTATGCCATGCCTCCACCGGTTCTGCTACCCATGCGTCCTGCGGTGGGCTGAGAGCAAGCCCGAGTGCCCCCTCTGCAAGAGGAGGATCCTCTCCATCTTGCACTCGGTGCAGGCGGATGATGACTACATGGAGCATATCATCACACCACCCTCAGGCGCTGTCCGTCAGGCGGGAGGAGCTCCCAGACGTGCAGCCGCCCACAACCTCCATCTCCCTGGAGCACCCCAACGCTGGGCTGCAGAAGGGGTGCCCAGGTGTCCTGTGGGCATCTTCCAGCCTCCAAACTGGCTGAACAACTTACAGGACAACCCAGCGCTCCTCCAGATCCTGCAGCCCTGTGTCCATCGGCAGAGGGAGGAGATCTTTGGCAGCAGGGTGCTGGAGGCAGCCATGGAGGAGGACACTGTCACCACCATCCTGACCAGCCAAAGGATGGATACAGAGCTGCTGGGATGGGTGCTGGGTGTCTCCTGCCAAAAGCGCAAGGAGACACTCATGCAACACCACAGACATGTTGCTGCACAACGGTGCAGCAGAGAGGCCCAACGTCTGCTGGGCTGGCAGGATGCCCCTGCTGCTGGGGGTCAGGATGGCCACCCCATGGGTGCCCATGGCCCCACTGCCACCCAAGGAGGGTCTCTTGTCACCGGCCCAGCCTCCTCCAGCAGATCCAGTACAGACGAGCTCCCCGGCACCTCATCCGCTGCCGTTGGTGGGGGTCCCAGCAGCCACCCCTCTGCTCCCGTTGCCATCCCTGTGGAGCAAGAAGTGCCCCAGGAGGAGCCAGGGGAGGCTGTGCCCGAGCCCTCCACTTCCAGCCGCGGCAGTGAACGGTCCCCTGGGAGGCCACAGCGAGCCCCAAAGAGGAGGACTGACAGCTCCGAGGCCTCTCCAGCCAACAAGAGGCCAGCACCGCGTCGGTGACCCTGGAGGGTCCCTCAGGGGTGGCCAAACCAGGACTGGGCCATCAACTGGGGCACGCGCCAGCCCTCAAGGGCTCCCGGCCCCCCACATCCAATCATCCAAATAAAATAAGTGCATGAAAACTACAGAAAAAGTCTCAGTGTTACTAACAGTGCAGGTGGTGTTGCTGTCCTCACCCTGTCTTGCTTTTTTGCCGGGAGGGGTGGGACATTAACACTGATGGGTCCTCGTATGCGTGCCAGGTACTACTTCATTGTTCCCCCTGAAGGCAAGTGCTGCCCAGCTCCAGGCCTGCAGCATCTCTGCAGATGGTCCTGGGGCAGATGTTTCCAGCTGGGGGCTCTCCAGAATCAGCCCATGTCCCACCGCTCACCACCCCAGGCTTGTCCTCCTCACTGCACCCTCTGCCGCCATGATGGTGTCTCTTTTCTAGACCAGGCTGGAGAAAGCCCTGAGCCACAGGCTCTGACCTCCTTGCTGATGCTGCTTTGAGCAAAGGATTGCACAGGAAACCTTCTGGCATCCTTTCCAACCTGAATTTTCCTATGACCCCATCATTTTCCATCTCTCATTCTATGTTGCTTCCTCCCCTAGACCCATCTACTTCTCCTGCCTCTGAACCTTCCTGGAGACATGCTGGGATCAGTCTTGTGTATTTCCTCAAGCCCCTGAGCAACATGCCCCCAAAAAATCTGGGCATACCAAAGTGCTCTTGCCCTGCATCCTGCAAGGACTTCTCCAGCAATGGAGGCAGTGATGCTTTTTAGCCTGCAAGGCCCTTGTGCAGTGTAACTGGGGGTGACCCATCTCAGCTCTGCAGAAAAGGACCTGATGAATTGAACATCATCCAGCACTGTGCCCTTGTGGCAAAGGTGACGAGTGGTGTGCTGGGCTGCAGGAGGATTCTTGCCAGCAAGACTTACAAGCCCATCTGGGACTGAATCTGGCGAGGGATTCCAAAGGCAACAAGAACGGCTTCCCTAAATCCGTAAGTGGCCAAAAGAAGACTAGAGAAAATCTGGGCTCTTTGCTGAATGAGGCAGGAGATCTGGTGACATAGCACATAGAAAAGGCTGAGGTACTGAATGCCTTTGTCTTGGTCTTTACAAGCTAGACCAACACTGAGAAATCCCAGGATAGAGGGACCAGGTGGAAAGTCTGGAGCAAGGAAGATACACCCTTGGTGGAAGAGGACTGGCTTAGAAACTACGTGAACAAACTGGACATACATAAGTTCATGGGCCCAGAGGGGATGCACCCACAAGTGCTGAGGGAGATGGCTGATGTCACTGTGAGGCTGCTCTCAATAATCTTTAAATAATCATGGCAACTGGGAGAGGCACCTGAGGTGCCAGCTGGGGTAATCGACGATATCAATGCAGACTAAGGGGATGAAGGGATTGAGAGCAGCCCTGCAGAGAAGGACTTGGCGATACCAGTGGATTAAAAATTGGGCACAAGCTGGCAATGTGCTCTCACAGACCAGAATGCCAACTGTATCCTGGGCTGTGTAAAAAGAAGCATGGCCGTCAGGTTGAGGGACACAATTGTCCCCCTCTACTCTGCTATCCCGTGTTCCCACCTGGAGTCCTCCATCCAGTTCTGGGGTCCCCAGTACAAGAAAGACATGGACCTGCTAGAGCAGATCCAGAGGAGGGCCACAAAAATTATCAGAAGCCTGGAACACCTCTCCTGTGAAGAAAGGCTGAGACAATTGGAGTTGTTCAGCCTGGAGAAGGAAGGCTGTGGAGAGATGTTATTGTGGCCTTTTAATACATATATAGGGGCTTATAAGAAAGACTTATAAGGAAGAGAGAGAAACTTTTTGCCAAGGCCCATAGTGACAGGACAAGAGGCAACAGTTTTAAATGGAAAGAGGGTAGGTTTGGGTTGGACGTAAGGATGACATTTTTCCAGTGTGGGTGGCGAGACACTGGAACAGGTTGCCCAGAGAAGTTGTGGATGCACCATTCTTGGCAACAGTCAAAGTCAGGATGGACAGGGCTTTGAGAAGTCTCTGGGTAGATCTCTTCAAGGTGTCCAGATATCTGAAGGGAGGGTGCAAAGACAATGGAGCCAGGGTGTTTCCAGTGGCGCCCAGTGACAGGACCAGGGGCAATGTGCACAAACTGAAACATGGGAGAGAGGTTCCTCCTCAACATCAGGAAAGACTTGTTTACTGTGAGGTTGACTGAGCACCATCATAGGTTGCCCAGAGAGCTGCTGGAGTCTCCATTCTTGGAGATCTTCAAAGCTGTCTCAACGTGGTCCTGGGCAATGTGCTCTACGTGAGCCTACTTGAGCATAAGCATTTGACAATGTGACCTCCAGAGGTCCCTTCCAACATCAACTACGCTGTCATGTCCAGGGTTTTCCCTTCAGCAATGAGGAGCATGTTCTTCTCTCCTGATGGCCATCACATGAGCGGAGTCAGGGTGCCCTGTTGTCACTGCGGAGGTCACCAGAGGTCACCTTCTCTGCATTGCGGGGCTGCCCATTGCTGAGCCTTTGTGCTGGGGGCACCAGGTTCTCATGACAGGACTTGACAAATCTGAGCTTAAAACAGCCCCTGACACTGCTGCTTTTCAGCAGCCGCAGCCTCTGTGCCTGGGCTCCTGTGGGTACACATGCAAGGTGTGCAGGCTCCAGCAGGACCTGCGTCTTGCTGTACCAGCTTTGGGATGGGGGAGAGTAGCAGGTCTGGGTGCTGTGCAAAGGCAGTCCCTTCCAGCGCTCCTCTCTCCTCTGCCCTGCTGCATGGTGCTGTGGGTCCTGTAGGTGCCTGTCCTGGGACCATGGGTGTGAGGAGGATGCCAGGGATGTCAGCAGTTGTGAAGACTCCCAGCAAGTTCCTCCACCTTCACTGACTGCCTCCTGCAGGTACCCTGTGCTAACCTGGTGGTGTCTGGGGAACAGCATGGGGCTTGAGGGTCTTGGGTATACCAGTTCTTCCCCCAGGACCCCTCCACACACCTACAGCTCACCAGAGCCCACCCCATGTGTCTCTCCCAACCAGGCTTGAGCAGCAGTGGAGATTGGGGCTTTCCCTCCTGCTCTACATACCTCCCCTCCACCCTGCAGCCCACCTCCAAGGGGATGCAGATAGGGGCACATACCGGCCCAGCCCCACATCTTTCTGCCCTGCCCCAGATCCTGCCAAGCCCCAGCTGGAACCTCTCCCACCCAGAGCAACACGTGCTCCCCTGCCCAGGGCACTTTGCCCAAGCCTGCCTTGCCCTGGTGTCTGGGCAGGAGGTTTCCCTGGCACCTCTCCATCCAGTGTGGGCAGCCTGCCTGCGGGAGCTGATGGGGGAAGGCAGGGGTGCAGAGCAGCCCTTGAGGCTGGCTGGTCAGCTGGCCCACAGGGCTGCAGCTCCTGCTTTGCAGCTCACAAGGAGAGCCCTTGGGAGGCCCTTGCCCTCCCTCTCCCACAGCTGTCTGGGGCTTGCTTGGATTTCCATTCCTAGCACCAGACGAGCTCCAGTGCTTTGCACGCCTCTCTTGGCAGGACACAGCGTTGGGTGCCGAGGAAGACATGGCGGAGAGCAGCTCTGCTGCAAGGGACGGCGGCACGAGCCAGCCGCCCCAGGCAGCGCGGGTGGAGGAACCAGCAGTCTCCTGGTGCCCCATCTGCCTGGGAGACATGAAGAAGCCAGCCTACGTGGCCTTCTGCCTCCACTCCTTCTGTTTCACCTGCATCCAGCGGTGGGCCAGGAGGGTAGCTGAGTGCCCACTCTGCAGGCAGCCTTTGGACTAGCTGCTGCACTCTGTGCGGGGGGACAAGACTACCAGGAGTACGTGGTCAGCTTGCCTGCCCACTTGTGCAGGACGATGGCGAGGGCCCGCAGCTGCTCCCCACACCCGCAGCCCACCACCAACCAGCCCTCGGCTGGCAGAAGCAGGCCTGTGGGGGCTGACAGCGCACGGAAGCAGGGGCCCTCCAACACCACCTCCCAGCAGGTTCCTGCACCCAGCACTTCTCGGCAGCCAAGCCCGCTGACTGCAGGCAAGCGCCCGGCTCCTCCGCGCCGACGCAACCGCAGGCTGTTGCTGCAGCCCCTCAGCATCCGCCTCTTCTGCTTACAATAAACACTGTGATGTTCTCCAGGACGCGTGTGTTTTTCGCGACCAAAGAGCAACCCACAGCAGGGAATGCTTTCCAACGCTGTCTGGGCAGTGCGGGAAAGCCAAAGGGGAGGAGGGTTTCTCGGGGTGTGCCGCGATGTCATTTCACCCAAGTGCTGCAGCAGGCGACGCGTCCCTCGCACTCTCCCAGCCTCCCACTCCCAAGCAGCAGGGCAGGGCTGCCCAAGAATCCTTAGCAGGGTCCCCGGGGAATCCGCTTTTGAGGGCTCAGGGGTCCATGAGTGCTGGTCAGTCTTGAAGAGTCACCGTTCAAAAGCACAGGAGCAGGCCATCCCATTGTGTCGCAAGGCAAGCAAGCGGGGCCGAAGACCAGCTTGGCTCGGCAGGGAACTCCTCTTGGAACTCCCGAGGAAACAGAGATTGGAGGATCACTAGAGGCAAGGTCGGGCTTCGCAGGAAGATGACAGAGCTGACGTTCGCATATGCAGGGACAAGACTCGAGAGGCCAAAGCTCCACTAGAGTTGCAACTGGCTATTGTTGTGCCAGATGGCAAGAAAGGATTTTATTAAGTATGTTAATAGCAAGAGGAGGTCCAAGGATCTCATCCCCCTGCGCTGCTTGGAGCGGGGAGGAGGTAGAGAATTCAGGGGGAAAGTTAAGCCTGGGAAGAAGGAAGGGGTGGCAAAAGTGTTTTTAAGTTTTAGTTTTTATTTCTCATTATCCTACTCTGATTTGATTGGTAGTAAATGATTTTTTTTTCCCCAAGTCAAGTCTGTTTTGCCCGCAATGGTAATTGGCAAGTGATCCCTCCCTGTCCTTATGTTGATGCATGAGCCTTTCGTTGTATTTTCTCACCCCTGTCCAGCTGAGGAGGGGAGTGGTAGAGCAGCTTTGGTGGGCACCTGGCATCCAGCCAGGGCCAACCCACCACGGACCCATACTTGAGGAAGACGGTCCCCTGGCAAACAGGGATGCAGAAAAAGCAGAGGCATTCAATGCTTTTTTTTCCTCAGTCTTTAATACTAATGGTAGACCTTGGGCTGTCCAGTCCTCTGATATGGAGGACCGCGACTGCAGAACAGTGACTTTCATTTGCGGACACGGAAATTGTAAGGGGCCCACTGCGTCAGCTGAATGTTCCTAAGTCCACGGAGACTTGCTGGGACTCAGCCCAGAGTACTGAAGGAGCTAGTGGACGTTATGGCAGGACCCTTCTCAATCACCCACCAAAGGTCTTGGGAGTCTGGGGAGGTCCCCACTGACTGGAAGCTACTCGACATTATTCCAGTCTACAAGAAGGGCACAAGGAAATAGAATAGAAATAGAAGTAGAAATAGCAATAGAACAGAACAGAACAAAAGAGAAGACCAGTTCATTTGGCAGGGAACTACAACGATCATCCAGTCCAAATGCCTCTTCCACTTTAAGGCTGACCAAAAGTTAAAACTTATGATGAAGGGCATTGTCCAAACGCCTCTTTTTAAGGCACTGACAGGCATGGTGCATCGACCACCTCTCTAGAAAGCCTGTTCCAGTGCCTGAACACCCTCTTGGTAAAGAAATGCTTCCTAATATCAAGTCTGGACCTCCCCTGATGCAGCTTTGAACGATTCCCACGCATCCTGTCACTGGATCCCAGGGAGGTCAGCACCTTCCTCTCCAGGACCCCTCAGGAAGCCATAGAGAGCAATGAGATTGCCCCTCAGCCTCCTTTCCTGTCTAAGGAAAATAGAGGACCCATACTTGTTGAAGATGGTCCCCGAGTAAATAGGGATGCAGAAAGAGCAGAGGCATTACATGCTTTTTTTGCCTCAGTCTTTACTACTAATGATAGAGTTTGGGCTGTCCAGTCTACAGAAACAGTGACTTTCCATTTGCGGACACAGAAATTTTAAGGGGCTAGCTGTATCAGTTGAATGTTCATAAGTCCATGGGACCTCATGGGATTAATTCCAGAGTACTCCAGGAGCTGGTAGATGTTATTGCAGGATGCCTTTCTATCATCTACCAAAGGTCTTGAGAGTATGGGGAGGTCCCCACTGACTGGAAGATACTCGACATTATTCCAATTTACAAGAAGGGCATAAGGGAATAAAATAGAATAGAATAGAATAGAATAGAATAGAATAGAATAGAATAGTTCAGTTGGCAGGGACGTACAACAATCATCTAGTCCAACTGCCAGACCACTTCAGGACTGACCAAAAGTTCAAGCACATTATGAAGGCCATTGTCCAAATGCCTCTTTTTAAGGCACTGGCAGGCATGGGGCATCGACCATTTCTCTAGGGAGCCTGTTCCAGTGTTTGACCACCCTTTTGTTAGAGAAATGCTTCCTAATATCAAGTCTGAATCTCCCCTGACACAGCTTTGAACCATTCCCATGCTGTGTTTCTGGGAATATCCAGGAAACTACAGACCTGTTAGTCTAACCTCAGTACCTGGAAAAATTATGAGGAAGATCCAACTGGGTGCTATTGAAAGGCATTTCAAGGACAATGTAATCATTAGGTACAGTCAACATGGGTTCACAAAGGGCAAGTACTGCCTAACTAATCTGATATCCTTCTAAGATAAGGTCACTGGCCTAGTGGGTGAAGGCAAGGTGTTTGGGTGTAACATTCCTGGATTTTAGCAAGGCTTTTGATACTGTCCCTCACAGCATCCTTCTGGACAAGTTGTCCAACTGTGAGATGAACACAAGGGGCTTATAAGGCATGGGTTGCCCAGAGAGCTGCTGGAGTCTCTGTTCTTGGAGATCAAAGCTGCCTGGATGTGGTCCATTGCAAACAGCTATTTGTGGCCGTGCTTTAGCATGAACATGTGACAACGTGACCTCCAGAGGACCCTTCTAACCTCAGCCATTCTGTGGTTCTGTGGTTCTTTGAACCTTGTCTTATTCATTCTTTGGCAATAACATTCTGCCCTTTCTGACATGGCCTAGCATCTTCTTTTTGAGCTTGATAACTTGTAATGGGAGTTTGAAACAATGCATTGGCAGCTTCATATCTTTAAAATATTCTTGTTCTGTGATCACAATTATACATTTTTTAGCTTTGGTGTGTGATACAACCTTGCAGAGGAAGAGACATGGTTACTCTCGCTGCAATTTGGAAGCACTTATCTGCTAAACTTCAGAGAAGTTTTGCAAAGGAAAAATGTCCATACTGGTTGAGGTCCAGGGCCTGGGGGATGAGCAATGTTGGCTACTGGGGAAGTTGGCCTACATGCAGTTCTGGTAATTCTTCAGGATTCCCCCATAACTGAAGTTTTCAAAGTGCATTAAGCAAATATGGTGTCCTTTCTTTTTAAAGACGTGGAAAATGATGCTGTTTGGGATTTGTGTGGCAGGTTTTTGGTAGCGGGGGAGGGGCTGCAGGGGTGGCTCCTGTGAGAAGCTGCTAGAGGCTTCCCTGGCTCCAAGTTGGACCTGGCTCTGGCCAAGGCTGAGCCCATCAGCGATGGTGCTGTCCTCCTGCAGCCCATGGAGGTGAGCAGTGGAGCAGATGCCCACCTGCAGGCCAGGGAGGACCCCACGCCACAGCAGGGGGATGCCCCCCAAGATGGCTGGGACGCCATGGGAAAGGCCGTGCTGGAGTCATCTGTGACTGACGATCGGCCTGCAGAAAGGACCCACGCTGGAGCAGTTCATGAAGAACTGCGAAAGGCCGTGCTGGAGTCATCTGTGACTGACGATCGGCCTGCAGAAAGGACCCACGCTCGAGCAGTTCATGAAGAACTGCAGCCTGTGGGAAGGACTCATGTTGGAGAAATTCGTAAGGGACTGTCTCCCCTGTGAGTGACCCCACGGTGGAGCAGAGAATGGGTGAGGAGTCCTCCTCCCCCTGAGGAGGAAGGAGCGGCAGAGACAAGGTGTGTCGAGCTGACCCCAACCCCAGCCCCTGTTTCCCTGTGCGCCGGGGGGAAGAGGGAGAGAAGACTGGGAGTGGGGTTCAGCCGGGGGGGAGGGAGGGGTGGGGGGAAGGTGTTTTTAAGATTTGGGTTTTACTTCTCATTACCCTTGTTTTGACTTGATTGGTAGTAAATTAAATTGATTTTGTTTCTCCCCAGAGTCGAGCCTGTCTTTTGCCCGTGACCATAAGTGGTCAGTGATCCCTCCCTGTCCTTGTCTCGACCCACGAGCTTTTCTTTATATTTTCTCCTCCTTATCCCACCAGGGCTGGGGGAAAGGAGTGAGTGGGTGGCTTCATGGTGCTTTCTTACCGGCTGGGCTTAAACCATGACAGATGCACTGCCTTGTAGCCAGAAGTCAAGCATGGTTTAGGTCAAAATAAGAAAAGGAATAATAAAGAAGAAAGTTTTGACTAGCAACATCAGCATTAAAATGATAAAGATAACTGCATTGAGTGGGGAGAGAACACTTTCTTATGGCTTGATTCTTCAAGAAACATCTGGTTGTACTTTTTATTGGATTCATGGGCCATCAGAGAACAGTGGTATGATTTCAACTGATCATGCATGATCTGTTTGAATTTTTGAGGCTTTCTCTCCTCTCTCCATGTATAAGTTGTACTACCTTGCAGTTTTATGCCCTTCAGATAGACATTATGTGCTGCCAACTCTCAAAAGACTGGTCCACTTCTCACATTGTAACCTTAAGGGTGCAGCATTTTCCTTCTCCACAGTATTCCTTAAGTGCTGCTTTCCTACTTAAACAAATTGCCCTCAGAACAATTGGGGAATTTGGACTGGTTTCAGTAATGTGCTAGTACAAAATGTTGCCATATTAGCAGTAGCAGTGCAGGTCACTCACAGCAAGTGCTTGTTCTGGCTCTGTTGCAATTTGCTTTGCTTGTCACATTGTCCTCATGCTGCAGTTTATCAAAAAGCCTTTGATAATCACAAAAGGGTTTTTTTATGAGATGGGAAGACAGGTTATCATTACTGACAGGTACACAAATACATAAGCAAGCACTTCCAAGAAGAATGTGGTAGGAGGTGGCTTAAAGAGAAAAAAATCCAGAAGTTGTGTTCCAGTAAGCCTTGATATTAAAGGGTCACATTCACTGTAGTGGTTATGTGTTGTGGTTTAACCCCAGCCGAAGCAGTTCGTTCACTCATTCCCCCCAGCCCTGGTGGGATGAGGAGGAGAAAATATAAAGAAAAGCTCGTGGGTCGAGACAAGGACAGGGAGGGATCACTCCCCACTTATGGTCACGGGCAAAAGACAAGCTCAACTCGGGGAAGAAACAAAATCAATTTAATTTACTATCAATCAAGTCAAAACAAGGATAATGAGAAGTAAAACCAAACCTCAGAAGACCTTGCCTCCACCCCTCTCTCCCTCCCGGCTGAACCCCACTCCTGGTTTTCTCTCCCTCCTCCCCTCAGCACCGCAGGGGGACGGGGATGGGGGTTGTGCTGCCAGTCCGGGGAAGCTTCCAGCAGCTTCTCGCAGGAGCCCCCCCTGCAGCTCCCTCCCCCTACCAAAACCCCACCACACAAACCCAAAACTGTATGTAACAAACGCAATTAAAGCCCACATGCAGAACTTTCATTTACTGTGCGGCATCCTGCAAGCAGAGGTTACCTTCACAAATGGGCATTTGTACATTTTCTTATGCCAGGGATACTGCATAGGAAGCAGGGGCTGGAAGAAATTCTCCCTGGCCATCAAGTTTAGTCCCTCTGTCATAGCCAACTGTGTGATACGTAACCTTTCCTGGACTGGTCTGGCTCCATCTGTAAAATTATCATTGGTTTTGCCCCTGTTACCCCTCAGGTTGTGACTGCAGTTGTGGTTAGCCAGCTTCTGTGAGTTCTCAACCTCAGTTTTATTGCTGGGTCATTTGTATTCTGCTTTCTCCTTGCTAGTTTCTTCCTTTAGTTTAAATACTCCTTTCTGTTCTTGGTATTTCTCTTTGGTGTGCCTGTATAGTATGGTGATGACCCACTGCGGCCTCTTTTCTGCCTCCCAAAGTAGCTCTTGCCTACCGTGATGCCAGGCTGAGCTCATGTTCCTGCTACTCAAAATAATTCACTTCAATAATGTTTCAGGGCACTGTAATAAGTATGTGATCTTCCTTAAGCAAAAGGTAATGAAGAGATTTGGTGACTAGGGACTTTAGAGAGTAGTAACTTTGAACTTGAATTATCTGTCTCTCTGTTTCCTCCTTTTCTGGTAGGAAGTAAATTGTGCTGGAGATAAGCCTGTTGCATTGCAGCTCTCCTGGGACATTGCAGGGGAGTTTGGCCACATCTGGAGATGATACAGCCTTCTTTCTCACCATGCAGCCAGCACTACAGATTAAATATATGGCTAAGGGAGTGTCTTATGTTTCTCATGCTTTATGACCTAGCATAGCCAGTAACCATCTAGCTTCAAATTGAGGGGGAAGGGCCTGTAAAACTGAGGAGGTGTCTCACCACCCTCACAGTAAAGAATTTCTTCCTAATATCTACTCTAAATCTACCCTCTTTCAGTTTAAAACTGTTGTCCCTCATCCTATCACTACACTCCTTGATAAAGAGTCCCTCCCCAACTTTCCTCTAGGCTCCCTTCAGGTACTGGAAGGCTGCTGTAAGGTCTCCCCAGAGCCTTCTCCTCTAGAGGCAGTTACGCTATGTTTAAAACTCCCACCATTACTCCTGGCCCCGCTCAGTTCTCGTCAGCCACTCCCCTGGCTGCTGCTGGCTCCCTCCAGGACCCCAGCATTTCCCTGGTTGAGGAAACCCCCTGTACACCGCGATCCTCCGCTCCACTGTGGAATGTGCCAGCATGGAGCTGATCATCTTGGCGAGTTTGGTTTGGTAGCAGCACGCTTCCAGAGGGCCAGGGTGGCACAAGGGATGGAGAATCTGCATCCTCACAGCAGGGGATGGCTCACTGGAGCTGAGGTTTCTCATTTAAACCATGTCCAGACTAATGGTAGGCTATTCAACACGTATGTTACAGTCTGTGCCAGTGATTAGAGGCTAACTGACCTCTAAGCTTCAGTGCAGGAAACCTTTTTCTAGTGTTTTTCAGTGACAGTTACATATAACATACTAATAACGTGAGATCAGCTTATGTCACATTACCTTGTTGTGTTGGCATTATCATGTTCTTATGAATGTAGGTACATTTGGTTATGTTTCCTCCAGCAGAGTGAACTCTGGACTGTGCGTTAAGAACCTGTTGCATCAGACATGATCTTCCTTACCAACGTCTGAAATATGAAGAGAAGATCAACCATGAAATCAGGACAATGTTTTTGACAGAAATGTTTCAAATTAATTTCTAATCAGTGCTTAAATTGGTTACTGTTTCACAGACTTCATCTAAAATATTACTTTTGTTGCTTTCTTGAAGATTTTTGGACAGGAATGTTATGGAGTTCTTTGTGTCTAAGATACTCAGCTTGCCTTCTCATAAAATGCTCTACTACTGGCATTGTACATTTCTGCAGCTTAGCTTTTTACCCCACCATGTGTTGCAGAGTAATTCCCAAGAATGGAAGTACATTGCAACACGAAAGAAGTATAGCATTCTCAAGGCTTTATCTTGACCTGCATGTTCATGTTGACTTATGTGATGCAAGTTTCAAGTAATTAATGTACCTTTGACAAAGCGAACGCTAGGGTCAATGAAAGAATCCAATGTAAATATTGTGATCATCACATAGTGACTGCCTGTAGTTAACATAGCTTCATTTTTCATTGTGTCAGGAAGGTTACAAATAATTTGTTCTCAGTAGGTCAGAGAAGGAGGTGCAGTTAGACTATTAAAAAAAAAAAGTAAACAACTCCCTGGGAAACTAGTAGGAGAAGGCATATGAATCCCTAACCTTCAGAAGAGCCTCAGATGAGGCATTGCAGGTTTTCCCAGACTGGAAATTCCTCATGGGAGAATTCCTTCTGCAGCCTTGACTTCCTTTGGCTGCCCCATTTCAGTCTCACTCACAGTCTGGCTGTGGGCTTTTTGCAGGGTTAGGAAAAGGGACAACAAGTCACAACAGGGAAAATTCTGGTCAGATATTAGGGTTTTTTTCTGCACCATGACAGTGGTGAAACACTGGCAAATGTTGCCCAGAGAGGTTGTGGACTGCCTTGGTCTGAGCAGAGACCTGACCATGTCACCTCCAAAAATCTCTTCCAGCCTGAGTTATTCTCTGATTCTCTGTGTCTTGTAGAGGTGACATGCCATCTTCCTGGCACAGAAAGGACATTAATGGGCAAAGGTCATGAGGAAAGGAAACAACTTCTGATGGGATTTCAAGGATGAAATGTGGGAAAAATCAGACGTGAAAGTCAGGGAAAATCAATTTGGGTGAGATACATGATCACAAATAGAGATTTGTCCCTTCTACTAACCCTACTGAGATATCCTTGTTCCTGCAGTTGCTCAGGAATTGGAGGGGGTGGGGGGAAGTGAATTGTTAGGAGAGGACAAATTTTTGTCATGATGATTTTTGTCAGAACAAAGCAATCTTAAGGTTTATGAATTAGGACCTTCACATTGACTTTTTGTTTCCTGTTTGGGTAGGGTTTTGGATCATTTAATTGTAGATATCCTTAAACCCTAATGCGTGACAGTCCTCAGCTTTCTCACACAATTAATACTTCTCAAGTCTGCCAGGAACTAACATGAAATGGCAGAATAATTCAGTATAATAAAAACTCTTCTCACCTCATCCCTATGTACCTATACAACGTCCGAGTCAAGGAAGGCTGAAAACGGCTTTGTTGAGTGAAACTCTTCTTTTTATGAAACTGGATTATTGTCTGGAGACAGGGAGAGTTTCTCTGAGCTAACAGGAATCTCCTTGAGATTGGCCTGAGCTTCTGTGCATTTCTTTCCTGCAGGGAAAAAAACCAAACCCAAACATCCAAACTGGTGTAACTCCAGCTCTTTGAAAGATCCTCTGCCTCTTTCAGCATCAAACCCAAGGTTGTGTTGACAGTGTCTCTGTGAGTTTCTGTCTCTTTATGAGCCAAAAGTCTGATCATACTTGTACATGTCTGTATAGCCAAAGGCAGAGGCATCATTTTCCGCAGAGCTGTCTGTTTACTTTTCTTGGGCTATATTAAGTTAGCATATGCTGTACATACACACAAGAAAACAGAGTGAGAGGAATTGCAAAAATGAAGATGAATATGCACCAGGAGAATCTGCTGTTGCCCTGCTGTGGCAGATTAGCAGCTGTTTGGCCTCCTCCTCCCTCACAGCCCTTGTGGGATGTACATTACATCTCTGAAATTGGCCTCTTCCCCCGCCAGGGAGGTCACTGACCTGACCCAGCTTTACCCAGGGCATGATCACAACACTAAACATTTAACAAGGTGATAAGAGCCCGGGGGATTAGCATTTGGGGAAAAAGGACATGACCTCTATAACTGAGTTCTTACTTAATAAAAATGAGCATAAGTGATCCATTTCAAAGTCTCCATTTAGCAGGGAGGGGATAGAGCATGCTGTATTTGCTCTTGCAGGAGGGAGGGAAGAGCATGGATGGGACCTGTGGTTGGATGGAAGTGGTGGCTTTCTTGGGGATTGGTGTTAAAAGTGAGGAAAAGCAAAGGAAATATTTTATTAACTGGAAACTACTTAGCTACAGATTAACTCAGCTACCTGCCAGCTCCTCTACCCACCGTTGCAGAAAATTTAATGGCAGGCCTTTTCTAATGGGTATTCCTTTCCAGACTTTTTGTTGGAGACAGGTTTCTTGCATGTGTAAATATACCTATAGAGGTAACAGCACTCTGCTCTTAGAATGAATTTTACAGTATTTAATTCTCCTTTCTAGAATTTTGGGAATTTTATTGAGACTCAGTATCTAAATCAATGCAGATGTTTGTGTTTTGTAATAAGTTTTTGTTATATTTTAGTAAAATTTTGGATGAATGTGGTCTAAAACAGAGTTGGAAAGAACCAACTTACTTATACATACACACCATAACTGCAAAGTAGAAATATATACATGTAACAAGTACATTAGAATTCTTTAAAAAACATTTATTAGGTACTCAGGCTTTTGCACTATGGTGTTTTGATGGTTTATTATCTATAGCTCCAGTTTTCAAGTATGCAAAAAACTGACCCCATCAGTCTATTCCATGAATATTTACATAATTGCTCTTCAAAATGAAGCAATGCATTAGCTAAATGTTCTCTGAAGAGTATAACTGTGTGCAATTCAATTACCATTGGAAATAGGGCAACTGTTTTTCTGACTATGTTGATGTAACTGGGTTCTGTGTCAGCTTTTTGAGTCTTGCTTCTGCATCAACTACTGCTGCCATCCCGATTCCTCCGCCATGACAACTGGGCATGTGGACTGACTGGGAGGTGCAGGACAGGCTGACATGCCCCTGGTCTGGCTGATGTTGCGAACAGTGGCATGCTGCGGCATTGCTCTGCAGCAGTGACAGCAAATAACCTTTGTGACCCTCTGAAGCTTTTTTTTTTCCCCTCTAGTTTCCTGGGTGCTCGCAGTATCTGCTGAAACATCTCTCATGACACTGCCAGAGATCAAAATTTGACTTTTTTCCTTCCCTTTCTGAAATGAAATAAGTGAATATTGGGCATTCATTGCTCGCAGGCACAGACACGGCACCTGATGTTTGTAATGCAGAGCATGCACTAAATCATGCACAAACTAAGCTCTAGTATTTGTTTATTGACATTAAGGAAAGATGTAAGCCTGTTTCCATGGCTGTTTGCTTGTTTTTGGACACCCACCCCCCCCTTAGCAGTTACTTTGTTGCGCTAAAAGTGTTTGGAAACCATTTCCTTTACCAGCAACTTCAACACCATAATTTTTGTACCTGGAAATGTTAACTTCCTTTTTGCTATCAGTTTCTGTAAGTTTTTATCTCAAATCCTGTGTATACTCTGCATAACTCTTTTAATGACTTCCTTTTATCACCTCTCTTCACAAAACAAAACCCTGTTTTTAGTAATGGCTGTGTTCAGTTTCCCCATTGAGTAATTTAATAGGACGTTAATCAAGACAGTAGTGAACACAACCAAGTGAAAAAAGTGTGTCTTTTTTACATCCAGACATGAGATTTTTATTGATTTTTTGGCTGTTTTTGCTAGATAGAATTGCTAGATTCAGCTTTTGCCGATTTTATTTGGGAAGTACGTAATAGTCCGTGCTAGTGGGAATGAATTTGAAATACAACTAGTATATTCTGAAAGCAGTAAGATTGCCTAATGTACACATGTTAGTGTAAATTTACAGAGAAACACTGCTTAAAGTAAAGGAGGTTTGTTTCAAACCAGTTTAATTCATGAAACATTTGAGCTGTGATTTTAATTGCAGTGAATGTGGTCTGCCTAGAGCTTTCTGCAAAAAAAGGCAGATGTCACTATGAGATGTTTCCAAGTATATATGTGCTCTTAATTTTGTGCTATAATATCTGTCAAAGAATTTCTTTCAAATCAAAGGAAGACACTGTTAAAAAGGAGATGACTTTCATATAAAAGATGACAAACATTTCAGGGAAAATAGCCATTCAAGACTAAAGAGCTGGAAACAACTGGAGGGTGACAGACTTAGATTTGTCATTTGAGATCGAGTCATTGGGGCCTGTGGGTAGGCTGGGCCTTCTGTGACTAAGTCAATGCTTATTTATCATGTGCTAGGAACAAGAGTGACATTTACTTCAGAGACATTTTCATTAATGAATCATCTCTAAGGGCAGTTGCTGCTGGTAAAAGATCAAAGGTAAAATCCAATGATGTGCGAAAATAGCAGTAATGGACAAAATCCCTACGGGAGAAAGGGAAGATTATGTCACACAGGTCTATGTACAGTCAAGTACCATCAATTTTCTTTTTGCTGGGAGCTACAACCTTTCCGAGCCAGTAGCACGGAGGCTGGCATAAATGACTGCTTGGGCCAGCCACGGATATGGGCAATCATAGATTGACACATAGCGGTGTTATAGCTGCAGAATGACACCTCAAGCAAAGCAGGTGTCCAACTAGACACTGCAGAAGTTTGAATCACAAGCATCTAATTAGTCCATTGCGCAGCACCAAAGCAATCAACAGTCATAAGTGTGTCTATCATTTTGCTGTCATGCTGCTACATCCTACCTTCTAGCCAGCTGTGGAGGTGTGGCCCATCCTGGGCATTTGATTGCCAACAAGAAGTCTACGCTGCCTTACACATACACATAAGTATTAGCCTAACTGGCCTGCAATTCCTGTCACTAGAGAAGAGTGAGGCTCATCCCAGCTACATATCCAGCTAAGCTTATGTGGGGAAAAAAGAATAAAAAGATGGGCCAGGGGCTGTGATCACACATTGGCCTGGCACTGTTGTGCCTGATGTTTTAGGCCTGAGATAAAGAATGCTTTTGTGAAGCCATGAGAAAGGCATTTAAGTGTCTTAAATCTAATCTAGTTTGGAAAAAGCAAGATTAGCAGCAGGGCATGTCTTTAACTGGAAGCATGAAAGCTCAGAACTGACAGACCCTTTTGACTCTCCCAGTTGGGCATACTACTGCCAGCAACTATGTCCGAACACAGCCTCTGATCAGCTCGGAATTATGCCCATCTGTTGGGATAATAGTGGCATTAACTCACTTTCTGTGTGTTTGGATAACACCCAAACACGTTGTGCTCCTCCATGCAGGGGGCAAACGCCAGGCCAAGAGGTGCCTTTTATGGGCAGCCAGGATAACCCCACATGGGACATCTGTTCCCCAAGAGGTCCTTTGGATCTAGCATAGGGCTTTGTTCGTTTTAGCCATTGCATCAAGGAAGTGGGGAAGTTTGCACACGTGTCTGGCTGCCAACAACTGCGACTGTTTTAGGAGCATCTCAGTGTGCCAAAATACATGCTGTAGTAAAATACTGGCTACAAATCTTGCAGTGTGCGAGCTGCATAGCACATGAACAAAATGAGTCACTGAAAGAGGCATGAGGCTAATAAGCAGGAAAGCCTTGTGCATCTGGTCAACCAGGAATTCAGATAAACTTGCAAAGTAATTTGTGTATGCTAGTATGGAGCAAAATGGGAAATAAACACTCAAGCCTTGTCATTCCAGGGTGAAAAAAGCACAGGTTTTGCCAAAGGTGTGTCAGAAGTGTTCCCTTTCTGCTTGTGCAAATGACTGTTGTGCTAGCAGTGGGATGACAGTACCCTTACAGTCCAAGTTTAGTGCAGGCAGGCAAGCATCACCAGTAACACCCCAGCATGCATGTGTGCAGGGGACTACAAACTGAGGGGTAAAGTGTAGCAGGAAATGTGAAGTCTTGTGGCATGCGCTAGGGCAAGCACCAGGAAGGTTTTCTGTAGTAATTGAAGTGATGTTCATCTATAAATATGCTTACCTGATAGCAGGTCATTCCTTTGCCTATACATTGCCTCTGCTAGCCAAATTCATGGATGTTGCTGGGCAACTTCATGGCTTCTGTTACAGATCTGCTTGAAGTTGATTTGTAGATGGTGTTTTTAAAGTATACCTACTATTTTTCTATAATAATTCGTCAAACCATTTTATGTTTTAGGAAAAAAACTTGTGGTTTTTATTGCTTTGGGGAAGAAAACAATGTATTTTCACAGCAGTCATCAGTTTCCTAGATTTATGTTGTTGTCATAAAAAAAATAATCACAAATGCCTTTGCTTCTGGACATTTGAAAAGTAAGGTCCAGCACATAGATGAAAATGTAGGCCTAATTTTCAGGCACTTGTCTCTTAAAATCTTGGTCTGAATGTTTTTACTGTTTCATATCACATGTCTTTACTGTTTTGTATCAGTCACCGGGCTTGCAGTCAGCAAAGCTTAAAAAAGAAAAAAAAGAAGGATGAATTTTGAGACTGAAGGAACAGCTGCATTGGTTCTCTTCTATGGCAAAGCTAAGCAAAATACCAGAGAGCACCAGGTAATTTAATAAGGCAATTGCATATGAGGCTTAAGCTAAATGTACCAGACACATATGAATGATGCTATTGTGTTATGCTGCTGGTTTGCTAAGAAAGCATCATTTAAAAGACTGTGGAATTCTAAGGTTTAATTTTGATGGACAAAAACCTCAAAACATGAAAGTTACTATGATTTGATTTAGAGGATTTAATATATATTTTTTCAGAGCAAGTCAGCTAATTTTTAAGAGCATACTTCATTCTCCTTTACTTCGGCACCCACAGTGATGTTTTACAAACAGCGGTGATGTCTTGGGTGTTCAATGTGAAGGTTGGTTCTAGAAGGAAGTCAGATATAGTAAAGTCTCTCTTAAACAAATACCCCTTCTGATACTCTTGTCTACAGTGATAACTTCAGAGACTACAGCATTTGTTTAAGTTGTAGAATTTTGTGTCCGTACTATACATCCAAGTTAATTCACTAAAATAAATTCTGGTTTAAGACCTGTGTTTATTTTTACAAATCTTGTTAATGAAATGGTATATACATAGTTAACTCTGAATGGATGGAAACCTTCAGCTGAGTTTTACTTGAGTCGTAATGTGAAAGAAAAAAGTTTAGGGAAATCCAGGAGAAGATCAAAGATGATGGCTTTTGTCAGGGAATATAAACCAACATGTCAAGCCAATACTTTTGGTCCAGGTCTAATATATTTTATCCGTAGCTAATCCCCTAGACTACTGCAGAACTAAAGGGAGTAAATATGCCACCAAAGCCAAGAAATGGCTTTGCAAGTAAATAGCTTTCAGATGAACAGAGCAACAGAAGTGGTCTCATTTTTGGGGGTCTGTATAACACACACTTGAGTTTTATCACATCTGTGTCAGACTTCCACAGCTTAAACATTTTATGCAAAAAGTATAATGAATGTATGAGAAGTTTAGCTCAGATTTCATAGATTTTGTTTGGCCCAGAGTTAGGAGACTGGACTGTTGTGCTTTGAAATGCGCACATCATCGCTTCAGGCTTGAAGAGCAGGGCTCTCTGGACTTTTTAAAATCTGTGTATGTACTTCACTAGCTATATAGCACTTTGGTTTATATTGTATGGCATCCCTACTGAAGGGGTGCTGGACATGCTCGTGGAAGGGTAATCCACCGAAGGTTACCAAATACATAGAAAACAGCTCTATTTCAATAAATGCCCGAGCCACACAGTGTTGGGGTCTGGGAGAGTAGGTGGGGGAAGCCCCATACACATTTTGTCTGCTCTTCCTCTTCCCCACAGGCACCGTCTTCTGACCATTGTTTGACCAGATGCTGTCCGTGATCACCTCTGGCCTCACCCGCTGTGGCACATTTGCACCCTTAAATTAACAGCCACTTTGACTTTCTTCCTTACTGAATAATCAGAGTGTGGTACAGGGCTACTGAGGGTACGAAAGAAACAATGGTGAAGGAGCTTGGTTCTGAAGTTGGTCTCCTGTTGCCAAAGTTGGATACCTCAGAAATGGGTTCTCAAAGTCCAGCAAGCTCATTAGGGATTTACTAAAGCTAATGAAGGAAGGGTAGCTTGGAGCTCCCTGAAGCTGGTTCACATTTGTCATCTTGAGATCCACAGACCTGAGCCTCTTCCTATGGGTAATAACCTTTACTCATTATTTTAATCAACTGAGGAGAGGTCACTGTTTCTTTGTAGAACACAGTGGGAAAGCATTACTCAATATTTATAGAATAGCCATGTAGTTAAAACATTTGGTCTAAAAGTGAGAGATCTGAGTTCATTTCCTCTTTCCAACCAAAACATTTCAAAACCACCCTGATCTTCTCTCCAGCCAGGCTAGTGTTCAAACCATCAGTTGATGGGACAGTTTTGTTTGGAGAGACCCTTCCTGCTGAAATAATGCCCTTCTGCAGCAAGAACACAACTGTGCTGGCAAATTTAGCCCAGTCATTAGGCTGTTTATCTGGGGCAAGGGAGTTTAGCAAGTAATCTAAATATTGGACCATTAATTATAACATCAGAATCACATAATGTCTATTTTTTTCTTTAAAATCTCATTCCATTTTGTGAGGAGTCCAGGTTGGTGGGTATGTAGGAGGTGTGTGTAAGGTGTACCTGGAGGCCTTAAAAGACAGCTGCTTGGGGGTTTGGTTCTTCATTGGACTTGAACAGGTGATAGACAAAGAGCTGTTCAGAGCAGTTTTTCTCCTCAGATGCACTTGGTGCCTGGGGAATTTTGAGTCAAACAGACAAACATGCCCAGCATTGAGGAACAGTAGAGGCTAAGTTTTCAGGATCAAAATTTCAGCCCTTGGGACATATATTCCTCCCTGTCTGCATTAGGGTATCAACATGCGAAAAGCAAATGCTCTGCAGCTGGTTTTACATGCAAATGTGATTCCTTTCGTGATATCAGAGCCACCACTAGGATGAAAAAGGTCTTGTGGTTGTACAGAGCTAGCTCAGATCTAGAAGCAGGTAGCTGTGTTTACACAGTCCTCTTTGCAGAGCCTGTTGACTTGGGCAACCCATTTCCTAAGCACAGCTTCTTCACATCTGGACCTGTGCTGGCAAGCTTGCACAGCTATGCATTTACAGCCTGTGTTTATCAGTGTAATAATGGAGGAGGTTTCTGCACCACTTTCATTGTGTGGTGTAGGCACAGTCAAAGACTTGTGTCAGATTTGGTTATTAGTTTGAATTTCCAAAGGTATTTAGGTGCATAACGACCACTGGAAACAACATGTTCAATTATGTATGTGTTACTCTAATAAGTCCTAGTTTTGCTGTACCCTCAGTGAGACAAAAAGCCTGCAGAAAGCATAGCTGACCAGGAAATTAGTGCATGCAGTAACTCAAGGAACATTGTAGCATTTATCAGAAAAGCAAATGAAATAGAATGAATTAAATAAATTAAAGGACCAGTCCCATCTTTCTTGAACTGCCATTAAAAATTCTTCATGAGTACTGAGGTAGCTACTCTTGGGTGAGAGAACTACTGTCTTGTATTCCCCAAAGGGCCAGAAATAGGAAAGTTTGTCTTAAAAGAAATAAAGATTTTTCTCTCTGAACCATTTACCAATACAGAATATGTACATTACAGGAAAATAGTATCAGAATATAAAGACAACATATTACCATTAATTCTTATTAAAAAGTATGGTCACGCTCCCTTTCAGTGCACTTGAGCAAATGGCAAATGAGGTAGCTGCAAAATACATGACAGATCAGTCATTGCAAGGAGATTGTGGTGTACATTTACAGGTAATTGATTTATTAGTTCAATTTCATGAGAAGCAAATTTCTGATGAAGTATCTATTCTCCATTCTACTGAAGATATTAAGGTCAAGGGAAAGAACATATGATACCCTTTCTTTGAACAATACATCACAATTTAAAGCTAAATAGGTTTCTGTGGAACTTACTAGGAAAGTAGGTGCAAGAGTCCTCAGGATACAAATGAAATTTTGATAACCACAGAACTCTCTTCTTAACATTCATCTTGGGATAGTACGTAGGAAACAATCTGTTCTTCTGAAATAGACCTTCAACTTTCAACAAATGTCATAAGCATGCTGTGCTACCCTATACGCAATAGCATCTTGCAACAGCATCATGCCTGTAGTGTGAAGGATGCTGCTCTTTCTCCTCTGACTGAAGCATCCAGCCAGAAGTTTTAGCTTATGGTCAAAAAATAATTGATTCAGACATTTTCTCAGGAAAAACTGCTGCTTTAAAGAGATGAGCTTGTCTTCCAGAATACAAAATGTGGGACTGGCCTTGGCAAGCTGCTTGAACAAAGAAAGGTGGTTTTCTGCAATGTTCTGTTATTTATTTATTCTACCTTTGCTACTGTTTCACCTCTTTATGGACAGATATTGTAAATGTAAATTGGCTATTTGCCATTGGTCATCTGTAAATATGTTGTTTATTGTTCCAGAATTTTCTTCTTTTTTCTTTGCCTTTGCAAATGACTTTCTGAATTCCTTTTTGTTCTTTAAACATATATGAATACTTTTCATGTGCATGAGAAGAACCATTGTTTAGGTTAAAAAGTAAAGGTACAGATACATGACAATTCCCCATAATTTTCTAATAGTACTCCTCAGTCTTGCACAGCTATACATCTAAGAGTCAAAGACTGTGGTGTCTTGATGGGTGAATCTTGAAGACCTTACCCTTCAGGAGGAGCTTGCCGAAGCAGAAATGCAGTAATACTCTGCTAGTACCCTAAATCCCTGCCATTGGTCTAAGGCTGGAGCCAGTACTGGCACACAGTGTGGTGCTGCCCACTGAACTGTCTTGCCAGGCCCTTGTTCCCTCAGTGCCAGCCTGGCACAGTGAATGGTGAGACCATAGCTGATTTAGGTTACATGGCAGAAAACAAAAACACTGTAAATGAATGCCCACTGACCTCATGCAATTAAATACCCTGTTTTTTGCATGCAGGGCATATTCAGCGTACTCAGAGGGTTGCTTTAGCCATCTTTCTGTACTGGTCTGTGTAGGCTGAAAGGCTGGTCCAGCTGGTCCCTGTTGCGTGTGTGTGCTGAGCAGAGGGGGGGGTCCCCCACTGTTTCCTCTCACGCCACCTTTGAGGAAGGTCCCTTTCCCTGCCTTCACTGTCTCCTCTGTGCATTGTCTCTGCATTGCTCAGGCTATTGGTAAAAATGCTCACAAGCATTTTCTTTAACTCTGCTTTCTTTCTATTCTTCTTCAACCTCTGCTTGTCTGAGCTCTGGAGGATGATGTTTAGCCCAGGTAAATCATGACTTCCCCACTGCATTTTGAGACACAGCAGAAATTGTGCAGACACACTGGTGTCAGTCATTGGAGAAGCTGGGGCTGCTCTGTTGCTTCATGTGTAATGGTATGCATGTGTGGAGAAACAGGACAGCTTCTTCTCCTTCCTTGTGATTTCCACCATCACTCTAACTCCAAACAGACATGGATTTGCTGGGAATGAGCAAAGCTACTTCTTGAGGCCTTGAATTTGTAGCTCACATCCATGACAGGAAAAGGATTAAGTGTCTTCATAAGGAGTGCCTGGGTGGCAATGTTCAAGGACTTGTTGTCTAGCATCTCATTTCACCCTCCTGAGCCATTCATGTGGCAGTGGCCTACAGTGGCTGAACAGGAGCTTCTGCAGCGGGAAGAGCATGTGACTCAGGTGGTGGGAGCAGGGATGTCACAGGCCAAAACAACTTTTCTGGGGGCCTGGAGGGAGCAGTTAGGGCTGGCATGGGGGCAGACAGTACTGAAGAAGGGGGCAGCTCGTAAAAGAGCACAGAGAGAAACCCATTCCCAGTCCCTTTGCATCTCACTGATCTTTTCCAGTTCCTTACTCTATTTGAAACTCATCACTTCCCAAAGCCACCAAACCTGCACTGACTACTCTGTCCCCATCTTCAATCCTCAAAGCATTACTGACTCCTTCCACCCACCGGTCTCCAAAACCCTTTGAAACCAATTTCCTTCCTTCTGGAACCAGCAGCTCTGCTACCCTGGCAAATCTAGATTTTGCTACTCTAAAGAAAATTTACTTTGCCCTCAGCAAAGGACTATCTTTGGGATAGAAAATTTGATATTACCAACCCTACTGGGTTGTGCTTGGTTGAGGTTTCTATCATGCATGCTAGAGATCTCATCCTGTACGTACAGTCCCTGGAACATTTTTGTGCTTTCAGTTTTGCCATCCAGATATGAAATACAGTCAGGGTCCCATAGTGGTTTTCAGTCCTCCACCAGCTTGTTTTACTCATGTCCCAGACACTAAACCAATGATTATACAAGTCTCAGTAGATGCAGGCTCAGTCCTGGTACTTCTCAGGTTAAATACAACAAACTAGACAGCCTTATTCCTTTGTTCTGAAGTTTTGATGCTGCTTTACTGTCTTCTGCTTGATGCTGATACAATGGTATTTTTGTCATACTACTGTCAGAGCTGAGACCCAGGGGAGTTAAGCCGTATCACAGCTGAATGAAGTTTAATTAAACTTGGAATAAGTAACACTGAAAGATAAAATTCTTTTATGTTTCAGTTGTGGTGAGAAGGCCTTTTATGCCAGCCAACACCCGATCTCAAACTTCAAAGACATATTTGGAACAATTCCTGTACCCTAAAAATGGAGAACACACTCAGCTGTCTTTTATTCCCATGTTTCTTCCCTCTACCACCACCAATGCTTGTCATTCAACTTGAATGCATTTTGGTTTTGAATATGATCCTAGCTCAGATTGTAAAAGCAAGTCTTCTGCTAGGCAAATTATTTAATTGATCAGATTACCTTCAGTCAACACAGGATGCACTATTACTTTCCTCATATTGTTAGTGTCTTTAGTGAAATGTTAGTAGCATGAAAATAATATTAATTACCAATCTGCTATCTAAATGTTATGATTTAAAGGCAAGTGTCTGCACATCAGCATTTAAATGAAGCAGCTACTTTTTCACCCACTAGTTTTTACGTTGTTGAAAGGGCTGGTGTCAGGGTTTGTTTTGAAATGCAAAGTGAGAGACCAGATAGGAAAAGCTTGCTAATTTCTATCCCTTTGTCTACCTTGTTGCGCTTGAAAAATTATGTGCAAAATTGTACATGTTTAATACTCTCCCTCCCTCCCTCTCCAGGGACTCTTCATGGGGTCAATGGCATGGCTTTACCAAATGAGACTTACAGACTTAATTCCTTACAGATTCAGGCTCCCCATCACATTTGCAGTAGATACTGAATTTGTAGCAGATCTTCATCCAAGGGCATGGAGTACAGCAGGGTTTGAGAAAGGAACCGGAGAGGGGATATTAGGGAGATTGCTGTCTCATGCTAATGACTCAAGATACTTCTTATTCACCTGGCTGGAAGGACAGCATTTCCTGGGTTAAATGACTTTTAAATGGGAATTATGATCTACTTATTTCTAGCTTTGCCTGCTGTGCAATGTGATGCAGTTAAGAAATAAAGTTACACTTTAGCTTGGTTAGGCTCCAGTTCAGCTGTGGATTAGTATTCATGAATATTTTATTGACTTGTAAATCTGAGTGCTGGGCACTAGTCCTTATACTACCTATACAGAGTGTTGTACTGTGCTACTTAATAACTCACCATGTTCCCAGCACTGGTAGATCCTATAAGCACCATTGGGAAGATGCCAGTACAAAGTACATCTCCATTTCAGACACATTCAGTCTTTTGCCAATAAACTTCCCCAGCTTTAGCTTACAAAATATCTGTGGTAATATATTTTTGGCACCACTGCTTTTAAGAAAAAAAGATCCTTCTGCTTCTTGCATGGCACGACTTGTCTCTAGAGAAACATTGCTCCAGAAGTAAAATAATTTTCAACAGATAAGCACTCCGAAAATTATTTATTAGCTATCAACTCAGATAAACCTACATGTAAAGGACACAGAAATCCCACTTCCCACCCTGGTGCTCTCTTTTGTTTATGGGTTCCCTGGCATATTAATTATACTTCATTTGGCTTTGCCCCAGAGAATCTTGAACAACAGGGGCGGAGGCTGCTCAGTTCAATTGCCATGGCTTATATTTTGTTCTCCTGAGAGCATCTTTAATTATTGTGATGCTTATTCTCAAGGAAACATGTCAACTTCTTCATCTCACAGTCATTTATGAGTGGCACAGCCTCATGTGTACCACTGATGGAGATATTGTTTGTTGGCTTTATGTAAATAAACTCTTGTAGTTGTGGGAAGTTAGATGTGGGACTTGAGTATTAAATATAAAGAGACACTGGCAAGGTGGTGAGCTGCTAAATGTGACCTAGTTCAGCTTCTTTTATCTCTTTACAAAGCCAAATCCCTGTGGAGTGCTTTTTGTGAATGCTGTGGTGATGGGAGCTGGAGAAATTGCTGAAGCTTGCCTGAGAAGAGCAGTTCAGAATGATTTTTGAGATTTTTTACATTAGCTTTTGTTCTAGTTTTTGATAAAACAGTTCAGGCACATGCCTTTTTTTTTTTTTCCTCTTTCCCCATGAAAATTACACCCTCGTGTCAGAAAAGCATTTCACTGATGATCAATATTGATACAAGCTTGCAAAACCTCTTTGTGTTAACAAAATGGCATATCTTCAAGATAAAGATGTTGGAATAAAATATATATGAGTACCTGAGAAATAGAGAAAGAAGGGAAAAAGCAGGTTTTCCAAGGAGCTTTTAGGAAGTCAGTTTAGAGAAATCTGTGACAGAATTCCCTAACATGGGTGGGTTTAAGAGCTTGGAGAAAGCTTCTGTTTAGTACTGCTTTCTGTAAAGTTCTTGAAGATTCATCAGATCTTTTTTAGGCCAAGGGTTCAAATCTCTCCCTAAAATTATATCCTATGTGGTGTTGTGTGGTTGATGCCTAACCTGGTTTGTAAATGGTAGCTGTACATACAGTGCTGACAGGAATACTTGCATTTATGTGATGTGTGCCTGGAAAGCCAAATGCTGTAATATCCCTATGCTCCTATTTACAAACGTGGAGGGCTTTATAAGTGTTGAGGAAAATCTAATCATTTATCAATATATATGTCAGGTCTGTCATAATTTGTCATCAGTAAACATTATTGCTTCTACAAAGCTGCTCTGTAGAGGAATGGTGTCTTACCTTGGAGACATGGCCAAGTCACACCAAAAGTGCAAATAAACATGACTTTTCTTCTGCTTCTTCCATACCGCTGTATTAGAGGCGCACACAACATGACTTGGCAGAAATAATATGTGTGGATCTAGAAAATCCTCTCAGAACAGAATAAAGGGGTTTTCATTAACATGGCAGAAAATTTCCATGAATATTTGATCACATAAAAATAGACTTGTTTTAGCTGTGTTTGCCTTCCTTTTATGTAATGTCATTGCAAATATTCTAACAAACAAGTTTGCTGGCAGTAGTGTTAACAGGAAGAATGCATTCTACACAAATTTGAGAATCTTCACATGTAACACGTTTTGGATGTGTAAATGTGTATTCTTGCCATGAGTCTGAATCCGGTCTTATTTTAGCAATGTGCCTGTGCGCAACATCCAAAATAATCTCTTTAAAGTCATGTTCACTGGGATATGAAAAAAAAAATCATTGCTTATGTCCACTGAAAATTAACAACTTAATGTATTAAGAATATAGATTGTACAACAGGGAAGCCACTGTGTATTTGGCAAGTGCTGCTTGCCAAGAATTATTTATGTAGAGTCATGGCTCTGCTCCAGAAGAGTTCTGGAAAAAGAATTAACATAAAAAATCAGAAACTGGGTAACTATCGCCTTGGGGAAAAAATATACTAATTATAATAAATTATTCTGTCCACTGTAATTCTAACTTAGGATTGATATGTTCAGTAGAGGAAAATTGTCTTGGGAAAAGAGTTCAGAATCTATGTATGTCTGCAAAAGCCAACGTTACTTCTCCCTTTGTGACAAAATGAGTCCAGAATATGCAAGGGAAGTAAGTCCTTTGTTACAATTTCTTTTGCTCAGTTTCTCAGAGGGTATCTCTGAAAAAGTCCTTCATAGGCACACCACAGCATCATTGTCTGCAACTATCAACTCTGCTATCAGGCTGGTTTTGGTACAAGTAGTGATATTCTCTGGAAGTATTTTTTAGCAATTTGAACTATGGAGCCCACAGCGTATCCTCAGAAATGGCAGTGTTTTGGGCTAGCAGTCAGAATAGAAATCTTGGAATGCTGTTTCGTGTAAATCAAACATGGTTCATCTTTTCTGTGGGTACCAGTTCCATTTCTTCAGATTAAGAAGAAACCTAGTATAGATAACTTACACAGATTTTATTAAGACAATAGCATCAGTTCTATGCTTAGCTTTCATTTTAAACGACGTGGACTGTTTTCTGTTGTATCAAATTACTGGTCTGATCACTACATTTATACTAGTAGGTTCTGCAAGTTGTCTGCTAAAAAGGAAAACAAAAATGCCTCTTCAAAATATCTGAAATAGCTCAGTAAGTATTTGCTAAATACAGATACAGGAATTGAAATTCTTTGGTCATCATGGTTTTGAAAATTTTTGTCCTCACTGGGTAGGACATGTAAAGGGCTGGGGGGAGGGAACATGTTTCCATAAAGAAAAATGAGGCTGAATTCCCTGTTTTGATGGTTTGCTGTTTTGCCTGTTCAGATGAATGGACTGATATTTTTATCAGTGTTAGTGTAACCCTGTTAAGAAAGCAATAAAACACAGTATACCTTTATGCCAGCTTTTCACTCTACTATACAGTAAAAAATGCCTGCGGTGTGGTCTAAGCCCAATGTTGGCCACTGTTTGAAGTCTAGTCGCTATTCTAGTGGCATGATTCCTTCAGAGTCACGGAGGGGTGCCCAGCACACACCCAAACACTCTTGCTGAGGTGCTGGGAAGTATTTCTGCGTTCATTTTTGTGTGGTTTCTTGCCTTCCACATCCTGATGCCCCACTGAGAGATGCAGGAGTCCGCACTGCCTGGACAGGCACTCTGCCCCTCTGCAGAGGGAAGAGAACAGGGCGGTTTTGTGGTCACAGAGTGTACACCTGAGTGCAGGCTGATAACTCTGTGTTACTGTGAAGTGCACACAACCACAGAAGTGCAGATGTTAAGAGCAGACGAACTCTTTAAGGTTGAATGGTGGTATACTTTAGCAATACTTCAAGACCCAGAAAGTAGTTATAAAATTAAAGTAACTGAAAACCAGAAAAACTGACCAAAAGCAAGTGTGTACCACCCTAATTCCACTTTGGAAACGCTGTCATCGCACATTGCTTAACAAGATATTCACTTGCTCGGAAATCACATCTCTTAGGACTAGTTTTGTGCTTCCAGTACTTCTCCACGATCTCGCAGGACTGGGGGAGGTATGCGTGACCTTGTGTCCAGCTTTGCCAGGGGGCTGCTAGGCGTGTTAGGGCACGCATGATCCCCACTGCAGCTAGCAGCACCGGCATCCCCAAGAACAGCGCAAGCGCCTCTGAAGTGTGGGAATCCCTTCCCCAGCTTCCCCTGCCTCCAGCTCCAGTGCCGGGAAATGCATCCTGGCAATTATTTTTTTTTTTTTTTTAACATTGAAACATTCCCTTTGTGAGACCTCTGTCAGGGATGGGTTTGTTTAAAGCTAACCCGTCCTCACCATCAAATCGCCCTTATGCATCAGGGAGATGCATCCCGTCTTCATGCCACTCCGCTTTCCTTACGCATCCCGTCTTCATGCCACTCCGCTTTCCGCAGTGCCTTTCTTCGGTGGCAGAGGCTCTCCTGCTCCCCGGGGCACCGAGGCGTGCGGTGCTTGGTAGAGGCAGGTCTGCCACTTCCCCGCGGAGCCCCGCCGACGGTTTTCTCTCCCCCCCCTGCCCCGTTCTCTCGGAGCTGCTCTCCCTGCCATGGGCTGGGCTGCTCCAGGTGGGCGAAGCTTTTGCGGCTCAGCCATTTGGGGACTTCCCTCCGGGGCTGCTCTCCCCTCCCGACTGTCAGCTCTTCTCCCGACGCAGCCCCGTGAGAACGCATTTCTCCCCGAAATTCTCGGGGAAAATCAACCGGCCTCCACCCCGCGCACCCTCCCCCCGTCGCCCGCCCTGGCAGGCCCCGCTCCTCCTTCCTGCCCTCCCTCGCCCCGCCGAGACCCGTCCCGAATTCGCCGGAGGCTGGCGGCGGGCGGCCGCCGGCGGCGGGCCGGCCGGGACGCGCCGTTCGGAGAAGCCAGGCGGTCTCTGCGCAGAAGAGACCCCGTCCCCCGCCGCCGGCGGCTCTCTCCTTCCGGTAAAGCCAGCCCGGGAAACCCCGAGGCCCTGCCGGGGCGGGAGGCTTCCCGCCAGGGGCCTGCCGCCGCCGCGCTGCCCGCCCCGGGCGGCTGCGGGCGCTGCCGGCAGCAGGGCCGCGGGGGGAGCCGGCGGCTGCCGGGCCCGGCGGGCAGGGGCAGGGAGAGGGCAGTCCCGCGGGCGGGAGGCGCCGGCCCTGCCCGCCGTACCTGCCCGCCGGCGACGGGGGCTGCCCGCCGGCGACGGGCGGGGTCCCGCAGCGCCGCGGCGTTGTGGGAGCGCCTTCGGCCCGGCGGTTCGGCGTTCGCCCTCCGCTCGAGCTGCCTCTGGAGACGCTTTCCGCGGCGGCGGGGGGGTCGCCCCAGCGGTTTGGGTTACAGTGTTCCGCTCTGCTCTGTTTTTCCTGCCCCCGAACGGCAGTCCTAAGCAAAATGGATTTCCTGTGCGCTGCTGGTAGCGACTGCACGTTCTCCGTATTGTTTGCGCCGCTTTTACACCACTACCAGAGCCTGCCTTTTGATGGGTTATGGCTGTCTTAAACCAATTCAAGGTGGAGAGAACTGGGCTGCTATCTCCTCCCCCACCAAATGGCCAGACAATTACCAGTACTAGTACAGTATCCCCTTGTACCGATGTAACTTCTTGGTATAATAACCGATTTTAAAGAACATTTTAAATGACAGCGCAGCTCTCTTCATCCAGATGACCTGCAAAGATAAATTGCTATGTTCTTGCACATCTATTACAAATGTACTCTTCAGTCAGACTAAAGGCAGTTGGGAACAAGCCACATATTAAATCTAGGCTCTTCTAGTTACTCTGATATCCAGCCTGCCTCAGCCATCCACCTCCCGCTTTCCCGAGACCACAGTTTTCCCCGGGCCTTGACGATGGTGGCGCACCAGAGCGCTCCCGGAACTTGGAGCTTTTTAAGGAATTGGTTGTTCCATAACAATGTAACACCATAGATGTACATGAATTATCAAAGCTAATTTCCTGGGTTTATATGTTCTGTCCCCACCCTTTCTTTCTTGTGTCTTGTTATGCATGCCTAGCTTACAGACTTTTCAGGGAAGAAGTACATCATTGCCATTATATGTAATGAATATTACACACATTTGCCACGTGTCTGATTTGTGTCAAGATTCAAGTATTCTTCATCTGCATGTTTTAGGTTTATCCACACATTTCAGGAGGATAGTTTCTCAAGGTGGTTTATAATTTATTCACTAGATTTATTTATAATTCGTTGTACTGAAGTGATTTAGGGTTTGCCTCTGAAAGCATGTCTTGACAGTGGCATCTGCATTATACAGACTTACTCTATGCACAGGTGAACTGAGCTGGTAGTGTCCATATGATAATAATGGGCTGCTCCACAGAGTTAAGTATTCTTTCCTGCGCTAGTCCCTCAGTCAATATTTAAAGAACCATTAATTCAAGCATTGGAATCGAAAGCCAGCTGGCATAGCAAACTTGACCCAGGGTTGTCCCAGGTTAGGCAACATTTGTCCTACATAACAAAGCAAAGCAAAGCAATACACATCCCAGAACACACTTGTACAAAACAATATAGAAGAGAGAGAAGCACGTCGGCTGAGCCTGGAGTTGTTCTGCATGCGTGTGGACAGCTAGCCTTGCTCCAAACTTCACTGGAAAGAGCTCAGCTCACAGTTCTCCTTTCTCCCAGTAATAGTCAGAGGCCACCATAGCAAAAAAGACGGCTGTATCATGTCCAGTCAAAGAACTGTCTTTTGAAAATCTTAGCTCCTAGCAGCTCCAGCATATGAGGGAGGGGGAAGTCTTCCTTTGTTGGTGCACTTCACAATGCACAGCATTTGAAATAATTCAGTAAAAAAGAGAGAAATAAAGAATACGTGGTTTTAAAAAGAACTTGAGGAAATAGCTATATTGTTGGGTAAACATACAGAAATTTAAGGAAATGGATATTTAACTTCCTGAATGCATCAAAATACCACTGACTCCAGCTAACAGCTACACTAAAAGCTGATTTTGTACATTAAGCAAGGCAGCTGTATAAATTTAAGGGTTATATATTCAGTTCAGAACAATTAAAGCCTTTACTAATTTTTTCAGACTAATTTGTGCACAGGAATAGGAGTTTCTCTATTCCTGTCTTCTCTGTCGGCTGCACATAAATATGGGACAATTGTAAGTAGAAGGCATGCTCATACATACTTTGTAGAGAGGACCGGAACAACCGCATACAACATTTTAGTCCCTGTTGTGTGTTTTTTAGGTATTTCATTTGCAAATACAGTAATTCAGGTTTTCTGAACACTGATCATTTTCCTATGTTCATAATATAGACCTTTACACTTTGCATTTAGTAGCTTTTATAATACTATCCTGTAAGGCCCTAGTGGTTTTCACTCATTTGACAGATACAGATCTCTTTAAAACAGACAATTCTGTTGAAGGAGGCTAAAGGAAAGTAACAAATGATCCCCTTCTATGTTATAATAAGGGAAGACTCCGGAAGCCACCATTTTTGCTCAATAGCTTCTTGGTCTCAATGGAAAGGTCAGAGCGCTGACTGACTGTGTCATGGCGGAGACTGGTTGAAAGCAGCAAGCTTGCTGGATGCACAAGAGCAAGGGGCAGAAACCAGATGGATGGCAAGAGCAGCAGCTGATGGTGAGCGTGAGCAGAGAGATGTGTCAGCTCGGGCTAGCTTTGAGCTGCTCAGGTGGTGAATGTGGAAACTGTAAGCAAGGAAATAGCTTGCTATTTGTTTCTACACTTTAAATACTCGAAGGATCACACTTGAATAGTTACCTGGTTTGTGTATGCTGTTTTCTGTGACAAATCACTACCACCTGGTTGGTCACTCAGGCCAACATATATGCAGTGCAATTCAGAATAAGAGATGGTCCAAATAACTCTTTAAACCATCTGAAGATCTTCTGCACATGTAATAGATACATATAAAAAGCCTCTGAGTGCTGAAGCCAGGGTTCTGCAGAATAACAGGCTTCTTTTCTGGCTTTTGTTTGAGATAATGAGTGCCATTACAAGCTAGTATTCATCTATGTGGGAGGCTGTCCATGCTCCTTTCATGAAACTTTGTTCCCCATGGTTTTGCCAAGCCTTGGATTGAAATTTTAGGGTCTGCACAATTCCTGACTGAAAGGAGTGACTTTTCCAAAGCAGATGCCTTGCGGAGTTTGGCTTCCGTTGCAGATAATTTCCAACTGAAAATGTTGTTGCTGTTCCCAAGAATAAGATGGGGAAGGTATATTTTTCCACATAGAAATTAGAAACAAAATCTTACCAGTGTAGACAAGACCATGCTTTGGAGGAGAGGTTAATTATGTGAAAGCGGGGGCCCCTTTTGTGTCAAGGATGCATCTCATGAGGTCTCCCCTAATTTTTTTGCCATGCTTAGCCACATGGTGAAGATCAGCCTGGCTGATGAATTGTTGAAAGAATTGCACTTGGCTAGGCTCTGCCCTGAAGCTACGAGGTACGATTCCTTACTGTGGGTGGAAGGAGCAGGGAGGGCTTGTCTCTGCATGCTCTAAATGCTCCCTCTGCTGGTGCTGCCTTTGAGGAAGAGAAGGACATTTCCTGATGGGGTAGGTGAGGTGTGAGTCCTGGGAAAGGAGGAAGGCAGGAGACAGCAGAATTGGGAGTAGCTTGTGGAATATGTTGCTCATAATGGGAGTCAGTGGAGGATGAGCTGAGATTTGGCATGTGGCTATGCAACAGCAGGTGCATTCTCCCCATCTGGGGCCTGGAACTCAAGACATGAGTCTTGATAAGACCACTAGAAAATTTCCTATTAATCATATTTTGCCTGAGGATCCAGTTTTGGACAGCAATGTATCTGAAGATTATCGACCTTCACTGGAAAATTCTTGATGTTATTAAAAACTGTCTTCTGAAAAACAAAAAGTTGTTCCAGCAAAGTCTGCAGATGTTCAGTTAGGAAATGCTGTGCAGTGGTAGACTTTGTAACTGTTTAACCTTTGTAATGCAGATTTTTGAAATGTAATGTGTACCTAAACTGCCTTAAAAAACCCCTTCAGAGTCTGCTATCTAACCCTGCAGAGTACTTCACTTGAAAGTTTGAAGGTAAGGAAATGTCAGTATATTGGGGATTCTTACCCAACTTTATTTTAACATTTTGTTTTATTTTTTCTCTGTTTGTTTCCTTGGGGAACAAAGAAGAATTCGCTTAAGTGATTGACTGTGTCATACCTCAAATGCACAGGGCCTTGGATGTGCTTGTGTGCTTAACCTTAACAATAACATTTCATAACTCTGGGGTACTCTACATTTTACTGAATGTCGCACAAAACCACTGTTTCCTAAGGTGTTTTAAGATAATACATTTTTTCCCTTTTTCTCTTCACCAATACACCCCACAGCTGCACATGAAAGGCTGGGCCCCAAGGCTGAGCTGCAGATGGGAATCCCAACTGGTCCAGCTTTCCCTATTCCTGTCCCAATGTCTTGGTGCTCTGGCACCCTGATAACGGTGTCTGAGAGCGGCGGTGCTCTTAGCATACCCCAGCAACTTCATATGGACATTGGTGTCAGCCCAAGTGATGGTCAAAATTTTCTGCAGGCTTTTGAGAGGGAGGACGATGGTTTTCCAAGACTCCTGTTGCAGTGGGATTGCTTAGGAAAAAAGAAAAGGCATCAACGTGCATGAATGGGTGTCTGAAATTGAGCTGTATTTCCTCTGGACCCTCTACGGGTGATAAGAACACCTTGAACCAACATCTGGCAGGCTCCACACATGCTGCTGCTCCTGCCCGAATGTGCGTATTTGGGAGAAGAAGGGGGTGTCAGCAATTAGGTCAACTGAACGTGCGAGTCCTGAACCCTTGGCTACATTCGGGGAGCACGTCAAGTTAAAAGAAGATAGGAGAGTGTTTGAAAATAAACAGGTCATGAGCCAGCAATCAATAACTGCCTGAAACATAAACCAACCATTAGCTCAGTCAGAATCAAGGTTCTTGGCTAATCTAATACATGTAACTGGTCTTGAAATACGTAAAAGGCTGCTGTAAAGAGCAAGGGAACAGTCTGTCTTCCCTGTCCAGGACAGCGTGGCACTGGAATTACTCACTTGGAGAGACTGTGTTGTCTTCATCACTGAAGGTTTTACAGAACAAGTTGGACAAAGAGCAGTGAGGAATAGTCTACATTTATTTGGAACAGCCTTGGGACAGAGGGAGGGAAGAAGAGTGGTGTGACCTCATGAGCACATTTCCACCACTGTTTTTCTCTGGTACTGTGATAGTATTACTGTGCTCCTGTTCTTGTTTGTCTTTCTCTTGCTGTACTTCCAGATGTGCCTTGCCTTTGTGCGAGGTCTGGGCAGCAGGGATGTTTATGCTGAGTGGGACCTTTGCACTTTACTGCAATAATGGGAGTAAAATTTGGGCAGGTGTCTTGTGAAAATCAAAACCCTCTTGAAATGTCAGTGTGCTGTTTTAAATAATTTCTGGAGTATACTGCATGTATTGTATAACTTGTTCCTAGGTAGAGTCATTCTTCCTCAAGTCAGCCTGCAGGGAAATCTTGAAAGGCACAGTCATTCTCAGTCTGCCCTAGTCTTGTCCTCTGGATCTGGTTGTTTGGAGGAAAGCAAATGCAGGTCGTGTGCCATGAACACAGTACAGAGATGTATGTGCATGTGTGTTTCAAGTTTCTATCTAGTGCACAGTGAAATGTCAGCAGTTGTATAGCTGCTGCCATGCCTATCTGACGCAGAAGTAAGGTACCATTTTCCTCTTGCATGCAGACCCTTCATTTCTGATTTGTGATACACTGTCAACAGTATAGGACACATTGCATTGTTGTACCTGTCATGAGCTACAGAATGGGTCCACAAAATTCTTCAGGCTCGCTGAGCAACCCTTTTTATTGGAATCAGTGAGAGACTATTCACATGCTTACAGTTAGGCAGACGCTTAAGTCTAAGTGTTTTGCTGGACATAGGTGTGGGTAGAAATAATTTTCTAATATTTTCAACTTGACAACAACTTGCATAAGCATCAGTTTACTTAATAAAAATTAAGTGTGGAGCAAAGCAGCTTTGGTAGCACATACCACAGCAGTACTTATGTTGCAATTCCGCTATTGCAACAGGTGTTCTAGTTTGTTAAGACCAAGGGATCAATAACTAAATTTACAAAAAAGCCAGCTGCTTAGTGGTTAGGGGTTGTTTTAATATGTCAAGTAGTACTTCTTTGGCCAAAAGTGATCCTCTGAAACAGTATCTTCCAAAGCATACCAGTAACAGCCTTCTTCTTCTGCAGTCTCAGACTAAAAGATAAAATAAATCTGCAAAGAGTATTCTGATACATTGATCTCACTTAATCATCTCTTGCTCCCAAAGAATAGTAAGCCATTAAGCCCTGCAGAATCAAATATTTTCCTATTAGCTCTTCCAGTGCAAGTTATTCAGTCAACAAATGCATGAAAAATCAGCAATTGTCCAAAATGTTCTCTATTCCATTTTTAACTCCCCTATAATTTAAAACACATGACGTATACAACACATGTACAACTTCTTTGAAAGTGGTTATCAACCTTGCTGAGAATAGGCTGGTATTGCAATTTGTACCATAGTACTAGTCCAAAGCCCAGAATAGCTTAATTATAATGGGTTCAATTTTCTTCAGGTATAGTTAAGGAATTGTTGGGACTCAGTTTACATAAGTATATGCAGATGTATTTGTGCCTATATTAAAGAAAAGCATGCTGTGGATTACCTATATTTGGGCAATTTAAAATGAATTAATATTTTTGTGAAATTACATGGCAACAGTAAGACGAACACTTGGTAAGAGTTATCCAGGAATTGCATTTAGAAAAGAAATAGGGTGCAGTACACATCAGAGGAAAATTCCTTGACATGTGGGTAAATAAAACCGTGGCTGTGTTTGATTGCATAGGTAGTCTGTTCCCAGTGCTTGTCTCAAAGAGGACTTGCACCCTGCTGCCATGTAGCTTGACCAGGGAGGCAGAGAGGCAGCAAACCCCATTCCTTGCTGCCCTCATCCTCCTGAATAGCCTGAGCTCACCAGCCTCAGCCCTGCTTGGGCTGCCCCATGCTCCTGCAGAGCCCCAGCAGCCTTTCTGGGGGGGTTATGCCGCAGCATGTGAACCTCACCATGTGCCCAAGGGCTACAAAAGGAGGAAAGACATCCCCTTGCCTGTGCTGTCCTCACCCCTTACGGTGACTGCTCAACTATCAGAGTCAGGTGCAGTGCCCATTAGCAGTAATGGGAAGACTTTGTTGGGGTTGATCTAGGAAACAGCTTGAGCTGAATGAAATGCAAAAGTGAGGAAAGGGTAGAATTGGTGAAAAATGAATTACTTTTAAAATTTCCTCCAATAAAAGCTAATAAATGGCCTTAAAACCCCCTCAAGGCCAGCAAGTGTCAGTTTTGGACTTTAATGTAGGGCACAGTTGCTCTGCTAGTGTGACCCATGCCTTGTACAGTAGAGTTCAGATTCTGAAGTTTATGTTTTTGCCCGACAAATTCCTTCACCGGTATTTAAAGGATCTTTTTCTGAGTATTAAGAACAAAGCTGTAGCTATGTTTTAAGACAAAACTCGGAGAAAAAGAAAATTCTGTCTGAAATACCTTCTCTTTGATTCTCTCATGAAGTTCAGCTATGTAATACTGTTGGATTGCAGTTACATAGAGTTGCCTCAGCAGAAAAGTGACATAACCCCTTTACTTGGTCTGGTCTCCATGACATTTTGCACTCAATAGCACAGTCACCATCTTGACGTGTCATTGAATTCAATGAGTGTGTGGTCAGAATTATTTTTTTTTTTATTACCAAAAAAGAAAAAACCTGTCTTATTTTTTTTCCATAGGTAATGTGCTATAGACATTTCTATATGATTTATTCATTTCACCTACAGGGAAGATAAATTACTTGTAATTTGGCCTCATTTCACCAAATGTTAGATTATGAGAGATGTTTTACAGGAGAAATTTAGAGATTGAACACAACGTCTACAATAAAAAATTGTTTTGATGTTTAAATTTCCAGCACCAGGCTCAGGTGTATGTGCAAACTTTTAAATACATCTGCATTCTTGACAGTCACTTTCTAGCTTCAGGGTTATTATCTTCCATTTCATGTCTGATGTCAAACATATGAACTAAACCCAGGTACACTGCCCTGAACTCTTTTCCGTTTTGTCAGATAAGCATGGTATTGCCAGAAGCTGTAATGGAAGAAAAAGCACCCTAAACTTGAGAGACATCCAGCCAAAGTGAAGAAGAACAAAACTGACTGTTAGAGGAGACCTTGGGCAGTTTAAGTGGTTTATGGGTCATTCAGTACCAGACACTCTCCACCTCCTCCAAACGTAGAGCAAAAAAATTTAAAAAGGTGCTTCAGCTCTCCTACTTAACATTTCCTACCTCAATTATTCCCCCTTCGGAACCTCTTCCAGCTCCCAGAGCAGTGCAGCTTTACACCTCCTGCTCAGACCATCTGTGCTTGAGAACAGCATTGCATGGGTGCTCTGTGCTGGAGCCACCTGGGAAGCCACAACTTCCTGTAATTCATCCTTCTCCTCTCTACAACCCGTGACCAACCTTGTATTTTTCCAATATTCAGGTATCGTCAGTCTCCTTTTAACACAGCTGCAAGACTAATTTAATATCCTGGTGCCAGGATGAAGAACATCAAGTCCTTCATAGCAACTGGTTCAGCTGTAAACAGGTTCGAGTTGCTTTCCCCTGGCTATCCTGCTTCAGCAGGCAAGACTGCTCCTGTTCCTGTCGCTGAGTGCTGGCTCTGTGATGAGGATGGCCTCCTCACATGCAGCATTCCCTCCTTGCTTCCCACTTGCCCAGCTGAGGGCTGAGCAACTATTAGCCCAAAAGGCCTTTTCTCTGTGTGCTATGTTTCCATGGCCTCTTTAAAACTTTCTGCTGTTGTTTTTTGTCCGCTGAATACGTTCCTCCGATATAATTTCGGAGTGCTAAGTGGAGAAGACTCCTTACTTAGCCTACATGAGAAGGAAATCATGACCAGCCGTGGCAGATGTCATGCAGCACTTTTTAGAGTGGGATTTTTTCCCTTCCTTCTGGTGACTGGAAGGTGAAATGACTACTGCTGCGAAGAGCTGAGAGCCATCTTGGCAGGCTGGCAGGCTCAAGAGGCGTGCTGTGGCAGGGGAACCTTGCTGTCCTGGTTTCAGCTGGGATAGAGTTAACTGTCTTCCTAGTAGCTGGTACGGTGCTATGTTTTGAGTTCAGTATGCGAAGAATGTTGATAACACTGATGTTTTCAGTTGTTGCTCAGTAGTGTTTAGACTAAAGTCAAGGATTTTTCAGCTTCTCATCCCCAGCCAGCGAGAAAGCTGGAGGGGCACAAGAAGTTGGCACAGGACACAGCCAGGGCACCTGACCCAAACTGGCCGATGGTGTATTCCATACCATGGGATGTCCCATCTAGTTTAGGAACTGGGAAGGCGGGGGCAGAGAATCGCCGCTCGGGGACTGGCTGGGTGTCGGTCAGCGGGTGGTGAGCAATTGCCCTGCGCATCATTTGTACATTCCAATCCTTTTATTACTACTGTTGTCATTTTATTAGTGTTATCATTATCAATATTAGTTTCTTCTTTTCTGTTCTATTAAACCGTTCTTATCTCAACCCACAAGTTTTACTTCTTTTTTTTTTCTTGATTTTCTCCCCCATCCCACTGGATGGGGGGGAGTGAGTGAGTGGCTGCGTGGTGCTTAGTTGCTGGCTGGGGTTAAACCACGACACTTGCTTAAAGACAAGTGCTCAGCTCTAACTCAAAAGACAAATTGAGAAGCTGAGGGCTAGGAAGAGGCATGTGAGATGACTCATCACGAGAGGGTGTACCCTTTATCTAGACGAGTTGGTTCCTTGCAGTGCTGGAAGACCTAGGACTAGATTCATCCAGATGTCTGTGGAGCAGCAGTCATGACAGTGATGATACACTGATGTCATCCGCTAGATCGGAAGTGCAGCTCCTGCACAGGTGCCCAGCTGATGCTTGTCACTTGCTCTCTGCTATGTCAGAGCTGGTGTGCCTTTTCCTCCTGCCCTCATGCTGGATCCCCTCTAAAATTAGCCTTCTTCCTCCATACACTTCTTCCTGTATAAAATGACTTCTGTTCTTGTCTGCTGTTTTAGGCAAGGCAAGCCGAAGCAGTGGAGAGCAGCAGGCTTAGCTAACTGCCTGTGAAAAGGTATTGTAATTCATGCCAGGGCCATGAAGGAAATTTCTGGACATCTCTGTGAACTTCATCCATTCATTTATGGATTTTATGAGTGGCTGTTTATCAGGAATGGTGAGGCTGTGCACTTAGAAACACCAGTCCCTTGTAAGGGAACGGAGTGCCCCATCTTGCGTTTCTGCCAGCGACAATGCCAGCTCTAACCAGGACTCGCAGGCATCAGCAGTCCTGGCAGATGAGGGACATCCGCAGTGCAGAAATGCCTATCCTGGGGTACAGCTGTGTCATCATGAAGCTGGAATGTACAGTATACGCTTTCTATGACCATAGCTCTGAGCACAGAAATGTGTATACCATCAACGGCACCTGCCCCTCTATGGAGCAGTTCAGCTGTTGTGATAGCTGATGAGCTAAATTTAAGGTTTGCAAATGCTTCATTCTATTTAATACCTACTAAGGGGAGTTTACAGGCGGAAACCCCCCCAGCTTTAGGATCTACATATATGCAGAGTTTTAAAACATTTTTCCCTCCTTTATGTTTATACTTAGCTGGATCTGAAGTCACACTGTTTTTGTAAAGTAAAAATCTTGGTGTATTATGTATGGTTCTCTTTATTACAATATATAATGTGACTGAAAATAAAGCTGCAAGTTTTTCATGATAGTATTAGTAGTATTCCCCTTAGAATTTCTTACCTTATTCTCAGATATGTTGCCATAATTACATTTTTCAAGACATCCAAAATTGCAAGGGAACAGGTTTGATGTTGTTGAAAGTTAAGGAATCCAATACAGGAGATTTCACTAGATTTAATTCCTTCATTATTTCCTAAGAGTGTAAAAAAATGTTACAACCACATCTTTGGGAAGATATTCAAAGCATCAGAAGCATATGCTAAATGTGGTTTGTTAATCATTCAGGGAATCGAGATACTGCATATAAGAAACATGCTTTTATCTTGAATCTGTGCCAAAAAGCCTTCTTCAAATTCTTTTCCTGCTCTGGCAAAGCACAGCAAATCATCCCACCACAGATATTTCAAGAGTATTTGAGTACTGGCAGCAAAAACAGAGGACTTGAAGAAACCTTAAAGGCACAGTACCAACATTATTTTATAAATTACTATCTCCTTAGTCAAATATAAGACTATGTGTGATGTTACTGCTTGTCAGTAAGATATACCTGGGCATTAATAATGCAATAAAGTCATCTTTCTTACTAAAATTAGACTTAAAGTCATGTTGCCACATTTTCATGCATCGCTCTGTATAGTGTTATCGGAAGTGAGATTCCCCATTATGTGTCTGAGAGCGAGTTCATTCAGGTTTGCTGATATATTCCAGGAGTCCTTTCATGTGGAGATAAACTTTAAATTATCACCTATCTTTAAGTCTCATGAGATGTAAAGTCCAAAAAAATGAGAAACTGCAACTGCCCCATTTGACAAATCAAGCAAGAAAAACTCTCAGTCACTCATAAACTGAATTTCCAGGGAGGGAGCATTTACTTCCAAAAACGAAAAGAGGGAAGGATACAGAGAGGCAGACATATCTGTCCAATGTTTTCTGAAAACAAATGTTTGCAACCAGCTAAACCCTGCCCCAGGGTTGTAGTAAACAAGCAATGATAAGATTGGTGCCATGCTGACTAGCTAGTGTACTGGAGCAGGTATTGTATATCAACAGCCTGGCAGTGTCAAAGCCAAGTAAGGGTAGCAGGAATTTAGCACTTCACAAACTCGTGACCCCAAAAAAGGCCACGGTGCGTGTCAGGAGTGTGTTACGATGGATTCTGTGCAAGGAGGGGGAGGTGGCAGCCTCCCGTGTGCACGGGGACCATTCTCTGCTTGGTGTGAGAGATCTTGTGCTGTGATAATATTTGACTGGTTCATAGGCCTTTTCTTTTTGACCTGGGTAACCAGGTATCTTCTTTTTCATCTGATTTAGAGAGACTTAAGATGAGCTTTTATTTCAGTGCTTCAAAAATCTCACATAGATGTTTATCTGATACAGACTACGACCTTTGGGTTGCTGTAAGTAAAGATCTGCATTGTTTTCTGGCTTGTACAAACCGACTGACTTCCCAGCGTAATTGCTTCGCACTTTGTAGAGCGATTTACTCCTTAACCCAAGTTCTACGATAAGTCATAGTAATATTCCCATTAATGTGCAGGGGAATTGCTGTTGAACCTGGCATGAGTGCAGCTGAGATCTTAGCTGAATTAATGAGTATAGCTGTGTCTCTGCACATTACACTCTGGATTTCTGAAAGTGAGGCTTTGGTAGGACATTGTTAAGTTACCTGCTCTGATGTTTAGGTTCTTTGAATTACTTAGATGTATTAGAATTGAAGTTGAAAGAGAGAGAGAGAGAGTTCACACATGTTTGATGACTAGTGGGTACTTGACAGCAATCTATAGTGTATCAGGGCCCAGCGTGAGGTTTCCGAAGGACTGCTGTCAGTCATGTATTACTAATGCTTTTGTAGCCATCATAGGGAAATGATTTAAGACGGGCAAGTGTGAATGGCAGAATAGCCATGTGCCAGCTATTATCAGTTACGCTAAACCCAAACTTTTCTTATTCCTACAAAATCTTTTTGCTTTTTAAAATCTTATTTGCAGTCACAAGTTTCATGCATTTGATTTTACTAATATTACACAGGATCTAAAAACAGGTTAAATAGTTTAAGTAATGCTAATCTTGATGGTTACATAAGATACTGACAGGTTTCTCAGTTCAGTCCTTTTCATGCATTTTCCTGTTTGTGACAGTATGAAAGTATCATGTTTGTCCTCAGCAGTTAAAGACAATGGTCATTAAAGATGTTAGCTATCAATTAGAATTCAGCACTTGGTGCCAAATAAATACTGATAGCAAGATTTTCCTTTCCATTGCCTTTTTTGCTCCCTCTCTGTGCTGGAGCATGGTATTCCCACTTACCACTCTCATTTTTCACTCTCTTCAGAATTGTACTGCATGTACCAAATATTACAGATATGGAAAACCAAAGCATGAATCAGTCACATTAATCCATGCAATTTCATGCATCTGTTATATGAGAAAGTAAACAGGTCCCCGGACACAACAGAGAGCTTTTCCAGGAGAGCTGTGCTGAAAACGAAAAGCAAGAAAAACATGGCTTAGTATTAAACAGCTATGCCTCTAGACTGTTGATTGCAGCATAACCTCTTGTCTGGTTCTGCCGTTGGTCTGTCTGGGCCATCAAGTGAGGGAACACACTTGGTACTCAGCTTCCAAAAAAGGGTCTCAGTTCCTGGTAGGGGAGGAGGCACAATGCTCTCCGTTGAGTCTTCTGTGGCATTTCTGACAAGCGTCCACAAGCACAGCCTGTTCCATTGGGGCCGACATTACCACCCCTAGCAGGGCTCCCCTCTGCAGCCTGCAGAAAGACCAGACAGCCAGAGAATGAACTTCATTCTACCTTAAAGCTAAGCAATCAGGATGGAAGGCCAGAGACGAGCAGGACTAAAATAACCAGTGTCTATAAAAGCCCGCTGCAAATTCACTACCGAGAAAATGTCAGAATTCAGAATTTCCTGGAATCTTCATCCAAGCATAGCCTTGGTTCAGTAGAAACAGTGGTCTGAACAGTGCAGCTTGATTACTGTATTGGTATGGTGTATGGCATTATACTGTAGAAGAAATATAGTAATAAAATGGAGGAAGGGAGAAGAAGGTGGAAAAAACAGGTAAATACACTGTAAAGCCCTTAGGAGACTTAAATAAGACAAGGACTCTCACCAGAGTCAATGTAAATATCTCCTCATCTAGAAAGTAGGTAAATGGCAGAGCAGTGAAGTAAAAAGGGATTTCCTCCAGTGAAATTTAACCAAATAAAATCAGTCCTGCATTTTTCCTTTTTATCTATAAAAGGCAACTTTTCATGTTGTCTTGGTAGGTTTTGAATTCTAATGCCTTTTTGCTTTATGCTGCTGAGATTGGGATTCTTTTGCCCCTAAAAGTGGAGTGAGTGGGACACTGGTGTTTGGTCAGGGCAACATTAACTCAGTCTTGTCAAAAACAGGTTTATTGAATTTCCACTTTATTGCTTCACCTGGGATGTGGATTTTGACTAAGAAACCCTTCACCTCATGTGACCTAGAAAGGATGTGGATAGTCCTTGTATTGTCACCTGTTTAGTGAAAGAATTTTTTGTAAAAGCAGTCCAAAGACCATATTTACCTGCTGTAGCTGCTCTGAGTATTTTGCTGTTCCCTGTGAATAAGAGTTAATGTTATTTATCCTTATAACATCTCTGAGGTGACTCTTAATTCATATGGATGAGGTCTTTCTTTGGTTAGCAAAGTAAATTTGGCTTAAAAGGAACACAGAACTATTACCACGAAAAAAAACCAAAACAGCTTCATATAAAATCCAGTTCTAAAAAAGGTTTTCTAACCAAAGGAAGACTATGGTGGCAGCTGTGTAATTGCACAAGTAAACTTGGTCTATGCCTGAAAAAAAAATTAACAATTAAGCCAATTTCTGTAATATAAACAAAAATAATAAGACTGCTTTGAAGAAATTAATCGTTAACAAGAGTTATGAGCATCCCCTATTGTTGAACAGTCTAACACTGTAAAATCAGGATTTGCTATTAGTTTTCCATAAACTTTCCACTGATTGTCTTGCAGGTTTTGCGTATTTAATATTTATAACTGTAAGAGGAAATTTGAAAGTGTTCTTTACAAACTGAAGGCTAGACTTCCAGAGAATTTTTTTTCTGAAAAGTGGTGGAACAAGTAATAGCACAGGAATACCTACAACATAACAAAGTCATAAATAACAGATAGCATGAAATTTTAAAAATTATGACTTGTAACCCTTGTAATTGGGCTTGTGCACTTGTGAGAACTGATAGCCATGACAGACTTTAAGTACAGGTTTTGTCACTGTCTCACATAATATCCCAAAGGCAAGCTAGAGAGTTATGATCTGCACAGAATTGCAGGTAAGTGCAGAAGTACTTGGGCAATCATAACCAAAACGGAGTTTTGGGGGAGAGAAAATGGTTACTAAAAGAAAGGAAGGATCAAGTGGGATTTCAGAGATCTGTGTTGGCTCTACTGCTGTTAAGAGTTTCATGTATGGTTTTAGTGATGGAATGGGGCATTCATCTAGTAGGTTTTCTGGGACTGCAATTTGCAAGGTCCTGACAAGCATACTCTCTAGTTTTGTATGCTGAATTTCAAGAAATATATGGATGAATACAGGAATCTAATGGAGAGAAACATGAATCATCTAAAAAATATGAAAATGAGAAAATGAATGAGACATTTGGATTTAGTCTGGAGAGGAGACATTAAGCTTCAAATGTGCAAGGGATATTTAGGTTAGAAGAAAAACTTTTAAATGGAAGTTCAGAATATGAAAGATATGAAACCTGTATCATTGTAGGTCTTTAAGAAATATGTCAGATAAACACCAATCAGGAATAAAATTAGTATAGCTGGTGCTGCTGTAAGCGGAAGACTTCTGATGGTCCCTTTTTAAAAACAATGATTTTTTACTAAACATTTTGATGAAGAGTCACCTTAGGGAAGGAAACTTATTATTTTTATATTGCAGACATATTTGCATTTTTGTTTGCAATAACTGGGACTTGACTCCAGACAAATTCATAGATTCGTAAATAGTATGAGTAATTGGTGAAGGACTTTTACAAAAACATGACTTCCATTGCAGTTGGTGGTCCATCATGTAGCATCAGGGCTGAAAAGCTGATGCACTCCCATCTCATGCAATGGTATTATGGCTGCCACTTTAATTTTTATGGCCCCTTCTGAAAACTGCAGTTAAGCCGTAGGACCTAACTAGGCATGAATCCTACTGGGCTGACAGCCATGCTTTGCGTGTTTGTGTAAGACAAAGGATGCAGGCAGGATGCCACAGCCAGCTAGAAGAGATTAGAGAGCACATGAGCTCCTGTGTGTGTCTGTTCTTCCAGGACCACATGTACTCTGCATGTATGTGAATAAAACTGTCCTTTGCTGGTTTATGTTTAGTTTTCAAAGTGTGTGCTTTGGGGGTCAAGATGGAACAAGAATTATTTGAAAATGTTGCTTCCATTGTACTTTTCACAGAATATACTATAATATCCAGAGAAAACTGGACAGCAACTTTCTTTATACTTCTCACTTTTTCTTCTCTCAGTCCTTCTTGTAATATCCTGGGCTTAATGGGTTGGAAAGTGGTGGAACAGCAAGATGTCAACACTCAGTCAAAATCAAATAGCAGAGAACATACTGCATCCATTTGACCACATCATTCACATAGTAGGCTCCAAGCAAATCTTGACCTCACTGGAGTAATTTGCAAATCTCTCCTTAATGAGGCCAAGAATTTATCCCTCTTAAGTGCAACTGCTTAAATATTTTATAAAGGAGTTTCAGTTGAGGACACAAACTCTGGGTCACCCTGCAGCAACTGAATTGCTACTTCTTACTGCATGTGTGATAAATGCAAATATTTTTAAATAAAGAGATGCTGTATTACTGCCAAAGGTGATAGCATCAACAACAGGCGTCATCGCTGGCTGAAATAAACTGTTATGTATCTATTGATATTCAAAGGATCAGCATAATTTTACTCTTCCTGACTGAAAATGCTTATCACTACTGTGTGGGTGCAAAAGGAATTGCTTGTGTCAAAATTTTAGCTTAAATGGTCATAACTGATTCATAAGGCTCCCTTCAGAAAGTAACAGTAACTGTAACTTATGACTCACTCTTACCTTCTGTATGTGCATATCTATATATGTCTATAAAAATCTATAGATGCATCAGCCTGTGTGCGGTACCCATCAGCAGCATGACTGCTGCCGACTGCAGAGTTCTGAAGTCTCTGCCTACATGTTGCTTCATGGAAATCATATTAGAATGATGTTCTAAAAATCACCTTATTCTGATTTTAAACTTACTATGAGCAGTGAGAAAAATAACATGGTTCAGAAAAAAAAAGACTTTACTGTTATTCACCATTTTTATAATGTGTTTATTTTACACTCTTAAAATGAGCAGCAAGGTGTAACTCTACAGAAATACATGATATATTAACAAGCTTCTTGATTTTTAGAGCCATCTACATTTCAGTTAAGAACTCATGAAAGATCATGTTAAAGCCCTTTGTTGTCTATGATCGCCAACATATTTTGACCTGATTCACCTTCTATCTTTTAAGATTATTCTCCAGTCACAAGTCAAAAAAACCTTACAGTTTTTTTAAGTACATGACAAATTTCAGTTTTAATGTCTGTCAGTGTGGCTGACACAGCAGATCACTATGTTTGATTTAAAATGCTTAATACTCTGAATAAACATGGGAAGTAAAGGACTACATGTATGTAAAATACTACATAAATAATGAAAGTTATTTCTACAGAGTATTAAACAAGGTGTTAAAATAGAGCATTTTCAAATGCATAAATAATATGTGGAATGCAGTATCTGAATAACATGAGCAGTTGAAAAGCATAAAGAGAACATGATCCTAACTTCACCTTTTCTCCTGTGCTTATTTTTCAGAGGCTGCAGTGCACAGAAACCATGTGCGTAGCACTTGCACGGAGGATGGCACTGACTGCTCTGTAACACATGCAGAAGAGAAGCATTGTCAGAGTGGCACTATCTACACTTGGCCCAGGATACTCACCCAGGGGATAAGTGAAGCGTCTTCGAGGCAGAGGAGAGAAGTCCCCAGCTGGCTTCCAGGCCTGGGCAGATATGATGCAGTGCTGTCAAGCGCCCTCACAAACAGTGCCCCTCTTTTTCTTCCCAAATCTCTGCCATCCTTTATCCTGTCCCAGATGTCCTTTCACAGCTGCCCTGTCCCACCTGATTCCTGTTTGTAATACTTTCAATTAAAAAATTAGTAATTAAAATGAAGCCCCCTTTGCCCATATTACTTCCAGCATTTACATTGCTCCATCTGCCCATTCCCAGTCCCCTTCTTGTTTTTGAAAGACTCATTAGCATGGGATCTTGTCTCTGCCAGGATTCCCCAGTGCCATCTGCTCCCTTCCTAGATGATCAGTCCCGCACAGATCACTGTTTACCATACTCAAAAATCCAACACATTTTCTAAGCATTGGTTTTGGAGGATGCTTTTGTGATTGTCTACCAAAGTCAACTTCTACCAGCCTCTTCCCACATTGTCAAGGCCATAGAAATGACACTGGTCCTTAGATGGTCTGATGTATTCCCAGATCTGTGGGGCCTTTGTGGCAAGAGCATATCGGTATTCCTCAGGCTATACAACCATATGCTGTGCTATCATTTGTTTAAGGCTTTTAGCTTCTCTTGCGATGACCAAAGACTAAAATAACACCTTTGCAAACTCATCATCCTCTTTGTGGAAAAATTTTGTGTCTACCTTAATTCTTCCAACATAAAAATACTAAGCTCATGTTATATTGCTTGGAAGAGTTTTCAAAACATACCTTTTTCTTACATTTTCCCTATTTATCCTCCCAGTTATTTTCATGCATGTTACGTTTGTAAAAAGGAGCAGTAAGCGGTGTAATGCTGAAAAATTCATTTGGGAAAGTAGCAATAGTCTCTGTTTAGCAGAGAAAATATGATGTAGGGAGAATGGTTGCAGCCTCTTTCCTGACATTTGAGCCAGGAACCCAGGTGGGTGACCTGCAATACTCCTGCTGCTCTTCACTACAGGCCCCTTCCCTCGACCGAAATGGGACCTGCTGTAATTTTTCATGCCCACTTGCCTTCCCAGGAATGATCTAGGTCCCTTCTTCAGTAACTTGGACTTCAGAAGATGCCTGGACATAACACTGAGATCCAGGAGATTCATGCCCCAAAAGCTTCACAGCACAGCAGTGAGGGAACGTCCTCCCCTGAAGCCCACCATGGGCTCCCTGCTCCATACAAGGCTGCACTATCCCTGCTTTAGAGAGCAATTGGAGCAGAGCAGGAAAAATCCAGGAGCTTTGCAAACCTGTTTCTCTACAGTTTATACAGCCACACACTTAACACAGAGCAGTGGCTTTTAGTGCTGAGCATCACAGAATTTGCCCCTTTTAAGATCCAACTCTGCAATACTGGAAGAAGGTTTTGCTCCAAAGCATGTAGATTGGGCTACCGAATTTGAGACCAATGAGTACAAACATCTACAAAGACTTAAAAAATCCCCTAGCCAACTAAATTTTACTTACATTTTTGTATGACTCATTGCTGACTGTGAAATCTGTCACTGCAAATGTGGCGGGTCTTTAAACTTGAAAAGATGTTCATTCTCCTCCTCAGTGGAGGTTACCCATGATGGGATCTGAGTGAGGCGGGGAGAGTTTGTTCCCTGTGATTTGTATACATTCAAACCTTCAATGTGTAAATATTTTCAGGAATGGTGTCAACTCAAAAAGGAGATTTTTTACTTGATATTTGAGCGTCTTCAATACAGCATTGTTTTGACAATATACATAAGGCTGCTGATGCTATCTGCGAAGAGCAGTCACTGTGTTTGGGTCACAGTTGCAACTGCCTTTAGCATTAATGAAAGCTAGCATCTGACCTCAATTAATGTTGTCCTCTCCTCTTCCCCAGCTGGACTTTATAGATATATATTTCTTAGAAGTAGTTTTTGAACCCTTCCTCATACTACTATGAATTCCTTGCTGTCCTTCTTCTCCAATTTCATTGAAATTGATACAAAAAGAAAAAAAGATAAAGATGAAAACATCTATTATGCTTTCAAAAAAAGAATTTACAGCCATGATCCCCATACAAATCAAAACCTCCCACTTTTTTTTCTGGTAATTTATTGTTCATTATAAAAGAAATAGTAAGGCTATGGATTCATACAACATTTTTGTGAATGTCACTGTTTGACAAACAGGACCTTAGAATATATAAACTGTACATTAGCTAGAATAGTTCAGGCATCAGGTATACGCAAGTATATATGCTAGCTTCTTTACCCCGGCTGTATACATCTGAAGCTTATCTGTGAAGCCAGAAAAGATAGGACAATGTGTTAAGCCCCAGAAAATCACTTATCATCAAACCAATGATTCCAGGTAGGAATACATTTGCTTTCAAAAATATCCAAAGGGCAACCTGAAGTGCTTTATTTTGGAATTAACTCATCATACTAGCCTTTCCAGAGTCAGTTGGAAGACATCTAGTATCGTGTTTTATCTGACTGATGACTCTGCCTGAGCTCCCAAGCAAATCAACAGGGAGATAGGGTAGGGCTCAGTTTCCAGTGAGATTTTTCTAATGTGCAAACTATACTGCACAGTTTTTATACCTGAGAGAAACCCTCAGATCTGAAAGAGCCTGGAATTCATCATTAAAAGAGCGAAGCTGTGTGTTCATTGCCACAGCCCTTCATCAGTTATCACTGCAACAAAAAAGTGATGAAGCCTCCTTGCAGGAATGAAATGGGCAGGCTGCAATACCATTGTATCAGAGAGACTTGGTACACAAATACCTTCCCGTGTTTTCTCTTAGACTGCTGCTGCAAAAAAAGACAAACCATAGCTGATGATGGAGTTTAACCTACCTTTCCACTCATTCCCACCTTTAAAATCACTTTTGCAAAAGTTTGCAAAACACTGCAAGGCTGACAACTGCTTGCGCTCGGGTAGGCCCCCTGGGAATGCACTTTGTCAAAATTTCACTGTGCTTCAGCTGATGGTGTGCCTTGCTTCCTTGCTGCCCTTGGCAAAATCTAGGCAGTAAATTCCTTGTGTAGTGGCCCTGCCTGCTGAGAGACTAACATACTATTCCTTGTTCCTGTCTCTAGATGCTCTTGTGATTCAAACAAACAAGGTCACTTTAGGGAATAACATCACTTTCGGCAAAGTATGCCTTCTTTTCCAAACAGAACTTCCCACCTAGTTCTCTAACAGAGAGAAAGAAAGTCAACATTTCTGCTTTACAGAGAATGCTACCTGAACCACTTACACTGCAGACAGATGTATATATTACCATCTGTATAGTTTAGCAAGAATTAGTGTAACATCAGGAAGTACCTAAACTTGCCCTAATTGCTCAGAAACCTCAATGAATTTCTACCATGAAGAAAAAAAAACCCCAAACATATCAGTGTTATGCACTGGTTTGGACAGTAGATTTTCAAAACAAATGGGACAGCAATTTTAGTATTACAAAAGAAAAATCAGATACAAAAGAACCCATCCTCATTGCATAGTTTCTCCAATGTACTTAATGCCTTCTTTGCCTCAGTCTTTAATAGGGAGACCAGTTATCCTCAGGGTACTCCGCCCCCTGAGCTGGAAGGTGAGGATGAAGAGCAGAATATACCCCCCCTTAATCCAGGAGGAAATAGTTAGTGACCTACTACGCCATCCGGACACTCACAAATCTATGGGACCAGATGGGATCCATCCAAGAGTACTGAGGGAACTGGCAGAGGTCCTTGCCAAGCCACTCTCCATCATCTATCAGCGATCCTGGTCAACGGGGGAGGTCCCAGAGGACTGGAGGCTTGCCAGTGTGACGCCCATTTACAAGGGTCGGAGGGAGGATCCGGGGAACTACGGGCCTGTCAGCCTGACCTCAGTACTGGGGAGGAACATGGAATGGTTTGTCTTGAGAGAGCTCACGTGGCAAGTCCAGGACAAGCAGGGGATCGGGCCCAGTCAGCATGGGTTTACGAAAGGCAGGTCCTGCTTGGCCAACCTGATCTCCTTCTATGACCAGGTGACCTGCGTAGTGGATGAGGGAAAGGCTGTGGATGTTGTCTACCTGGACTTCAGCAAGGCCTTTGCAACTGTCTCTCATGGTATACGTCTTGAGAAGGTGGCGTCTCATGGCTTGGACCAGTGTATTCTTTGCTGGGTGAAAAACTGGCTGGATGGACGAGCCCAGAGGGTTGTGGTGAATGGGGTGAAATCCAGTTGGCAGCGGGTCACAAGTGGTGTTCCACAGGGCTTGGTGTTGGGCCCTGTTCTGTTTAATATCTTTATCAATGATTTGGCTGAGGGGATTGAGTGCACGCTCAGCAAGTCTGCAGATGACACCAAGTTGGGAGGCAGGGTCGATCTGCTTGAGGGTAGGGAGGCTCTACAAAGAGATCTGGACAGGCTGGATTGATGGGCTGAGGCCGATCGTGTGAAGTTCAACAAGGTCAAGTGCCGGCTCCGACACTGCAGTCACAGCAACCCCATGCAGCGCTATGGGCTTGGGGAAGAGTGGCTGGAAAGCTGCCTGGCAGAGAAAGACCTGGGGGTGCTGGTTGACAGCCAGCTGAATATGAGCCAGCAGTGTGCCCAGGTGGCCAAGGAGGCCAACGGCATCCTGGCTTGTATCAGAAATAGTGCGGCCAGCAGGAGCAGGGAAGTGATCTTCCCCCTGTACTCGGCACTGGTGAGGCAGCACCTTGAGGACTGTGTTCAGTTTTGGGCCCCTCACTACATAAAAGACATTGAGGTGCTGGACCGTGTCCAGAGAAGGGCAACGAAAGCTGGTGAGGGGCCTGGAGCACAAGTCTTATGAGGAGCAGCTGAGGGAGCTGGGGCTGTTTAGCCTGGAGAAGAGGAGGCTGAGGGGAGACCTTGTCGCTCTCTACAACTACCTGAAAGGAGGTTGTAGTGAGGTGGGTGCTGGTCTCTTCTGTCAGGTGGCTGGAGATAGGACAAGAGGAAATGGCCTCAAGTTGCAGCAGGGGAGGTTTAGGTTGGATATTAAGAAAATATTCTTTACTGAGAGGGTTGTCACACATTGGAACAGGCTGCCCAGGGAAGTGGTTGAGTCACCATCCCTGGAGGTATTCAAAAAGCGTGTAGACGCGGTACTCCATAACATGGTTTAGTGGGCATGGATGATGGTTGGACTCGATGATCTTGAAGGTCTTTTCCAACCTAAATGATTCTATGATTCTATGTACTTTGAACACATACATTTCATAGATAAACAGGTTGTAGGCACATATAATATAGGCATATATTACAAAAATTATGTGATTCCAGTTTTTCAACTGAATATAAACTAAAAGGGGTAATTTCAGCACACAAGCAAGATTTCAGTACTAAGGGAAAACACTGAGGTAAAAATGTGAGGGTGAGTGACCACGTAAGTACGTCTGGATACTGATATGTGAACTTGGCTCAAGCAACTAACTTTGGTTCACTGAGCCCTTTTTTTCTCACCTTGTGTTTAATACTGATCATTAATAACATGCATATACCATGTAGCTTTCAGTAATGTAACTTTGTTTACCTCAAAGGTTCACTAATAAGTGAACTTCTACAGTTCCTTTTTAGATCCTTAAAGTGTTTACTACAGAATTGAATTTTCTGGTTTGGGTTAGTACCTTCTTCTGGTACTCTGCCTCCAGAATGTACATTTGGATTATGAATGTAGTGCAATGTCATCCAATTCAGCAGCTTGCCATAACGATCTCTTATCCTCAGTCATTATTCCCAGTCACAGTGTGTTTCACATCTGCAAAACATCACTGTGTTGTATCTTCTCCTCAGTTAAACTTTAATTGGTGGCACAGCTGCAAAAGTGGAAAGTTCAGGTAGGAAGCCCTGTGGTATATCCTCAAATCAATCGTCACTGCTTCCTGTTCATCTGCACTGAGCTGTGCTATGCTGCTGGCATGCACTTTTCTACAGTATAATTTATTAGCCTGTAGCCATGCATGGTTTTGGATTTTAATTGTGAATTTACTCCTCTAGACCAGCTAGGCATTATCATCATCACCATCATCACAGTAGCCAGTGTCAGCTGGGTCACATTTATTCATGAATGCTGCGACCTACTATTCTTTCTGGGTTGTTCTGGAAGCTACAAGTTGGAGCTTGCATCATAGCACATCACTTTGAAAGTGTTACTACCTGGAATTGTTACAGGACTAAAGGAAGGGGTAGGCTAGGGTAAAAGCAAGTCACTAAAAAGTGATGTAGGAATTGCTTGTATACGAAACAATTTCTAGCAAGTTTTATCTCAGCTGCTTGACTTGACTACTTCAGATTTAGGTTGAATACCAGCATGGTTGTTAAAATTTAAGAGTTCCCCTTCCCTGCTATGACAGACTAAAATTTTTTTATGATTATTTTGCAGAGATTTATAGGTAATGCTGTATAAAAAGACCTTTGGAAGAAACATAAAGCTATACAACATAACAGCATGGTTAATTACAAACCCTTCCTCTCACAATGCTGGGCCTGTGTAATCTATGCTAAACATAGATGATCAGTGCAAAGTAGTTTCATCAGGTTGAAAAGAAGAGGAAGTGATGGAAGTAACTGAAAAGGGAGTGAATTCTTTTGAAAAGACAGTGAACTGACATTCAGAGGATATGAAGTACAATGAAAGAGAGGTAGTAATTGCATAAAATCCTCATGTGCTTGCCAGCTCCCCACTATGGTGACTAACTGTACCACGATTTAATGTGCAGCCTTGAACACGAAGGATAAATTGAATTCATCACCTTCCCGGTGCTGTCATAATCATTCTTTGGTGTTTCAAAGCAAAGGAGGAAAGTGATTCATTGGGAAGCTGCTCAGTATGCTGTGGGAGTACATAAATACCTCCCTTGACCACAGAGGCAGTACTATCAAAATATGTAAAAACGTCAATAATACAGATGTACTCAATAAAGGAAAAATACATTTGGGGAACAATAAGACTTTGACATACTCAGTTGATGCTCAAAGAGCAAACATCCAGTTCTCAAGTGCAATGGGTCACAGTGTGTGCTAGTAGATAGCATATTTCGTGGTAAACCTTTCTGAATCCTTTTTAAGAGACTTTGTATTGAATGGTAGACTTTGATGTCTTTTCAGGAAAAAAAGAGACTCCTCAAACAGAGCTTTAATGGGCATATCTTCACATTATTTTTTAATTCCATATTCATATGAATGTATGTTGAATGTACTTAAAAATCCCTAGACTGAATATAGTGGAGACTGGAGTCTCTCTGTTCACCCACAGAAGATGCACAACAGGCTGACACTGCATGCTGTTGCATGTTGCCTTGTCACTGCTCCTTGATCTCTCCCAGCAAGACCCTTTCTAGGATGGATGGATAGTTCAGTCTCTATAACCACCACAGTCTGCTGGCAGCTATCAGGATGTGGTAACTGCCTCTGATAATTTCACCAGATTCAGGTGGGTCTTCAGCAAAAACACCAGTATAACTTGTGTGCTAAAGTGAATATTGCTGCACAAAGCAGCGGAGCAGATCGTGCTCCTGAATGTGGGCCTCCTAAATGTAGAAATGAGAAGGATGTTTGGTGTTTGGTTTTGGTTTTTTGGTGGTTTTTTTTTTGCTAAAGCTGGGTCTCCCAAACCTGCATTTGGTTGCTGATAAGAGTTAGCTCACAGCTGAAGGTTATGTATTTAAATGTAGCTGTTCCTATTCATCTGAATTTGTGTTGATCTTGGTGAGGAAAGGCAGGTGAGCTAGAGCTGTTAGTGTATGGGGGTTGTTTTCTAGAAAACAAGCAGATGTTGATAAAGTTGAGGAGAAGCCTCATCTGGAGTAACTACCCACTTGTCTGTCTGCCCATCCTCATTTGTGGGAAGCTAATTTATAGGCTTGTACTCTGGTAGATTTAAAAATACTTATTCAGAGAAAGACTGTTATTATCCTATACCAATATTAAAATGGATGTAAGCATATAGAATAAATATTCCCTTTCCTTAACCTGAAGGTGTGACTGGATAAATATGCAGTCCTTGCACTCACGGAATGCAGAATCAGTACAAGGTTAAGTGAGCAGACACAAACTCCAAACACGCAGAAGGAGGATGGCGGAAGCTTATATATGGTTTCATGCTCAAGTCATCTTCCTGACAAAGAATTATATTGTATCCTTTCAAAGCCTCACCTTTCTGCACTACCTGGGGCTATGCCTGAGTAAGGCCCATGTTCCAATGCAATTTTATGTGCATTAGTGACAGACTAATCTTGAACAAAAGCTCAGTAATTTCTGGGAGAGTTGGTACAAATGCACATTATTAAAATTTGAGACTTCAGCTATTTTCTCACCATGTGGGATGAACAGAGGAGAATACATAGTACAAATTAAAATGGTAAGAGTCTGGCCATTCTTATCCACAATCAAAACCTAAGGATAATAACCTGACTGGAGGAGAGGTCTGAATATGTGTGCATGATATGCTTTGCTCATAACGCAAGAAAAGAATCAGTAATAATGCAGCTATATTATATGCATCTCACTGAGACACTGCCTGTGGAGGTGCTTAATATCAGCTGTGATCACGGGGTGGGGGGGTCAGATTGTTCAAATGCACATGATGTTTATCTTCCCTGCTTTCCCAACAGCAGGCTGTCACTAACGTAGTGTATGAAGCCTTTCCTAAGTGAAGCGATGTTAAGTATAGTAGACTGAATTTTTTAGCAATTCTCTTCTGGCACCACTCACAGATACTATTAAGGCACTGTAAATATGCCTTTGTGTGAAGTAGTTCTCTCCACTTTGAAAATTTCAGGCACAGTAGTCACTATATATATATGCAAGTGGGAAACAGTGCAGAGCAACCAACCAGCGTACTGCAGACTCACTCCCCTATCTCACTGCTTCTCTGTGCAGACTGAGCAGTAGGATGCAGGCAATCAATACAACCAAGAATCTGTAGCTTAATGACTTACTGCTGGTTGCCATCATCATGCACACATCAGCTGTGAATCAAAACATTTTCGTGTTGATTTTAAAGAGGGAGATTGAAGCAGTTACATCGTACCCAACCTGCTCAATTATTAAATCATCAGCTAAACTACACTTGATTGTACACCCACAACCTGGCCCACATATTCCTAATTTATTACGTAGGAAAGATGACTCCTGAGGGCCTCCTTGAGAGGCCACATCTACACCAGAAATTTTTTTAGCTGTCGTTCTCCAGACTGCTGCAGGATAGTCTGGTTTTGGTCATTCTTACTGTTACGAGTAAGACCAAACGGCACAGAGACCCACCTACACTGCAGTTTCCATTGCTGCAACAAGCGGTAACATTGCAGCAGTGTTGGGTATGGATGTGATGTTAGCAAGGGCAGTAAAAGCTCAAGTAAGAACCAAGAATTTAGAGAAATCAACAGTCTAGTTGAACTAGAGTGAGTCTAGTCTTAAATACGCATCCAAAGATGACAAAGTGCCTAGAGCACTACCTTAGGTCTTTCCACAAACCTGGCCACAAACACAGTCCTTGTACTCAGTGAGAAAATGGCCGGTTCAGGTAACTGAAGTCCTGGTTTCTGCAAAGGCTTGGCAGCAGTCAGGTCAAAACCCACTAATTTTCAAAGCCACATGGTATTCTCAGGACACATGACACAAAAATACAGAAATACAGTATTTTACACGTATTTAGGCTTCTCAACCTCAGCCAAGCACTAGTTAAAAGCAAACAGACAACACTAAAATTTCAGGGCATTAGCTTTCCCAGGCTGACCAGAAATAAAACATTAACACTAGTTTGGTCAGCTGACCATCTCAGAGAGTCACTTAAGATGAAAAAGAAGTAGCAAAACCAAACAACAATTATTCGCCTGTTGTTTTGCCTCATCTGTGGTTGGAAGTGAAAGAAACATTGAGATAAGAGGATGTTTATTTAATTATTTATTTAAAAGCAGAAGGACTTTGTCACCAAATGCTCTGTGCTGCCTTTGTGTTGACCTTTGTCTTCTCTGGCTTGGACTTGCTTATCCTCATATGGAGGAAAGTAAATTTTCCTATTTTCCTACTTTAATAAATAATCTGTGTGGATCTTTCCCACAGAGACACAGGAGCCAGAAGTGTTAAGAAACCTTTCAAACATGAAAACTTGCTTAGAAAAGCATAGCATTTTTAGAATCATAATCAGGTTCACATCCGTTTAATAAAAGGTTCTGCTTCTTATTAATTTGACCAATTTGAACCCAACAGCAATTCTTTGACTGTTGTGGTGAGGTATTGCTGTTTTCCAGAGTGAAGAAGTCATTATCTGATCATGTATGGAATCATGGCTGCATCTGCCCTCCCATGCCCATTGTGAAGCCTGTTGTTAGGAGCAGCAGCATGTAGCTGGGGTCTCCATTAGATCTATAGAAAGGGGTGAAAAGCAGCAAGCTCCTGGGAAAAACAGAAAAGTTGGCAGACTTGCCTGAGATAATTGTTGTTTTCATGTTTTTTCTGGTCTAGCCTGAAGCAGGAAGAAAGAGAAACAACACACAAAAAGTACATAGCTACTCTATATCCAACCTAGTTTCATAATCTCAAGAAGTTTATATAGGTTTCAAAGAATCACCAGAAAATTCAGATGCTTCTCTCAACAGCACCTCGGACCCTTTTAAGGCTCACCCAGCAGAATGATTATTGTATAATTCAGATGCTGCTGAAAGGCCAGCTCTGGAGAGATTTTGGAGCTCTCTGTTCCCAATGAAAATACGATTCAGGAACATTGTGTAGAGCTAAAGTTTGTCTTTACCTGAAAAAGGAGCCTGAGTACTATAGCATCCTTTGTATTTGCATTCCACGTAAATATTAGTTAGGATTTATTTAGTAATACATTCAAAGCACTTTTTAAGCATTAGCTGATTTTCTGTTTTAATGTATATCATTAAAATAAATCTAGCATGTTATCCGGCCTGCCTGTTACCTGTGAGAACTAGGTTGTACATGGATGGCCTGGAAAAAAAAAAAGAAGTAGGATTTGCCCTTCTAACAGGGTGCACACCTAGCACCATGTGTGATGTGCCTGTGAGTAATCTTCAGCAAAAATAGGTCTCTAAAGTCGTGCTGTTGAATTACAAAATAAGGCTGCAAACCAGCATGCAGTGGGACTGATGACTGTACTGCACAAGATGGAGCTCCTTGTTTGTGCAATATTACAGTTGTGCTTATGTGTTTGCAGAATCAGGGTCCAAATACAATTGATAGAGTGAGATTTTAGCATGAATGGGAAATCAGAAGCTCTTAAACCAGGTTTGAAATAAAGCCTCATGATCTCACTCCATTTTCTAGGCTTGACATTTATTAAAGCATGATAAATATTTACAGGGCTAAAGGAAAGGGTGAGCACTTTCACTTTCCCCCTTCGACTTTTATGACAGAAATTTAATTGGGTGAAAATTCTGCCTTGTTCACAATATTAAAAATAACTCAACAAATTCAGAGTTGTCTTTTTTTTTTTTTAGAAATTAGGGAAAGTAGCCAAGCTCCATAAACACTGTGAAGGGCAAGTATATTGTTCTTAAAAAATCCCTAAGACTTTTTAACCTCCCCCTCCCCGAGTTCTTAAAAAATGCCTTCTGCTTGTGCTGGGAAGTGACATTACCCACACCCATTGTTCAGAGCAAAGGTGTGACTGCAGCAGGGTCAGAGCCATGTGTAGTAGCTGGAGACCATGCTAGCCAGCTGTGAAGGGCAATGGGATGCTGACACCAGATCCAGCATCAGAGAGGAGCTGGAGGGCCATTACTCTGGGCAGCTATCTTAATAGTCACAGGATCAGGGACTCTAGCCGGGGATACCCTTGCTCAGTGTCAAGGTTCAGGCATTCAAGGAGCATGTAACTTGGGTTTGGCACCTTGTAACAGTGACAAGTGCCTTGGGAAGGAGCCTTGCTAAAGGATAGCTCCCCACCTCTTCTTCCTCCTATTGGGAATGCTAAGGCTTGCTAACAATTCACGTGGTCTTAACTAGCAAAGATGTTCCGTTAGTGACTGAGGTTTCCTGTACTGCTAAGTAAGTTTGTGGGTCTTCCCTGTGACATTGCTTTCATGGCCGTTATCTAGCAGTAGATGCTTTTGTTCTAGCTGTATGGGAGCTGGGCATCCAATATTTTAAGCCACTATGTGCTGTGCTTTGTTGCCTCCTTCAGACAGCTAACACAGTGCTCTTAACTTTCCTGCCAATGAAGACATACAGCTTGTGAAACTATCTTCACTAGCCATAAAATCTCATTGCTCCCTCCTGCAAATGAACAAAACCGCACAAACACGTCTTGAAAATAAACAGAGGTGAAGGCAAAGCTATTTGGCATCAAGCCATGGCAAGAACCGCTGGTCCACTGCGTGAGTTCACAGCATGGGGTTGGAACTGTAGAGCTTGAATGGTAGAAATATAGAACTGGTGGCCCAGTCCATACCTAGTGACGGAGCAGAATGGCCAATTCATGGCAGGGGAGGGTTGAAGTCTCTCCCCTAGCTTTGAAGAAAGACCACAGGGTAAATGCCTTGAGTAAAGGCTTTTCCAAATCAGCAGAATTTGGCCTTCTATGAGAAATCAGTGGGATATGCTGTGCAATGCTGCTGACTGAATCTTTCCAGGAAAGTTAAAAGAAAGGAGCTCACAGGTAAAGAGCTACAGATAAAAGAGAGACTTTCCTTCTAACATCAACCATGTGACTTTTCTGGCAGAGTGCTGTGCAGAATTTCCACTTTTAGGATAATGACTGTAAAACACAGCCCCTTTAGAGTTTGGATTTTCAGTTATGGCTGAGAACTCCTCAGCTGTGATTAAGCTTTGCTCTTTGAAAGTGCATTTTTTAACTCTTTGTTTAGTAAATTGCAGCTTGCTCTCTTCTAGATTGTGCAAGTCCTGATGGCAGCAGTGTCTTTAGCTCTTGTCCATGTACATCACTAGACATTATGGCTTTCTCCATACTCTGCATCACTTGGACACATGCTTGCATTTCCCCTGACTGTGGCCTCATAGCCTTCCTTGCATCAGTCACAAAATTCTTGGATTGAATTTATATTGGAAAAAGCCTGTCTCCTGACTGCATGCACAAGTTTTAACATGCTGGCACCCTGAATCAAGAGGCCCACATTGTGCTACAGTGTTATAGCTGCACAATAATGATATATCACATATAGTTAACCTTTGAATGCTGTGTTTGTGAGGGATTTGGAGATGTAAGATTACATCTTCTAAATCAGTCTGTGCTATTTGATTGATCTTCAAACATGTGGGAAAAGTTAGCTTAATAAAGAACCTGCCAAGTAAGAAATTTTTTTGTTTTGTTTTCTTACTTTGATCTCCCTGTCCTATTCAGCGGGGGAAGTAAGACCTGACTTATAAATCCATTTCCTATTTTCAAAAGCTGTCTTGAATCCTCTGAAGTTGTTAGGTCTAAGCAAGGCTTCTTGGAATGTTTCATCCCACTCAGATCTTCTGCAGATTATGAGTATGTTTCTGGTTTAAACACTTTCCAAATGCCTATATAGAGTTAGACAAAGTCTCTTAACATGAGCTGTGCTGAAAAATGCCTATCACACCATTTGAAAAATCGTAACTAGTTCTAAAAATAATCTCAATTTTTAAAAAGGTGTTTTGGCAACTTGATAATTAGTAATTCATGTGACTTAGAGGAAGCAGAGAGTAAAAGAGAGAAACCCAATGGATAGCGCCTATATCTTCTGCTACACACTCACAAAATGAAGGGCCTGGAACTCATAATAATGATATAGTCATTTGCCATAGGCAGTGTGAGCATTTTTGCTGTCTTTTGCTTGTTTTGTTTTTTAACAACATTACCAACTATTTGAGTCCGTTGTGCAGAAATGTGGTTCTGAGTGAGTTTTTGTTGTGGTTTAACCCCAGCCAGCAACTAAGCACCACACAGCCGCTCACTCACTCCCCCCCATCCAGTGGGATGGGGGAGAAAATCGGGAAGAGAAGTAAAACTCGTGGGTTGAGATAAGAATGGTTTAATAGAACAGAGAAGAAGAAACTAATAATGATAATGATAACACTAATAAAATGACAACGGTAGTAATAAAAGGATTGGAATGTACAAATGATGCGCAGGGCAATTGCTCACCACCCGCTGACCGACACCCAGCCAGTTCCCAAGTGGCGATTCCCTGCCCCCCCCTTCCCAGTTCCTAAACTAGATGGGACGTCCCATGGTATGGAATACACCATCGGCCAGTTTGGGTCAGGTGCCCTGGCTGGGCATGAGAAGCTGCAAAATCCTTGACTTTAGTCTAAACACTACTGAGCAACAACTGAAAACATCAGTGTTATCAACATTCTTCACATACTGAACTCAAAACATAGCACTGTACCAGCTACTAGGAAGACAGTTAACTCTATCCCAGCTGAAACCAGGACAGTTTTGAACTCTTCTAATGAGCCTATGAAGTTCCAACTACCCAAATGAAGCAGAATAATTTAATCGTGCTTCTAGAGATACAGTAAAAAACTGGCGATTCTTACCACATCACCGCACTGCGCTCTTCTTACCAGGCCCCACCTCCCAGTCTGGCCAGTTTTAAAACCATGTTTTTCTTCTTTGCATATATGCTTTGGTTAAGGGTATTTAAATAGTGCCAGTGGTATCTAGTGGAATTAACTTTCTCTGTGAGTCTTGATGTAACTTTATGCATACTGGAAAGGGGAAAATATTGGGGAACAGATCACGCTTTTTTGTGGGGTTGGGCTCAGCCCTTTACAACAGTTCAGCTTTCAGGCTTTAAAGGCCATGAAACAAAGCAGCTTTCCTGAAAAAGGGTGAGTAGGTCTGTGGCCTGCTTCCTTGTAGGTGGACCCTCATGGAGAGGCAGTAGCCTCCTTTGAAAGAGTCACAGGCTGGTGATGGCTTCTCCCCCCTAGTGTCTTAACTCTTGCACAAATCTGATGAGTTGTAGGACATTTTCTGAAGCATGCAATAACTTCGGCAGCACTAGTTACAGGTGGTTTTTAGTTTTGGGGTTTTTTTCTTCGAAAATAGCTCAGTCCTCAATAAGCTGAGTTCTTCTGAAAGCATTGAACTGTGTTCTTGATGCATGGAGAAATACAGATCTGCTCAGGCAGACAGCAGCCTTTCTGTTTCATGTAATACAGGCCTGATGTTTAGGTCATAATTGAACCACTAATTAAAATCAATGATAGCCTCCTGCTATCTTCTCTGTTTGCTGCAAGTGGGAAGCAGATTCTGACCTGAAAATACTCTTTTTTGTGTTTCAAAACTCATAGATGAGTTTGCCGCTGCTCTTTCAGCTGTTTACTGATGAGTCATGATGACTTACACTGGGCTTCTGTAAGTGCTTTCGTACTCTCGTTTCTCCTCCTTAACTTCACTCTGCTCAAAATCCTCAGCAAATGTCATTAGTGCAGTATTCTGCCTCCTTCTTAGCTCATTAGGTAGCGCTGATCCTCTGGGAAGAGAGAAGGCTGGAACAGCTGACTAATTACCCTGAAAGAACATGGAGACAAGAGCTAGGAACACCCGCATTGCTCACAAAATTACAGGTTGCAAGTCACAGGGTAGAAAAGGAAGAAGACAACATGAACAAGCCAGGGGTGAAGCCAGCAGCATCGCTTTGCTGTTCTCCCCCACAGCCTCTTAGTCATGCTGCTCCAGGGCTGTGGTGTGACAGAGACGTAAAGGGCCATCCCTCCTTCCACTCCTCTTCTTGTCCTCCCTTGGGAAAAAATTAACCACGCTGTGGTCTTACCGATTTCAGCTGAATGCCTGAGCATCTCTACCTTTTTAATCAGTGGAAAAGGGCAAAGATATGATGAGAAGGGATAGATCTGGTCTGAACATATCCACTGTAATCTGTGGAGGAAGCAGAAAAATAGGGAGAAGAGTCTCTTAAGTTTTGCTCAAAATGACATTTGTGTTGTAATTCTTTATGGAATTGTAGAAAGTTGATAGCAGCACTGAGCAATTAAGAGACCGCTCTGTGAGAAAAATACAGCTGAAGCTTAGCCTGAATGGTTAGGTTACAGACTGGGGACGTGGGAAGTGGGTGCTCTGCCTATTTTCAGAGGTAAAACTGTTCAGTGCCAAACTCTCAGAGATTTGAGGCCAGTACTTTGTACATAATCACTCTTTCTCCCTGACTTGCAAATCACAAAGTAATTTGTTACATTTATTTTCACAAGGTGGGGTGGGGGCAACAAATGTTTGTGAATTTCTGTTATGAGACATGTTGGCTCGCTTACTTGTGGGAAGCTTCTGTGCACTGTTTCTGCTATGTTTAGGCAACACATTGGCTGCTTGTGTATGTATATTTGTGTGTGACTGCAATATATTTGTGTATCGACAATGCTTGGGGGTTTCAGCAGTACATCCTTCTGTTTATTTTGGCCTCTGTGGAGATGGAATGATAAAGTTGTGTTTTGGTATATATGCATTTGTTGAGTTCAGCTCAAAGCTGAAGCTATGATGGGAAGCACACATTACTACACACATTACTATACTGCTGACCTCATGTGCACAACACGACTTCTGGCTCCTAGAATGATCAGGTTTCTTTCCAAAGAGGGGTAGGTTTCCTGGAGAGGCCTGCTATTTTGACTATTCTTGAGGGGAGGGAAATGAGCAACCCTTAGGATACAGTGGTACTGTTAAAAACATAAATGCCTTGAGTCCCATTTTACTTGCATTCTGGTGCTGGGAAATCAATTGTTTGTGCTCTCAAGCTCTGTCCACAAGTGCAAGACATTCTTCTTAAAAATACAGAATTTTCCCTGTGTCACAAGGGAACAGGGTATTTGGGGGTTTTACAGTTTTAGAATCAATACAAAATTTCAGTAAAAATACACATTCAACAGGTTTCAGTAGTTCCTTCACTCAAAATACATGAAGTCATTGCTTTCCACCTGGCCCATCTCCCCAGTGCTTTCTGAATTGATCCACTTCTCTGGTTTTAGTATTTAGAGTCCATTGGTGAACCTTTTTACCCACCCTGAAAATATGTAGAGCCCACTCATATGAACAGAGTGGCTGGCAGTGCTTCTCCCCACATTTGTGACCTTGGCAGTGGAGGGGTAGCAAGAGCTTGTACAGGGAAAGCTCTTGCTTTCCCTCCTACTTGGATTATCTTGGAACAATTTTAGTGTGGTAGCCTCTTTCTTTCTTTCTTTCTTTATTAATTTATTTTTCCTTCCTTCCTTGAGTTCTTTCTTCTGTTCTTGAATTCTTCTAAGTTGCTTCACACAATTCAACCTGATGTCTTGCATGATGGACAGTTCAGCATTTTATTTTATTGTGAAACTTCCACTGATTCAATACAGCATTTTTTTTCTCCATTTCAAGTAACGTATGCAATTTCTGATTCTGCATTGTAAATTTATTGTACTGACTTCAGGTCGTAAGATCAAGTTCAACTTCAGTAGAAAAAAGCTTTTTTCACTGCTCTCAATATGAAAAGAAACAGGTGAAACCAGTGTAAAAATGAGCAATGGAAAATAGAGCAATTACCCTAACTCCTTTTAACTTTATGAGGAAGTAGAATAACCCTCATAACCCTGATGCTATGAAGTAACTGTGCAGACAGAGTACTTTAGCCCAGGAGGAGCAGTTCTTGGGGACAGGAATTTTCTTAACATTCGGATAATGCTCTTGAATTTGCGTTAGTCACAAAAATGGAGGTACTGGGTCAAGTTAGACAAGCACTAGTCTCTGAGAGCTCTGAAAGGTGCTTGTGTGTGTGTGCATGTGCATGTATATGTGTGTGCATGTGCACATGTAAAATTGTGCTGGCTTCATTGCAGCATGAAGTTTCCTGTTTGCTTTTGAAAGTTTTCACTTCCTTTTGTGAAGCACCCAGCCACTATTTTTTTTCCCACATTTCGTAGAGTAAGCAAGAGTAAAAGAGAGGGACAGGGATGTTTGTGCTGTTATCAAAGAGATGATCTGTGGACCCAAGCTTTCTTGTGGCACTTCCCTTGTTCCCAGGACCCTGGAAGGAGGAGGAGAGGGTGCTGTTTGGAGACAGTGCTGGTGACTGAAGGAGGTGCTCAGGCACACCTCCTCATGCATGCTAGTACTGAAAAAACAGTGTGATTAAAAAATGTTGTTAGTTTCATATTTTTCTCAGTGTATTTTTATTAAGCAGTGGAACAATGTCTCTTCTGTTCCCTAAACAAATGATGGAATGTATTTTGCAAAGGTCGGGGAAATAAAGATTCTAACCTATATGTACTTCAACTTTAAATAGGATCTCTTCCCCCTTTTTGAGTGTCTACACACAAAACCTCTTGTTAATCTGATTCAAAAAATGATCTTTTATAATTTTATTCCCTGCTTTTTAGAAAGTCGGTCTCAGAAAATCAATTAACTCCTTAGAAATACTGCTCTGTAGTGCCATCTGCTTTCTTCATCATTCTAGCTAAATATAAATGCAGATTTTCACTACATATATGTTGATATAGACAAATATTTTTTATTATCAAATAAAAAATTTAGATTAAAACATCTCAATTAATGCAAACACACTGGGCCTATCTGTGCTTTCCCAGCCATACGCTGTGTCCTTAACATCTGCTAGGCTCCCTTTAAGTTATTATTGTCCATATGGTATGGCCATGAAAGAATGACAGATCAGTGATGTAACTGCCTGCAATAGCTGCTGATGCTTGCAAACTGTTCACTCAATGAAAGCAAGAGATAAGTGATTATTTAGAATCATGTTACCGAGAACAAATCTCTTCACTGAGCACTAGGTTAATTAATTTTCTAGTGTATTAATTATGTAGCTTCGCCTGTGTTGCTCTGCTGCAACTCAGTGCAAGCTGTCTCACAGAAGTAGTAGGCAAGAAGAACTCAGCAAGGGAAGAAGCTAATTCGAAATAAGTATAAAAATCTGCTTTTTGGCATGGGGAGATGCTGCAGTTACAAACCTCTGATGCCAAACTGCTGAATAAAGCTGTGCTAGGACTGCAGCTCTTGAGTACATAAGAGTAGAGGAGATGTTGTGTTAATTTCTGATATTCTGGAACCTGTGCAAGTCATGTCAGTAGGGACACCATCTTTCCCCTTAGCTCTTTGTCTTGAAAGTATTTACAGAATTTCCTTGGCTAATAGCTTACTATGCAAATGAAGTATTTTCCTTTAAGTGTATTCTTCTCTAAGTTCAGTGACATATCTTTCTCTCTTTTGTAGTTTTTAGGTCTGGTCAGGAACTTTTTAAAGCAAAAATTACAACACTCAACATCTCTTTCCTTATTTTGGGAAAGGGACATGGCAATTTCGGCAGAACAAGTCTCTCAAGTGTCATGAGAAATTTCGGGTCAAAACCAAAGACTATGAGAGATCGCCTTTACCTTGACACTGTTGGACTGCTAGAAAAAAGTATTTGCCCAGTGCCTGTGGTTTCAACCAGACAGAGTGGCCCTCTGCACATAGGCCTTCTCTGTCCCTGTACCTACCCATGAGAGGATTAGATATTTTGAGCTTGCTTACTTTTGCTTCCCAGAAGGTTTTGACTTCATCCCAATGAAAAATGGCAACATTAGAAAAAAAGAAAAAAAAAAATCCAAAGAACAAAAAAATACCCTGCATTTTTTTGCAAAATAGGTACACAACTTAAGTTCCATTTCTCCCTGAAAATGCAGAAATAGGAAATGTATGTGGATTACCTTCTTGAAAACATTTCTCAACTATACACACTTGATGCAACCTCCAGTTCATCTCTTTTCCAGGTAAATCATCCTGAGCATCTCAGTCTTTTTTTTATCTTTGAAACTTTTGCTCTTGTTACACTCCTAATGGACTGAACAAAACTTTACTTCAGGTGAAATTTTGGTGCACTGATAAAATATAATGAAAATGTAATCCACTTTTATTTTCTTCTCTTTTTACTATCTTTTTAACAACCTCTTTGTTGCACTGTCCACAGAAAAGGAAGATGCTTCTTCCTGAATCACTAAAAATAGCTTAGGACTCAGTACTCTGAGCAAAGCATTTCTTCCAATGTACATTAATTCACATTCATCAGTGCTAAATGTCATCTGCCATTATGTTGTCTGTATATCTAGTTTTGATGCAACCTTCTGAAGTTCTGGTCAATTTTCTGAGTTCTGTTTTAACGAAGTAACTTCTGCATCAGTAAATTCTGACACTTCCTACTCCTTTTCCTATCTATTGATGGATCCCACCAATGTGAAAATCTTCTTAGCACTAACCTGACACAGTTTACCACCCTGAGTGTAGTGTATGTGGTCCTCTCATTGCCTTTTCTAAGGGGTATTCTAAAAATGAGCTTTTGGACAAACAACTGTCCTAAGCTGGATAATTGCTTATCAATACACTGCCAAAAAATCACTTTGATCAGAGTCATGCTGGTAGATTAAACTATGGGTGTTCACGCTACTTTCATCACTTCTTCTGAAGAATATTTTAAGTCCTTCTCTAAGGCCATCTATGAACCCATCTGAAAGAGCAGAGGTTGCCCACCAGGAAAGTCTCCATGTATGCAGTCCTACCCACAGCCTTGGGGCCTGGCTGGAAGGAAGGATCCAGCTGCACCTGTGCATGGGGAGGGCCAGGGCTCTTGGGGGTCCCATGGGTGCAAGGAGACCCCTGAGCCTTGGGAACAGGGCTGAGCTTGGAGGTGGAGAGAGGGGCCTGCCAGCTGGTGGGAAAAGGAAAGGGTGCCTGGAAGGATGGTAGGCTCCCAGGTGGCCACTGCCTGCGCTCCATGTCTCTGTGCCCCCGAAGCCCCCATGGCCGCAGCAGCAGGGATTGGCTTTCTGGAGGTCCAGAGGGGCTCTGTGTGCAGCAGCGGAACACTGGGAGGGTTTTGACAAGCCAGGCAATCTGATGCAGTGGCTGATTGTGTTGGTCATAACAAGACAGAGCTTACAGTGCATTTTCAACATCCTCCCTTTCATCTTATTTATTGTTCTTACTTTCCTGCAAAAATCCGTCCATGTGCTTGCTGGCAGGAGAGTCACCAAGCAGCACGCAGCTCAGGCTGACGCGGAGCATGCAGCTGCAAAGAATGAGACGGCTGTCTGGAGATGGGACTCCCAGGCTGCCAAAATTTTCTTTGGCCCATCTTTGTCTAGCACTGGCAGCACTACGGTTCTTCTCTCCACCAGCAGCAGTCGCCACCCCCAGCTCCAGCATCTCTGCCTGTGTTGTGCCATGAGCCTGGAGGTCTTCGCCCAGCTGTCATGGCATCACATTGCTCTTGCATTGGGCAATGCGTTCCTTCTCCATTGCTCTCTGTGGCTGTGGGCCTCGCAACTTAGGTCCACCCATCAGAGGAGTCATTACTTTTCAGTAATCATAAAAGTTAACTTAGGTGTATTGAAGATGAGAAGTATAAATTTCAAACCAGCCTCCAGATTTACATGCAGCAGCATGTCTGGTAACGTGTCAATGTAGAGCATTTACAAAGGGAAGGGGGAAAAAAAGGCCCCAAATCTATGCCCCTGAACCTGCCAGAATATACTGCTTTATTCTTCTGGTGGTAGTCAGTGGAACGGGATGTGCAGGAGGTTGGGATGGAGTAATTCGGGAGGATTGGGTAATACAAGATACCATGTTGAAAAGATTTAACAGATTTACAAATTCAAAGCCCAGAAGCAGTTCCACTTCTGGTGCTAGAGGCTAGCTTTCCATTACAGCAGAATAAATTGATCTGACCTACATGTAACAGCTAATTTGAATACAAAATATAGGGTCTTTGAAAAAGTGCTCACTTTTCCCCTCTCACACTTCAAACCAGCTGGAAATAACAGACTTATTTATAGTTTATTTCTATTTGTTAGGGATTGATTCATGTTAAATAGTTTATTAACCAGCAGAGCTAGCAAAATGCCTTCAGATGATTAGATAACAGATCTGCCTATTAGCATTAATAGTTTATCGTCCTTGCTCTTCCAAATGCTTCTTACAAATTGAAATAACCAATCCCCAAAGCTTAAACTGAGGTATTGTATTTTGGATAAAAGGAAACAGAGGGATGAACATTCCCAGATTAGTTTATTTTTTACTTGTTTTTGTTTTTTCACAAACTCAAGGACTTGTGTTTTTGCAAGACCACAACATGTATTACTTGAATATGTTCTGTGTTGAATCAGATATGCAAACATGCATGGAAAGCTCATATTTCAGTCAGTGATCACTTGCACAGTGGCCTGTGGTAGTTTTGCAAGTACTTAGCAATGACCTTAATCATTTCAACATTATGGTTATTGTTTGGGACAATAGCCAGTAAACAGTGTAAAGTGCTGAACAAAGGGGAATGGTTCTGATGCTCTTGAAGAGCTTAAATTCATGGCTAATAGACACAGAAAGTTAAGCAATGCCTCCAAAAGCAAAACAATTTGCAGGAAACTGAGCACAGTCCTTTCTTCCAAGGTCTGTTACAGTCTGCGTAGTTGCTCCTGCTGGTTGTTGGCTTGCGGAGCTGATCAGAAATGGTACTTGCATCCCACAGGAATGTTGGCTATTTCAATCCCTGTTGTTTTGAGACAAAAAAAGTGGAAAACAGTAACTTTTCTTTTCTTCTATCTTTTCTTTTCTTTTCTTTTCTTTTCTTTTCTTTTCTTTTCTTTTCTTTTCTTTTCTTTTCTTTTCTTTTCTTTTCTTTTCTTTTCTTTTCTTTTTTCTTTTCTTTTCTTTTCTTTTCTTTTCTTTTCTTTTTTCTTTTCTTTTCTTTTCTTCTCCTTTTCTTTTCTCTTTTCTCTTTTCTTTTCTTTTCTTTTCTTTTCTTTTCTTTTCTCTTTTCTTTTCTCTTTTCTTTTCTTTACAAAATTTAAAATTCTCAGTCTTTTTTTGATATCTCAGAAGGACTATTGTTACCTGGTGGTGGTCTTATGTTTCCCAATTTCGCATGATGCCTCATAACAAATTTCTAGTTATGGGGATCTTCAAGCCGCGCTAAATATGAATAGAAGAGATTGTGATGCAGCTAGGGATGAAGATGCTAATTGTGGGCCAGCTGGTCATAATTTAGGAGGCCAAAGTAGTGCCTTGGGTTAAGAAAATGGAGTGGAGCTGTGGATGCCTCATACTAACCAAGGAGAAGTGGTAAGGAACTGCCTGGCATGAAGGAAGGACTCGAGAAGAGGGCAGTGAGCATCTAGAATAAGTTAGAAGTGATGTTTGGCCACTCCAGGTGTATACTTTCATGCTTCATCTCATTTAAAATTCTCAAATGCAGTGCGGTTTTGAAGTGGGAAATGTCACAGCCCTTGATGCAAGAACGTAGTTTTCCCTGCAGAACACAGGACAAGGTGAAAATATGCCTCTATTGCTTCTCCCACAAAATGTGGCTGTTTTCTTAACAGGGCCCCAGGAAGCTCAGACAGCGCAGAGCAGCCCTTCACCACCTCCTGCAGAGCAGTTTCAGCAAGAACTATCAACAAAGTTACCTTGGCTCTGCATCTGTCCGTCCACCTGCTTGCAAGCTCATCCTTTACTACAGAGTCCCATAGATTTGGTGTTTAAAGGGAATAAAAAGGGAAACTTGCATTTCATGAAGCATTTCAAGGGAGAATCCCTGTGCTTACATCGCCAGCCCTGAATTCCTGCATGTGGTGTGCGCGGTGTGGAGTAACACGTGTTAAGTGATAGTAAGCCTCAGAGCAGACTACAGCTAGCACTCAGGGGATTTTTAATTTATTGTTCAGTGGAACGAATGCTATTGTGCAGCGACAGCTGGTGCACTGAATGACATGCAGTGACTGCTTGACTGACTCACAACAATAATACCCAGAGAGGTTTGCACATCAGGCTGTCTCAGGGGAATGCAGAAAGGAGGCGTCTGAGGAAAGCAGGCTCCACTGTCTTTGCTAGCTCCAGCCTGGCTCATGAACCACTTGTTTCTGATGCTGAACCACCAGGTACAATTTGAAAAAGTGAAATGTCCATGTACTAGAGTGGAGCAGACTTTCCCTCTAGCTTTAATTCTGTTTTGTCCCAGTAGGTGCTTCTCCCTCTCCTCTCATTGCTTAAAGTACAGAATCAGTGAAAATGAACAGGCAAAATTAGTATCTGCTTCAGGCTGCAAGATGGTCAGCCCATTTATGCTTGGAATTCCTTTCCACAGACATATTTTTGCCACTTAAGTGCTGGTACCGGGAATATTTATGTATCATTTTATGTCACAGAGGCTACTATTGCTCTCTGCACACGTTGTAAAAGGCTTAATCCTGGACATATGTTTTCCTGATACATAACTATTTTGTATACCAGTGTAATGGCAAGACAAACCTGACATCTGCATAGACTCAGCTAAGTTTATTTCCAAATGGAGATAGCTAAGTCGGTGCGACATGGTGAGTCTGGGCTGCAAGTTGCATTGCTTTACTTCTGTGTGAATGTCGCTACAGTACATAAAGCATGTTTCAAAGCAAAATTGATATAACAATCTCCATGTCTTCATTTTGCATAAATAGGCTTTACTTCTGTGCAGGCAAACATGTATAATGTCTGATTCAGAAGTGATGCAGCAGACTTGGGTAATGAACCCAATTACATTGTTCAGAAATGGCCAAACAACTGGGGCCTTAAAAGCATGTGTGATAGCGGGGAGGTGGTGGTGGGGGGAGCTTGTAGAGCCTTGGAGACAGGACATAGAGCTGCAGGGAGGGTTGCACCTGACTGACTGACAACCCGTTTCCACTTTTCTGCTGTATTAGTCGATGGCCAGAAGCAGTCTGAGTGTTCTGATCTGCAGTCAAGCAATATCTCATCCCTGATTCACAGCTCCTGTAGAAAAATAAAAGCTGGAGCTGTTGCGCTGCAGCCAGTACAAGTAGATCTTGCAATCAGATTGACGCCAGTAGAAGGCACATGTGTGTGGCTGTAGCCTTGTACAACAGTCCTCCCTCTCTCCCGTCTGTGGAATGATTGTGCCTTTTTGCCTCCTATAAGCTGTATTGAATAAAAAAAAGATGTAGAGTGGTCTGGAAAAGGCTGCAGCCAGTGATATTGAACAGTGAACATTTGCAAGCTTCATTTTGATCACTATCAAGTAACTGCTGGGAACTGTATAGAGGGGGCAGGGCAATCCAGAGCACCTAAACCAAGTGGATCACATATCTGGTGGAAGTATTTGCTTGCAAATAATGTTAGACATTTTTGAGGAGTTCATGTGAACACCAGCCATCTTAGATGCCTTTGGGGGCTGCAAGAGGATTACCTCACTTTATGCTCTGGTTTAACATTTAGGAAAGTTTGATATTTCAAACAAGCAGCAGTGTTTCCATTGTTCAGTGTCAGAAGGACACTGTTCTGTTTTCAGTTGGTGGAAGAGCTTGGTTCCTAACAGGAGTGGCACTTTGTTGCTTGCATATGCCCAGAAAAGTTGCTGCATTCCTTTAAGTAGCCAAGGAAACCATCCTTAAAATGAACAGGAATTATTCAGGGCCTCTCCCCCATGTCTGCCAGCTGCACTTTGCTTGCCTGAAGAAAATTCTTGCCTGTTTCCTCTGTTTTGGACTTTCATTTTACAAAACACACAGGCACTGAATATGCCTCAGTTACAAGACCTAGCAGAATTGACTTAATTTGCAGAAATTCAGTTCATTATGGAATCAGTAATGCTAAAGAGTCAGTAAAGAAGCGCCGTCATAGGAGCTTAACTATGACAAATGTGGCATAACTTCTAAAAAGGCAGCAATTTTACTTTCATTCATGCTAGTATAACTGGCAGCAAAAGTTTGCCTAATATGAAAAGAAAGTTAATCTTTTGACTTCTGCATAGCTTTATCATTCTGCAAACAAGTGATGTCAGTTCTGTTGACAAGGAGCTGTGAGCATTTGACTCATGCACAGGTTTCTCCTGAGGACCTGTAAATTTTGGTAACATAATTTTCTATCCATTCCAGTCATTGCTGGGAGAAAATGCTGAAGTTCCCAGACAATTATTTATTTGTTCCACACTTCTCATTGCTTGGATTTTTTTCAAGTAAATATTGAAATGCCTTCTGGAGAGGTACATTTTCTGCCTAGCTAATGCCACACTGATCAGCATCATGCAGATGTCTTAGAAAAATGCTTTTAATGGGCTTGGCTCTTCCATCTGAGATGCTTTCTTCTCTTCCACCTTCTTTTGTTTTAAGTCCTTCCACTGCAATATTTAACTGAACAGCATGATCACAATGCAGAGAAATAATACTAAAGTAGAGAAAATAAACAAATGTAGATGAACATCTAGCAGAAAATATTTCAGAGGACAGTGTATGACAGTTTATGCTATTATTTGTATTGCAGGCTACCACCAGTTTGACAGATTATATATATCTACACATTCTAAGGCAGCAATCAGTAAAAAAATATAGTAAAAGCAAGTTTTTCCCCCTGCATACCAGTGAGGAGGATCTGATGGTAATTTTGAGAATGATTTTCAGGTAGTGCAGGCTGTTAGGCCTTTTTAGCAGAGACAGCCAAAGTATAATGCAGGACTCCAGTTCCCTTTTCAAAACGTCCTCTAAGCTTCTTCCACGGCAGAAAGCAAACTGGTGATGATGACGCCTGAAGGCAATCTGCTGTCTGTAAAAGGCAGGGTCATTGTTTAAGGTGCATACAGCAGCAAAAGGTAGTGCCTGTTCCTGATGCCGTTAAGCTCTACCAGCTGCTTTCCAGCTAGTGCAGTGGCAGCACAGCAGAGCCTTGTGCTGGTGGGTGCAGGGTGGCTGTACTGGCCTGTCTCTGCTTTCACCTCTGAATCCCAACTGAGAGCCCTCACTGGCTGACACTGCTGCAGTAAAGGGTTTTGCTACTTGGAGCACCTTCCTTTGGTCCATTTTTCTGCTTCCCCCCTTCCCTTTCCAGCCCTTGGATGTTGTCCGCCTACCATGGCAGTGTCCCTCACTGGCACTCCTCTTACCCCATCTTATGAGCCCCACTGCTTCTGCAGTAGGTCACAGGTACTAAAGACCAGATGTGTGCACCTTGTCGACTGGTGACTCAGGCATCCTTTATGTTCAAGGTGGAAGGAAAATGCACAAGATGGGGTCATTATCATCTATGTTAGCTCATCTCTAGGTTCATTTGCAATGTATATGTTGAAGCAAAGATGCTTTTTTAGAAGAAATGTTTATGCAAAGTTAAACTTAAGTCACCAAAAGCAGATTTTAAAGCTTCAAAGCAAACTTGAAATTAAGCAAATTTCAATTTGCTGGTGAGTTGTGGAGTTTGTAATTCAAACTTCAGACTGTAATTTATAGAACTTATTTAATCAATCGATACAAAGGAAAATCCACCACTTCATGTGAATTCTTTAAGCATTCATAGTCATTTAGTCATGAAAGACATAACTGTAAATGATGCTCTGAACTTTTTTCACAAACAGAAAGGCAGTGAAAACTGCAGAACAAATTGAGCATTCTGAATAATTTTCTCAGTTCTATTCTTGCTGATAGCTGATCAAGCTTATTTTATTTGTTTTTACTTGTTCCTGAATTTCCAAATATTACCTCTGTGTGTGTGTCTTCCCTTCTTCTTTACTGCAATCCCAAGCATATTGCTGCGCCCGGTCAAAGCCCTGCCTATCTCCCCAGCCACACTGCAGCTGCCTGGCTCCAGCAAGCTGCTTGGGACTCTGAGCGTGGTGGAGTGTCTCCACCTTCTGGCTCCCTTCCCAGGCAGCAAGGGGATGGCGGGGGACAACTCTCGGCTCTGCCTGCAGCCTGGTGGGGTCCGTGGGCTGGCCGCCGGGACCAAGAGCTGGGACGCAGTAGCAGTGCTGGGGGTGGCTGTGCAGGTGAATTGACTAGAGACCTCTCCATCTACTTGCCCTCATGAAGCGCCCCACAAAATCCAGAGTGTGAAACATTTGATTCAATAAGAGGGCAGTGTTTTAGAAAAGACACATATTCTTCACTGCTAGCCACAGATTATTAACGTCTCCTAACATGAACATTTGCTAATGTTTAAGTTTTGTGTTAAAAATATTTAGACAACACAAAAACAACGTGTCTCAGAGGCCTCTGCGGCTGCAGCTTTTTGATCTTAGGTCCTCTGGTATTGCCAGTTTATGAATGCCGCATCCCCTTCCTTCCATCATTTACCCCTTATCGTTTACCACTAGCCTAGGGAGAAGACTTTCCAGGATTTTCTTATACAAGGACTATACCCCATAGTTTTTATGATCACACACTGTATTCCTAGACTTTAGGTTTGTTTAATGCAATATACAAGGCAAGCAGGTGTCCTGCTTTGGCTCTTGCTGAAGGCTTTTGCATCCTATGCTGAAGGGCTCAGCTTGTAGAGAGCTAGGGAAATCTGAGGGGGGATTGGCAGTGGCTTTTATTGTTATCAAAAGGGAAGAGGGTTACTAACACAGAGCTCAGCTGGCAGTCGCTATGGGAGAAACAGGCTTCTGCATTTGGAAAGTTTAGTAGTCTACTACCCACACCATAAGAACAGATTGAATCTGGAGACTAGAGTGAGAAAAGGCACATAAGGTTGTGAGATACTTGGTTATATATGTGTGTAGATATACGTATTACCCATGGTGAATTCAATGACATCCTACTTTCTGAATCTCATTTTATACTTAGATCTTGGGATATATGGAAGCATTTCTATAAAGCTGGACAAGGACACTTGGCTTTGTATTGCCTCTAAACTCTGCCACAATACTGGTATACGATCATAATATGACAGTCTTTTCCTAAGTGATTTAACAGTGAAGACACTGCCTTCATCCAGATTTAAAATAAAGCAGTGGCTACTGCAATTTCCTAGCTATTCAGTAGAACAGTGCACTGTATCTCACTGCTGTTGGTTTCTTTCAACTTCCTTGGTCTCTTAGCCACTGACAGGCACTGTTTCAAAAATTTAAATAAGCAGTCACTGTAAAAGAATACTCATCACTCATCCATCTGAACTGAGAGCAAACAGTATGGGAGAAATCAGCATCCACTGAGTATGCACACAGGGAAAAATGCATTTAAAAATAATATTGCATTTTATTAGCCATATTTTCTGCCTTTTTTATAGCGCAAGAGCAAAATGTAAGTTAACATTTGAGCTTTTCTGCCATCTTGTGGCAGAAAGTTGGTTATGGGAGCCACGGCTACAGTTTTATTGCTAGGCTTTGGTGCTGGGATTAAGATAAATTTCTTCTGTGGAGATCTTTGTGGTTAAGGAGTACTCCAGCAATAATTTTCTTTGAAAGTTTGATCTAAAGAGAATGAGAAAGTAAACCCTACATTTCTTCACCAAATTTTCCCAGCCTGTATGCAATTCTATTTTGTTTTTGTTTTTTTTTTCCTGAGGAACTAAAGTGTACACAAGAGGGGTCACCACTCTGATCAAGAGAAGGAAGATGAAGAAAGCAGGGTTGCAATTCTCCGAGGTAGTGAGCATCTGTAGGTAATCCTGGGTTGGTAGTCCTCAGCACTTCTTCGATTGTGTTCCGTGGGTTTATTGAGCCTTTCCAGGTGCCTCACTTGATTATCTAGGATGTTACTTTTTAAAAGCTCTCAAACCTGGAAACTCAAAGGACTATGTACACAAGTGCATCTGAAAACCCAAGCTTGATCTATATCAAGACAGTCAGCCAAATGAGTAGGAACCCCTGAACATGGGGTGTTGTTATTTCTTTAAATACTGTTACACTGCTCTCCTAGACTGTTTTCTTTAGTGTTACAAATTTGGAAATGCGGTGAGTGAAAGAAGAAAAAACTGGCCTGTTCCACTTTGGCCTTGTATCCTGCTCCCGGTACAGTCTTCATCAGTTCGCTGTGATATACCTAATGTCCTGCAGATTAAAAGGGACATTCCCATTGCCTCCTAATAGTCTTTTTACACAGAAGTATAAAAATATCTGCAAGAAACTAGAAAGTGAAATATACTTGCAATCTTGACTAACAGAGGTAAAGAAAGATAGCACTTTAGAGACGTGTAATTTTGGAGTATTCATTAAAGCAAGCACTTATGTAGCACAAGAAACGTCACTGAACTTTTTTTTTTTGCCGTATTTACTGAATAGTTACTGTTTTCCTCCGAGAACCTTAAAACCAGAAACAATCAGGGCCTGTATACAGTTTTTCATGTCAGATGGTCTGTTGTTCTTCATAAAAAAGGAATTTCTTCTGTTACAGGTCTCTGAAGGATGAAATGACATTAATGGATTTGCTGAGTCCTAATAGAAGTAGTTCAATGACATATTTCAAGCTGACCTTCTACAATGGCATGACCAGCTGTCTGTTGTTCCTTATCCCCATCATGTCTTAAGAAATTCAGGCCTCTCATGAGCAATCTCACTCTCCATGATGGCTGTGTCAGCATCGTTAAGGGTTGAACCCTGTTAACTGCTGTTCGTTTCTGGCTACCTGTTGCAATTGGAGGCAAATGGTTTCCATTTAACTTGAGGAATGACAAATGATGAGGAAAAGTGGGTAGCCAGAAGGAAATCAAGTACCTTGGCATGAAACTGATAATAACACAGCATCTTGGTGCATTTTGTGCATTCACTTCCTGTTATTGCTCTGAGGTATAAATCCCATGGAAAAAAGCAGATGCTAAGTATTTGAAAAAGATGAGACCACTACCAAGATGTTTGTGTGCCTGAAAAGTGTATGTAGGAAAGGAAAGGACATTTGTCTCACAAAAAACAATGGTGTCATTTGTTATAGTGCATCTTATGCTACAGTTGCCTGGTATTTAGGGTATAAGCTTCAGTGAAGTAATTCATGTCACACAGACATTTTAGGAGCCCATAGCAAATATTTTTCTACAGTTTGTATAAAAGTGAGGCAGTGCATGGGAGGGAGGGTCTCATAATCAGTGACAAACTCCTGAGAATATTTGGTCCCTTCTACCAAACACAAAACATAAATGGTACATCATTAGTAATTTTGTTGATTAGAACTGTCTTATTAATATGAATGCATTTTTGTTTACAGAAAATCTTTCCTCGTAATAATACTAGCTGCAGAGCTTGGGTCCTTCTCAGATGGCTTCCAGAAAACATCCATTCTCTTTGCATTTTTCCAGAAGCTGTAGTAACTGCATCAGTGCTCTAGGAGGATCACTATTTCTCAGCTGATATCTCAGCAGTGATTTTTTTTTTCCTCAGGCTTCTCTCTGAAAGCTGACTGAACAGTGCGTGATTCAGGTTCCCAGACCGCCCCCCCCCCCGAACAGAAATGCCCAACAGTAATTACATTTCTAGGTACTGCCAGGCACTATAGAACTGTTGTGAGAACATGAAGTCAGGAAAGAGTGTCTGCTCAGCACAGTACTTTCCAGCCACCTTGCTTTTCAGATCTCTCAGTCTCTGCTATTTGACACCTTTGTCTGTACTTCTTCACATGCCTTTTTAAAGCCAAGAAAATGTCCTTGTTTTGATTGACTGAAAATATCTCTACTGTGTTGATATTTCAATGTTGAATGTTTTAAAAAAAATCTCATCCATCCACCTTCTTACATCTTAACTCCTTTTGCAGCCTTTATAAAAACAGAGAGCATTAAAAAGTTATCCTCGTTCTAGTTAGATCTTCATTTTAGGTTGGAAAGTTGGCATGCATTTTGTTTTATTCTTTGTGTTACAGAAGTGAATTTTCCTGGCTGAAAAGTGTTTTAAATATTTTTCACTCTTAAGGCACAGAAGCGGCACTGCAAAAGTGTCTGTCATAGAACCAGTGGTTAACTTTGTACCTTCTTTTGTTGTTGATGTAGACCCAACAGTAAAATAATACTTGACAAATCACTTGATGCCCTACTGACAAAGTAAGGCTCCGTGGTAAGTAGCTGATAGAGCAAGAGATCAAAGGTCCTCTTTGGCTAACTACCCTATACTTTTTAATGGAAGTTCATGAGACTTAGGTGAAAAAAGGCTTGATCTCCACTCTGCCAGATACTCTGGTTGTGTGGGAGGAATCCAGAAGTAATACGGAGGCTTCTGTGTAAAAATGTCTGGAAGGGAAGACACTAATTGCCAAGACTGGAGAGGCACAGAGGACTCTCTGTGAAATCAGGAAAGGAAGAGCTTGACAGCCATGTACAGGTTTCAGCTTGCATAGGAAACAGCCTGAAGTTCTAAGCAATTCATTAAAACTTGTTTAAAAACTTTTCTGCTCACTTTTTTCCTAACAAAAACCTAGGAAATTACATGAAATGGACATTTCTGCAGGAGATACTAATGGGAAGATCTATGTAGGGGAAAACAATTGACATAAACAATTCAATATTTTGATGTCCACCAGCACTTGCATGTGCTGAAACACTTTGAAAAAACCTGACAACATTACATTTCTGATGTGGTGAGAAGAAAAAAATTGACTAGCAGTACTGTGCCTCACTTTTCCAGCCACAGCTGTGGCTGATGACCAGAGAGGCTGAGACATAGAATCATAGAATCATTTAGGTTGGAAAAGACCTTCAAGATCATCGAGTCCAACCATCATCCATGCCCACTAAACCATGTTATGGAGTACCGCGTCTACACGCTTTTTGAATACCTCCAGGGATGGTGACTCAACCACTTCCCTGGGCAGCCTGTTCCAATGTGTGACAACCCTCTCAGTAAAGAATATTTTCTTAATATCCAACCTAAACCTCCCCTGCTGCAACTTGAGGCCATTTCCTCTTGTCCTATCTCCAGCCACCTGACAGAAGAGACCAGCACCCACCTCACTACAACCTCCTTTCAGGTAGTTGTAGAGAGCGACAAGGTCTCCCCTCAGCCTCCTCTTCTCCAGGCTAAACAGCCCCAGCTCCCTCAGCTGCTCCTCATAAGACTTGTGCTCCAGGCCCCTCACCAGCTTTCGTTGCCCTTCTCTGGACACGGTCCAGCACCTCAATGTCTTTTATGTAGTGAGGGGCCCAAAACTGAACACAGTCCTCAAGGTGCTGCCTCACCAGTGCCGAGTACAGGGGGAAGATCACTTCCCTGCTCCTGCTGGCCGCACTATTTCTGATACAAGCCAGGATGCCGTTGGCCTCCTTGGCCACCTGGGCACACTGCTGGCTCATATTCAGCTGGCTGTCAACCAGCACCCCCAGGTCTTTCTCTGCCAGGCAGCTTTCCAGCCACTCTTCCCCAAGCCCATAGCGCTGCATGGGGTTGCTGTGACTGCAGTGTAGGAGCCGGCACTTGACCTTGTTGAACTTCACACGATTGGCCTCAGCCCATCAATCCAGCCTGTCCAGATCTCTTTGTAGAGCCTCCCTACCCTCAAGCAGATCGACCCTGCCTCCCAACTTGGTGTCATCTGCAGACTTGCTGAGCGTGCACTCAATCCCCTCAGCCAAATCATTGATAAAGATATTAAACAGAACAGGGCCCAACACCAAGCCCTGTGGAACACCACTTGTGACCCGCTGCCAACTGGATTTCACCCCATTCACCACAACCCTCTGGGCTCGTCCATCCAGCCAGTTTTTCACCCAGCAAAGAATACACTGGTCCAAGCCATGAGACGCCACCTTCTCAAGACGTATACCATGAGAGACAGTTGCAAAGGCCTTGCTGAAGTCCAGGTAGACAACATCCACAGCCTTTCCCTCATCCACTACGCAGGTCACCTGGTCATAGAAGGAGATCAGGTTGGCCAAGCAGGACCTGCCTTTCGTAAACCCATGCTGACTGGGCCCGATCCCCTGCTTGTCCTGGACTTGCCACGTGAGCTCTCTCAAGACAAACCATTCCATGTTCCTCCCCAGTACTGAGGTCAGGCTGACAGGCCCGTAGTTCCCCGGATCCTCCCTCTGACCCTTGTAAATGGGCGTCACACTGGCAAGCCTCCAGTCCTCTGGGACCTCCCCCGTTGACCAGGATCGCTGATAGATGATGGAGAGTGGCTTGGCAAGGACCTCTGCCAGTTCCCTCAGTACTCTTGGATGGATCCCATCTGGTCCCATAGATTTGTGAGTGTCCGGATGGCATAGTAGGTCACTAACTATTTCCTCCTGGATTAAGGGGGGGTATATTCTGCTCTTCATCCTCACCTTCCAGCTCAGGGGGTGGAGTACCCTGAGGATAACTGGTCTCCCTATTAAAGACTGAGGCAAAGAAGGCATTAAGTACCTCAGCCTTTTCCTCATCTCTGTTGGCTACATTCCATTCTGTATCTATTAAAGGTTAGATATTCTCCTTGGGATTCTTTTTACTGTTAAAATATTTGTAAAGACATTTTTTGTTGTCCCTTACAATAGTGGCCCAATTTAGTCCTAGCTGAGCTTTTGCCTTTCTAATTTTCTCTCTGTATGATCTAACAAGATCCCTGTACTCCTCCCAAGTTTTCTGAGCTTTCTTCCAGAGATGATAAACTCTCCTTTTTTCTTGACTTCTAGCAAAAGCTCCCTGTTCAGCCAGGCTGGTTGTTTCCCCTGGTGGTTCGACTTGCGGCACGTGGGAATAGCCTGGTCCTGAGCCATTAAGATTTCCTTCTTAAAGAACATCCATCCTTCCTGGACCCCTTTGCCCTTCAGGACCGTCTTCCAAGGGACTCTCTCAACCAGTGCCTTGAAGAGGCCAAAGTTTGCCCTCCGGAAGTCCATAGTGGCAGTTTTGCTGACCACCTTCCTTGTGTCACCAAGAATTGAGAATTCTATGATTTCATGATCGCTGAGCCCAAGACACCCTCCAACCATCACACCTCCTATCAGTCCTTCCCTGTTCGTAAACAGTAGATCTAGCAAGGCTCCTCCCCTGGTTGGCTCACCTACCAGCTGTGTCAGGAATTTATCTTCCACACACTCCAGGGACCTCCTAGATTGTTTACTCACTGCTGTGTCATATTTCCAGCAGATGTCTGGAAAGTTAATGTCCCCCATGAGAACAAGGGCATGTGATTCTGAGACTACTGCCAGCCACTTGTAGAACAATTCATCTGTCTCTTCAACCTGGTTGGGTGGTCTATAACAGACTCCTCGCACAGTATCAGCCTTCTTGGCTTTCCCTCTCATCCTCAACCATAAGCATTCCACCTTGTCATCAGAATCATGTAGCTCTGTACAGTGAAAACATTCCTTAACATAGAGAGCCACCCCACCACCTCTTCTACCTTGCCTATCCCTTCTGAAGAGCTTATAGCCATCCATTGCAGCAATCCAGTCATGGGAGTTGTCCCACCATGTTTCCATGATGGCGACTAAGTCATATCTGTCCTGCTGCACAATGGCTTCCAGCTCTTCCTGTTTATTGCCCGTGATGCGTACATTGGCATAGATGCATTTGAGCTGGCCTATCGAATCCACCCCTAACATTGGCATGCTGCCCTCAGGCTCATCTCTGGTGCACCTAGTTTAAAGCCCTCTCTATGAGCCCTGCCATCTCATGAGCGAGGATTCTTTTACCCCTTTGAGATGGCTGGATACCATCTGTCGCTAGCAAGCCTGGTGCCATGTAAACCTCCCCATGATCAAAAACTCCAAAATTACACCGAATTGTGGCACCAGCCTCTGAGCCACGTATTAACCAGGTGTGTTTTCTTGTTCCTTTTGGTATATTTCCCTGCCACTGAAGGGGTTGAGGAAAATACTACCTGTGCTCCCAGTCCTTCCACTAATCGCCCCAGTGCCCTGAAGTCCCTTTTGATTGCCTTTGGATTTCTCTCTGCAATCTCATCACTGCCAACCTTCACAACCAGCGATAGGTAATAATCAGAGATCCGAACCAGACCAGAGAGTACCCTGGTAACGTCTTTTACCTGGGCCCCAGGGAGGCAGCAGACTTCCCTGTGCGATGGGTCAGGTCTGCATATTGGGCCCTCTGTCCCCCTCAGAAGGGAGTCGCCTACGTCAATTACCCTCCTTTTTCTTTTTTGAGAGGATATGAGAACGCGTGGGGCTGCCCGACTGACCCTAGGCACCTCCCTAGATAGGACTTCATCTACACCCTGATCTTCACTGGCCTGGTCCTCAAGGTCCAGAGCCCCATACCTGTTGTATAGGGACAACTGGGAAGGTGAGGGAGACCGGGAGGGGACTCGCCTGCCTGCCCGAGCAGGGACCTGTATCCATTCCCCTCCATCTCTCAGGTCCCCTCCTGCCTGGTGGCAACAGGGCAGGGGAACCTCCTCTTCTTGCAGAGCCTCCATCTGCTGCCTCTGCCTCAGGGATGGTAGGTGTGGGCCCACCAATCTCTCTCCCTCTCACACTCCCTGATACTCCTCAACCTTTCCACTGCCTCCTTCAGCTCTGCCTCTGGCTGAGCAGATCATCCACCTGGTCACACGTCACACAAGAGGTGTCCTCTGGCATCAGTGACAGACTCAGGCACTCCCTGCAGCCAGACACCAGGACAGCCACACGTTTACATGGCACCTCTGTCTGCGTTGCCACATTTTTCTGGACAATGGCTTTCACCAGAGTGGCGACCATACCTGGGTCTCCCTTCGGGCCGACGTCCACCACTTGAGCAGCCTTCTCCAGCTGGGAAGGGGGGCGGGGGCTGCGCCCTACCTGCACGAACTGCCGTGCGAAATGCCGCGCCACGCCCTTTCTGCCGCGCCATGCTCCTGGTCGCCCGCGCTCCTCAGGGCCGTTCAAGTCTCCCGCGGTTGCCCCTGGCAAGGCCCACGGCGCCCAACGCCAGCCTCTCTCGCGAGAGCTGCCGGCTCTGGCCGGTCCCTCCGCTCCTCCCCGGCGCTCCAGGGCCTCAGGAACCTCCCGGTCCGCCTCAGTGTAGCGCTCAGCCACCCGCTTACCCTTGCCTCTGCTGGCCTCGCCGCTGACTGAATGGCAGGTTGGTTCTCCTTCCTACATCTTGGGTAGATTCACAAGCTGTGGGTGACCTCATGCAAGGGGATTCACAAAGTCTGAAAATAGATTTATAATTTGATTAAATATCAGAGCCTAATTTAGAAGTAACACCTCTGGATGGGCTTTTTATCGCCACAGATAAAAGATTCTCCCCTTGCCCCTTACTTCAGTGGATCAGGGAACTCTTTTGTCATGTTATGTACTCTAAATCCATTCAGTTTTTTATTTTCCATCCACTTGGAGCTTTGCTCAGAACTATAAACATCAGCCTACATTTCCTGGGGAAATACAGAACAGGTGGTAGGCTTGGTATGGTCTTTCCTTTCAGCTGCATTAATATTGCTTTTGAAGAGTTGCTGTAACCTATGGCAACAACTTTGGCAGTAGAAAATCCGTGTGGGATTTTGTTCTTTGCCTCTGTTCTTACTGTTGTTAGGTCATTTCAATGTATCAACGATCTTGTCTTGTTAACCTTTTAATTTATTAATGGAAAGAAGGTGTGGGGAGCTGTACCTTTCCACAGCTCAAGCAAGGTTCTTGGCACAGCTGATGTTAGAGGTAGCATGCTGCTATGGCTCAGGCACTAAGTGGTTTCTGCTAGACTCTGAGGTTCCAGATGACTTCTGAGCTCATCCTGTCCCTGGTCTGCTGTGAAGCCTCCCACAATGTTTGTATTCCTCTTTTCTCCCTCTTGTCACTCGGTTTTTCCTACTCTGCACATTATTCAAGTATTTCTGTGAGATACAAGGACTGTGTTGAGATGCACTGCCCACATGTCATACAGTGACATAGGGAAGGTGAAGAGCATAAGGCAGAAGTCCTAGACTAGTCTAAGGTTTCTACCTGTGGTGTGAGGGATCAGCACTGAAGCCCTGTTGTGCACTCTGCCTCTATTCACCTTATTATTGCACTTTCTTGTTGCTTGATAGAACCTTGTTGCTGCCTTTAGATATAATTCATGCACCTCAGTGATATTCCCCAAGAGTCAGATGTTTAGTGTGCTAATTATTTAGGGCTTTTTGTGTGATTCAGAAAAAGTGTCCTAGCTTAATGGTTTCTGAAGATGGGAAGTCAAATGTCTGGCATTCAATTTCTACTAGGTGGCTGTAAAAATGCTACTACAGTTTCTTGTCTTCCCCATGAAGAATATGCAGAAAAATGGATACTTCTTGCTGATAGAACTTTTTTCTTTATTAAATTGTTTCCATTTGTAAAGATATAGCTCTCCTGGAGCTGATACCAAGAAAGGAAGAGAGTGAGTAGGTTGCTTAGCATAAGAACATCCACATCTGGGACAACTTATCATATTTCCATGTCACGCATGCTCTTGTATGGCAGACAAGCTGAGAAGTTAGTACCTACCAGGTCTGCCCTGGTTGTCAAACTCCTCTGAGTTCCCAAGATGTCTGGTTTTCTGTAGAGATCAAGTTCTTCCAGCATCATTCGGATCAGAAATTTTGTCTTTTGTCTCTTTATCCCTTCGTACCCAAGTTCATTTTCAGCTGTGGAGGAAAGGAGAATTGAGAAGGTCAGACTCACAAGAGTTTATACGCACTGAACTAACATTGATTCCAGTAGAGTGTAGATGCCTAAGTACCCCTGTTCCTCCAGTTTTGGCAGGTGGGTGTTTTTTTCTGGGCGGGGAACAATGGTTGCATGTAACAATTTTAAACAAGAAAGGCTAAATACATTACACTGAAAAGAACGGAAATAGATGAGAATAGTATGTTGATATGCTGGGCTGTAAGAGTAAGGCTTCTACTAAAAAGTAATTGCACTCACTCTGCTTATAAAAGTCCGCTCTGGACCCCAGAGCTTCTGATATGTCATCAGCAGGTAAAATTCTGGGTTTATATTTGCATTGTTTGGGTGCTGGCATCAGAAGATTGGTAGAGATTAGAGAAAAGAAAGTCTTGTTTGCATCACTGTAAATGCTTTCTCAAAGAAAGGTATTTTTGACCATCAGACTTTTAATTTCCTTCATCTCTTGTGAAAGATTGTTCCATAGCCGGGGAATCTAGACGCAATTTTTATCCCTATTTTGATGCCTTCAAAATTGCTGCAGTTGACAAAATCGCTATGTGATTACCAACAGGATTGCAAAATGAGACACCTGTGCTATTGCAGAAGGGTGAGAAAAGTCCTAGGAATATATTTCCTCTGGTGTATGTTATCCCTGCAGGATATTTGTTCCCTTTGCTTCTTACAAAAGCAGTACTAATTTGTGCTTATCAGAGCATCCAGACTCAGTGTTGTGCAAGGCAACCCCCCACATTGCTAGTTTGTGGGTGTGGATTTAGCAAAGGTGCTCCCTAAGCCCAGAAGAACAAGTCTCTGAGAGGTCACTGCACATAATGGTTGAATCTACAGCCTTTACAGAGATGCAAAGAGAGAGTGAGCATTTTCAGCTTCGCTTGGTTCACCTCATCTCCCAGTTCCTGATAGGTTTGAACATTGCTAAAGAACAAACTTCATGTAACAGTCCTGAGGCCTTTTGAGGTCAAGCTTTTACTTAAAGAATTAGAAAAAAACAGAACTAGCATGAAGTTCTAGCTTATAGCTAACAGCAGACTCAGAGTTTGCAGCAGTACCTACAAGCATCGCCCTAAGCTCGGAACAGTCACCATTTCCACTTACCTCTTCATACCATTTTGGAGTTCAGATACAGATGCAGATGATTGCTGGTTCTACAATAAGTGAAACATTTTGGGAGCTAGTTTTGTCTCCCCCTTCGCTTCAAAATTAGTCAGCAGATATGAGCTACAAAATGACATTAATAGCTCATTTTAACATGGGTCCCTGGGTTTTTAAGGTATTTTCTTTTAACAGGTTATACCTTTCCCCAGCCTAGCCTTCTCCACTGATACAAAACTACTAATATATTTATGTTTACTTCTGCAGAGGACACGGTATTTATAGGTTCTGTTAAGTCCGTGATCTCTGCATTGCCACCTTTCTGTGGAGACCACAGGTAACACATTAGTGCAGATGATGGACTTAGTAGCAAATATCTTGGTGGGATATGTCCATGAGAAAAAGCCTCCTTGTTCTCTAACTAGATACGGGGTTTTGTGTCATAGCATGTCACTCATTCTTTGGATACAACTAGAGGCACTTTTAAAAATATTTGCCTGTAAAATGAGAATAAATATTACTTTCCCACTTATTGTGGATAAAAACATCAGCATCATGTAATTCCCTTAAAATTTGAGTTCTAGCTGACGATTTTCTGTTGTCTTCAGAAACATTTTGTGGTTTTACAGCCTGTCCAGAGATTCTACAGCATACATAAATGAGAGTTCTGCTTATCTCAGTATATGCCAAACCACAGGGAATTCTACTTAATTAAAAGGAGTTCAAAGAGCCAAGCAATTTATTTGCTGAGAGAGTTCAGACACAGCGGATGCAAGACCTCACAAAGAAAAGGCTTTCATCAGCCTTGGTTTCCAGCATTTGTTATTCCCATGCAAATGGAGAGTATATCTCTTTGTATATGGATGGCATTCTGCTGGCAAAGGACATTCTCCTCTGGAGAATAAATGCTCTACACTATTAAAAAAAGCACATCTTTCTGATGATGGATCTTTAAGGTAGCTGTGATCTCATTCAAAGAGCATCTACACTTCCTGATGAAATTTGACTATTACTGCATGTGCTGTAAAGATACTTTAGAAGGTACTTTTTAAATGGTGTTGGATACACATCTATCGTGCAGTAATGCATTGTTACTGTCACTGTCAGGATCTAGGTGCCCTATGTATGTCCCTGGGCTTTGTTTCTCTGAATTTTTTTAACATCTATTCTAGTTTTAAATATATCTCAGTTAAATACGAGTGCATTATATGAGATCTTTAAAAACATCGCAATTGTTTATTGGTTAGTGCTGATGTATTTGTATAGCTGGGTATTTATTAAACAAAAAACTTTCAAAGTGAAATTAAAAAAGTATAAATTAATGCCTGCCTATCAGATTTTATATTCAGGCAGCATTAATAGTTCCAGGTTAACCGTTGTAATGCTTTCAGTGACCACTTTGGTGTGGTTTTTTTTTCTTCTCATTAACTTAAGTCTAGAGTCCTGTTGATGTTTTTCTTTTCAGTGATTAATTTCTTATTCTCTTGCACTGAAACTTCAGTTCAGGTAAGGCCTTACCAGTGTCTATTCTGTATACTTATTAATTTTCAGGAAAAGTACAACACAAACCTTCTTTTGCTTTTGGGTTAGTGAGACTTCAGTAATGTACTTTGGGGAAATATTATTACAAATAACTAGAATTATTATGTGAAGGTTCTTATTTTCTGAGGCTGCTGCTTGATTTATCATTTTAGCTTTTTCTAATTTAAAAATGCAGAATAGGACAGCAGGTGTCACTATAGTAGTAGCAAAAGCAGGAAGAGTAAAATCTCTCTCTTACCACATATTTTTTTGCTCTTCACAGTTTTCATCAGAGAAAAAGATCAAGGGCAGCATGATGCTTGTCCTGGTCTCCTGACTGTTGTTTTTTCAGGAACCAGCTCAGCTTATGTCAGAATTTAGAAGCATGAAGAGGGTCTGGGAGACTTTAACACTGAGAGATAAAAGATACAATCATTTTCCATGCAGACTAGCAAAGAGACAGGAAAAGTTACTACTTTTTGGAAATACCCTTTTATACTTTCTGATTTTTATTCAAACCTGGGAATTTTTGGTGAAATTAAAGTGAAAACACTGATAACGAATCATGTATTTTAGCTTCTGTATTTTGAACGGAGTACTTAAGGCTACTAGCCCCTAGCTTTGTAATCAGGCACATAAACTAACGTTGTGATATTCAAGCTCGCTGGGGTCCTTGGAGCTGCTCTGTCATTAACATCTGACCAGTGAGCCTCACTTCTAGAATCAGTCATTCCACTTTTAGCATCTATTAAATGAAAAATCTGTGTCTGGTTAATGACTGCTGCAGGGTAACGAATTCCATAGGCTGCTGCTGAAGAAAGCATATGCCTAAAAAGGGCATTTTGAAGTGGTATAGAATATTTACTGAAATAGAGAGTAACCAGTAAACCCAGAAACTGAACAGATGAAGCTTTAGATTTTAAGCATCTGTAGCTTGAGGAGAGGTGAAATATACCTACATTTATGGTAAAGCCTTGAGTGTGTAAAAAGGGTCAGAAATGGAAAAGAGTAAATATTCCTCTGTTCGTTATTTGAGGTAAAAGAACAGGTCTGTCCATTCTTGAGTTTCAAAACACACTCACTAATGGTGAGCCGATGAAAAACTTCAGGAGGATTCCTCTTTTTCTGAAGTCCAGACAGTGGGATAGTATATGTCAATCAGATATGCTTCTTATTGTTTTATAAAACTACTGCTCTCTCCTGACGACTCCACAATGGGTGGCAGTCTGTTCCAGCAGGGCATCTCTTGTGCTCCTAGGAGGTATGCTTCTGTGTGTGACTTGGTTTTGTTGATACTGTCCACATTTCCAGTGGGTTTTGTTTACTCCAGTCATTCTGGAGTGACAGATGAAATATTTTCCAGAATTTTGTTACTATGAAAAGACCACAGAAAAAACTGGCAACCAAACTAAAGCCCCATAAACCAGTGTCTTGATTTGGCATTTCAAAGGGCAATTAAGTATGGGCTTACATCTCAATCCTGCACTAGGAAATAAAACACCTCCCAGGGAAAACTGAAGAATATACATGACCTTAGCAATGAAACTAATTAATTGAAATAACAGTCAGCCTTTCCTAATATCCCCAAACTTTACTTTACTAGCATATTTTCTCTTTACAAGTGTGCTGCTCAGAATTATAGGGAAAAAATAATTTTAATAGCCAGAGCTGCATGAAATTGAAGTGAAAGCAGTTTAAGATAAAAAGGTAAACCTGGAAAGCAGAATTCAGGTGAGATCTGAACCAACCTGGATTGTACCCTGAAGTTCAGAAGAAGCTCAGTTATGCCTTTTTAACACTGTGTCTTCATGCTGCTGGCCAAGACACAGGCTGAACCCTTGTAGGAGAGAGTGTTTTCACATGACTTTGAGCATCTCTGAGAGCATTTAGCACCAGTTGCATTAAAAGGGATTGGTTTTACAATTTACCTAGTTAAGAGAGATACAGGTTAATGACAAGTACCAGTTTTAAAAGTGTTCTGAACAGCTATAGATAATGTGGCTTTACGTGTGGATTTCAAGTCACAATTTCAGCTGATTTTGATGCTGCAAAGAGTCTCTGCAGCAAAGGAACGGCTCTGGCTGCTCATCAGTGTCCATATCATTTGTCTGTAGCATTGCTGATCACAGGGGCAGAATGAGATGGAAAAGATTACACTGCTGATAATGTTTTAGACCTATGTGTTTTAAAACTAGCAATTAGTTTAGAAACTGTTGGTGACAAATGCTGAGCAAAATTTGTGGGTGCCATAGTTCCATTTGTCTATAGTATCAAGGACTTAAACAGAAAATAACACAGTGCCGTGTTTCTCTCGAATTTTAGCTTTCTGTGTACTACTTTTCTTTCTAACTTTTGATGTTTATATACCTTTAAAGCCTAACCTTCCTTTTAATGGAGCTATCATCTTGGGATTTAGCTATAATTTTTCAAGTGTTTCAGAGGAATTTGATTTTAATCCAGACACACCATGTGCTTTCACAATCAGGCAAGTTATTACAAGCTATTGCCTTCATTTTCTTGCTGAAGAGGTACTGTGTGGGCAGTATCTGTTGTGTGCTTCAACAGACAGCCTAACACTGCCTGGAATAAAACTTGTCACAAAACCCCCCTGTTTTTCTAACAGCAACAACAACAAAATATGGGTTAAAATCAAGAACTCTAACGTTCTGTTCTAGATAAAGTGAATGTTTTGCTGAAAATGTATACAGTGAGAGGGAAAAAGTTGAGATGTCATCTCATTTCCACATTTTAAAAATCATCCTTTAAAATCATGGAAAAGACTTTTTTAAAAAAAAATTTGTCATCTCACATGGTGCAGGAAGTACACTAGATACAACCTATTAAACACAATTAACGAGTTAATGAGCTCTGAGGCTAGATGATGAGGATGACAGCTTGTGAAGGTGAAAGCCTTTCACAACCTAGGGAAAAAGGAAAGTGAGTGGCCTGGCTTAGGCTGACTTTCATGTCATGAAATTAGGTCCTAGAATTAGGACCCCAGAAGAAGTTCATTTGTGAGCTGGACTAGTTCAGGGTGGCCCTGAGATGGAGGAGTTTTATATTAAAGCAACATCTCTGGATCTTATTTCTCTAAAAAAGAGGCACAGCCAAGGAGGTTCAATGGGGCAGCATTGCATGAGACTGTGGAAATTTCTGGTCAGCTCAAACCCTGCAAATAGTGACCTTAACGCAGCAGACACTCAGCTGTGGAGTGGAGCAGGTGGAGGGAATCAGCTGATGCCTGCCTGGATTCCTAGCACTGCTGGGATGTGAAAAGGAAAGCAGGTATGCATGTACTTCCACCACCCCTTATCTTTAAAAAGAAGTATTTTGTTCTTTCCTGTTTACTTTGTAAGCTGTAAGTCCCAGGGTGCTAACAGGTGAAGCTTCTGCAAATAAATTTATTGGCATCTGAGTTAACATCCTCTGAACTGAAGACCACCTTGCAGAAGCTGTAGTTAAAGATAACCCTGCAACATGAGAAAAGACTTCAAAATGCATTTTGAGTATAATGAAAATGAAGGCCTTTCCCTTGTGGTGGGAAGGATTAAACATAGAGAGTAGTGTGAGTGTAATGAGAACAAAGAGTTTGTCAATAACTGTAAAAGGTTGCTTCAGTATCAACAGCAGCATAAGTGTTGCATATCCTACACCAGCATACAGCAAGCAAAGCTGCTGTGGTACCACCCAGATCTTTATTTCTGAGTGACCGTTTGATAAGGACATCTTCAGGACATAGTCTCAGTCTCTTCCTTGACTTAAAGTCTCCTTATACCCTAGAGGTTCTCCAAACAAATCTCATGTTATATCATTTCCCTTAACACATGCATTGTGTGTACCACATTCTCCATGGAGGGTACTGCATTATCTCGGTTTGTCATGGTTTATCTTTGCTTCCCCACTTTTTCCTACTTTAAATTCTGTATAATATCACTGTGCAATCTACTGATTCCTTTAAAGCAGCAGAAATCTCCGAACTTTGAAAACCACTTCATTGATATGTGGTAATGTAAAGGAGAATGTAGCCTTCCAGAAGATTGCACTAACTTCATAATTCAGGAAACAAATCTGTGATGATAATAGAAGAGAAGTATGTGCACAGCTCCCAGGAAAAAGCAGAAGACAATCATAGTGAATGCCTGAATGATGATGATTAATTCAAACCTTGTAGTGTGAAATGAGACTTCTGAAACTATGGTTTGTGCCAATTACCATGTGTAACATGCGCATTTCTTCTTGGTATACTTGTAAACATGAAGTCCTTCTTGCTTCAGCAAAAATGTCATTGATTGAAGCTCTGTAAAAATCTGCAAAAATGCAGACGGAACACTGGGGATCAAATAGTTCTGAGGCTTGTGCAACAGTTTTCACTTTGATCTGCATCAAAGGTACTTGCTTCAAAGTAATTTCTAAAGGACAGAGAATGAAATTTGAAATAGAAAAGGAAGGGAAAGTAGTAGATGAGCCTGATGTATTAAAGAGTCTGTTCTTCAGACTGCTGGGTTTCTGTATTGCAATGAATGCAAGATGAGAAACAGGGAGTGAGTGAACTGGAAATAAGTAGCAATGGTAGCAATGCATTTGATCTGGCTGTTTGTGTTGTTAATTTGTTAGACTGTTGGCCACAGAATGTACCAGGAGAAATACTAGGAATTTTGTATTTGAGGAGTAGAGAATGAAGAGGAATAGAGGAGAGAGGGGAATAGCCAAGGGGGAAATATTAAGCATAACAGGCATCTATAATAAACGTCAAGGTTATAAATGTCTTTTATGTAACAGGATGTCTGGGTTTTATTTAATATATAAGCTCCTATAAAGGCACAGTTCTTACCTGAAAGATTTCATAATATGAACACAATTTTATTCAGGAGGTTAAGTTGTTATGATCTAACTATTCTATCTTCAGTTACTGGAAGCTACAGGGTATTTATATATATGTAAACAAGATCCTGCATTAATGCAGGTTGCCCAACTGATAGTCCAGCTTGCTAACTGCAACTGTCAGTGTAAAAGCACAATGTCTACAGTAACTACTTCTTAGGTTTCCTAAATAATTCATTGACCTGTTGTTTAAGGAAAGAAGTACAAGGGAAGTGATGGTAAGGCATTTCTCTAACTACCTGACCTACTTCCAAAAACCACCTGACAAGCTTGGGCGATGATTACAGCTGAGATCAAGACAATCTGGATACTGACTTTACCTTCTTTTAGTTACATAAAACTTAAAAAAAAAAAGTAAAAAAAAAGTTCTGCTGAAGTGGTCAGATAGGAAATAATACTCCCATTTCCTATGCAAATAACTCAGCTTTGTGAGGAGAAGTTATATGCCAAAGTTTGTCAGAAAAATAATGAGATATCAACATAGTATAAATTTAAATAATTTTCTGTTAAAAGGAGAAATACATAGAAATTGCTTTAAAAGATCAGTAGCATTTTGAAATTATGTTGTCCAAACTCATCATATTTCTAAAATCTGAAGTATAGAAGTCTATAAACAAAAACTGAATTGTTGACCTTTTTTAAACACACAGAATACTTCTATGAGGTGTATTCTGTTACTTTTTGAAGCAAATCAGGCAGTTGAATATCCTTCTTGACATTTTGTACATGCAAGAAATTGGTACAAGCTCACTTGTCAAGAAAAACAAATGACATCCTGTTCACCTGTACAAGCCAGGACTTAATTTAGGCTGAAAATTCTGTGGAAAATATATACAAATAAATTAGTTAAAGGTAAGGAATAAAAATACAGGAATTACTGTTTCCTTTACAAACATAATTCTTTCAGAAAATGGGAGTTTTGAATTTAGGAAATGTATTTAGCAATTCCCTATCATGAATATTTTCATGCCCAGAGTAAGCAGAAGAGGAGAATTATAGCCTTCATAGAAACTTTGGTGCTGGGCTGCTGATTTGGTATCTCTCTGGATACATATTTAGATATAGTGGGTAATAAGACAAACATAAATTTTCAGCTTATTTTTAGTAGGTCTTGTTAATGGAGAGTAAGCAGTAGCCTTTGCACCAATGATATCACTGTGGGCTTTGCCTTTGATTTCAGGGAACTGAAGAGAGCGTTAGGTAAGCACAGATTCCTCATTAGCCAAGGAACCATCTGAAAGGGGCTAACAGTGCATTGTCTCAGTGTTGTGATTTATAAAGAATAAGTGTAAAGGGGAGCAGGTTTGTGGTTTTAGTTACATACTTCTTCATGATAGATTTTTGCTTTTGTCTTTGAAAAAATGGATTCATCTTTATGGAAACGTGTTTGAAATATGATGAAATCCTAATCAAGTATATAAATCAATAATAAGCATCATCCTTCAGGGATCTTTTTTCTTGGAACACATGGTGTTCATCAAGAAAATTCAAATCTGTCTAGGTGTTTGGAGCATGCTTTGTGTAAGTTGAGGAAAGTATGGAGATGAAAAAGAGCTCAGCTATTGAAGACTGCTTTCAGATCTTTCTAATGCCACAAGTGTGAGACTTTTTTTCAATGACAGGTCCATGTTCCAGCTGGGTGTACAGTTTATCCACATATAGACATCTCAAATATAATGCAGAGATGGCTGTCATTTAAGGCATAAACTTGTCCTTTAACCCAAGTCATAATTCAGTGCAACAGTCTTTTTTTGCCTAACTTAAAATAATATCCAGAGAGGCTGAATGCAATTCTCTATCTGAATTTGGGACTTCACTTTTTCCTGGCCTATGGTAGTTTTATGTTCTTCTTGATTTGAAAAATGCTGTAGCACTGTCATTAAATTAGTCTTTTTCTAGTAAAAAGTTTCTGCATATTCTAGCTTTTTCACTAGACAGAATGAAAAAATAACAAAGGGGGATTTCAGAACCTCGAGAAAAATCTTGACCTCTTAAAGCTAGAGTAAACTCGGTGATGTCCTGTTTCACTTTGCCTTATCCTTCCCTTCTTAGATCCTCTTCTAAGCACCACTGCATCTAGTGGTTGCTGACTGATGGCCTGAATTCAGCAGGTACTTTATCTAGAGCGCTGGATCAGGACAATGCCTAGAGGACTAAGGCTCATATTATTGATGATAGCACACCTGCTGCTACATCAGTTGTTTCTGATGCTGCCATGATCATTTAAACAAAGAATGGCTCTGAGGTCCATCCTTGCTTTCTCCCTTGCTGTTCCGCTCTTTCATGCTCTAGCAAATAGATAAAAGGAAGAAAAAAAAATTAATCTCAGAGAGTTCTTCAGTTTTGTTTCTCAACCTTGGTTATACTCCTGTATTTTTTAGTTCTCTTGAATGTACTGTTAGCAAGTTTGCTGATGATTCCAAACTGGGAGGTGCTGTTGACTCTCTTGAGGGAAGAGAGGCCTTGCAGGGGGATCTAGATAGAGCATTGGGCAACCATGAATGACATTAAATTTAACAAAAACAAATGCCAGGTTCTGCACCTGGGACACAGGAACACCAGATGCAAGTGCAAATTGGCAGAGGAGTGTCTGGAGACCAGCCCTGCAGAAAGGGATCTGGGGCTGCTGGTGGACAGCAGGCTCAATGTGGGTCAGCAGTGTGCCCTGGCAGCCAGGAGGGCAAACCACATCCTGGGGTGCATCAAACACAGCATGACCAGCCGGTCAAAAGAGGTGATTACCCCACTGTATTCAGTGTTGGTGCGGCATCACCTTGAGTACTGTGTGCAGTTCTGGGCCTCACAGTTTAAGAAGGATGTTAAGGTACCTGAATGTGTCCAGAGGAGGGCAACAAAGCTGGTGTAAGGGCTGAAAGGCATGTCCTGTGAGGAGTGGCGGACAACTCTGGGTTTGTCTAGTTTGGAGAAAAGGCGGCTGAGGGGCGACCTCTTTGCTCTCCACAGCTTCCTGAGGAGGGGAAGTGGAGAGGGAGCTGCTGATCTCTTCTCCCTGGGATCCAGTGGCAGGACACGTGGGAATAGTTCAAAGCTGTGGTGGGGGAGATTCAGACTTGGTATTAAGAAGCATTTCTTTACCAAGACGGTCGTCAAACACTAGAACAGACATCCTTAGAGAAGTGGTTGATGCCCCATGCCTGTCAGTGCCTTAAAAAGAGGCATTTGGACAATGTCCCTCATATTATGGAGGTCTTCTGACAACTTCTGGTCAGGCGTAGAGTGATCAGGCAGTTGCACTAGGCGATTGTTGTTGGTCCCTTCCAGCTGGAACTATCCTATCTTATCCTATCCTATCCTATCCGATCCTAAATAAATGTTTGTGAAAGCTGCTGAACCAAACGAAACCAGAAAGTCAAAAAACTTCTGGAAGCTGTTGCACTTTCAGAAACCTTTGCTGTATTTCCCACTGGCAATGCTTTCTCTCGGAGCACCTCAGCAAGCATCCCTTCACGGGCTTGTGACAGTTGTGCTCTGGGTTGTGGCCACTCAGGTCTTGAAGATCTCCAGGCTCAGGGATCCCACAACATGTCTGGGCAACCCATTCCAGTGCTTCAGGATCCTCACAGGGATGTTGTTTTTTCTTCCTTGTCTCCAGCCTGAACCTCTGGAGTTTCAGGAGATGCCGCTGTCTCTCAGCCTCCCACCAGGCAGTGCTGGGAAGAGCCTGCCCCCATCCCCTTGATACCTTCCCCATGAGCACCGGCGTGTGCTGCAAGGTGCCCCAATGCCTTCTCTGCTCCACGCTGAGCCAGCCCCAGCTCCACAGATGCTCCTTACCTCCCCTGAGCCCCTCTGGTTTGTCAGCCTGTCTCTGGGACTCTAAAGAGGACATCGTGCCTGGATGAGGCCTGATGGGTGCTGAGCAGAAGGGATCACCCTTGTGCCTTCTGTCTAGGACAGAAAGACAGGAGAAGACCCATCAGCGCAAGCCAAATGCTGCCTGTGATGCCTTGTGGAAGGAAGCAGAGGAGCCCAGAGGGCTGGCCAGCAATGCTGGGGTGTGGGCAAAGCCTGTGGGACTTTGTCCTGCAGCCTCCAAGGGAGGCACGATGTGTTGTTCCCAAATGAACCCTCTTGCCGTATGTGCCTGGAGACGTCTGCCCTGGACAGAGGGATCTGACGGGGCCCTGGGAAGACACGTCCGAGGCCTCTGTGACTGGTGTGGAACACCGGTGCCAAGCACAAGACAAGAGAGGGGGGGATGGAGCGGGCAGTGATGCTGCGGTAACCCCAGACGCATGTGCTGGGGCCGCAGCGCTGCTGGGGCGAGCGCCGTGGGCGAGGATGGCCCATCGTGATGTCCCCAAGTGATGGACGTTGATGTCCCCGAGCGATGGATCGTGACCACGTGACCCTCACTGCTTATATTCGGGCGCTGAGGCTCCCCCCAGCCGGCTCGTGCCCGCACTCCAGCCGAGCAGATCACGAGGTCTGGAGCACTGAGCGAGGCCTTGGCGCTGGTGTCGTGCTCGGGGAGTTGCTCCTTGCAGCTCTCAGTGCCCGACCCCAGAGCCGTCGAAGGATTTTCCCCAGCCCTGCCAGCTCCAGGCAGCCGGGGCACCCAGGAGCTACGCTCACAGCAGCAGAGGTGAGCTGGTTGGGGACACTTCACCCTGGGGAGCTGGGAGGGTTTCCTTCTTGAGGGACCTGGGCACTTCTTCCACCCCTCCACAGGCCAGACAGTGACCCTGCCCTCTCTCCCTTTTCTAGCGTGACACCAGTTGCTGCAGTGCCGGTGAGAGGGAGGGGTTCCATGTCCCTGGTTCCCCCCAGCCCACCACAGCACATGGAGAGCATGGCCACAGAGCTGGACAACCACTGTCCCACCTGCCTGGGCAGCTGGGAGGAGGCCAGCTTTGTTATGCCATGCCTCCACTGGTTCTGCTACCCATGCGTCCTGCGGTGGGCTGAGAGCAAGCCCGAGTGCCCCCTCTGCAAGAGGAGGATCCTCTCCATCTTGCACTCGGTGCAGGCGGATGATGACTACATGGAGCATATCATCACACCACCCTCAGGCGCTGTCCGTCAGGCGGGAGGAGCTCCCAGACGTGCAGCCGCCCACGACCTTCATCTCCCTGGAGCACCCCAACGCTGGGCTGCAGAAGGGGTGCCCAGGTGTCCTGTGGGCATCTTCCAGCCTCCAAACTGGCTGAACAACTTATGGGACAACCCAGCGCTCCTCCAGATCCTGCAGCCCTGTGTCCATCGGCAGATGGAGGAGATCTTTGGCAGCAGGGTGCTGGAGGCAGCCATGGAGGAGGACACTGTCACCACCATCCTGACCAGCCAAAGGATGGATACAGAGCTGCCAGGATGGGTGCTGGGTGTCTCCCGCCAAAACCGTGAGGAGACATTCTTCCAACACCACAGACATGTCGCTGCACAACGGCACAGCAGAGAGACCCAACGTCTGCTGGGCTGGCAGGATGCCCCTGCTGCTGGAGGTCAGGAGGACCACCCCACGGGTGCCCCCGGCCCCACTGCCACCCAAGGAGAGTCTCTTGTCACCGGCCCAGCCTCCTCCAGCAGATCCAGCACAGACGAGCTCCCTGGCACCTCATCCGCTGCCGTTGGTGGGGGTCCCAGCAGCCACCCCTCTGCTCCCGTTGCCATCCCTGCGGAGCAAGAAGTGCCCCAGGAGGAGCCAGGGGAGGCTGTGCCCGAGCCCTCCACTTCCAGCCGCGGCAGTGAACGCTCCCCTGGGAGGCCACGGCGAGCCCCAAAGAGGAGGACTGACAGCTCCGAGGCCTCTCCAGCCAACAAGAGGCCAGCACCGCGTCGGTGACCCTGGAGGGTCCCTCAGGGGTGGCCAAACCAGGACTGGGCCATCAACTGGGGCACACGCCAGCCCTCAAGGGCTCCCGGCCCCCCACATCCAATCACCCAAATAAAATAAGTGCATGAAAACTACAGAAAAAGTCTCAGTGTTACTAACAGTGCAGGTGGTGTTGCTGTCCTCACCCTGTCTTGCTTTTTTGCCGGGAGGGGTGGGACGTTAACATTGACAGGTCCTTCTACGCGTGCCAGGCACTACTTCATTGTTCCCCCTGAAGGCAAGTGCTGCCCAGCTCCAGGCCTGCAGCATCTCTGCAGCTGCTCCTGGGGTCAGGTTTGGAGTGATCAGGCAGTTGGACTAGCTGATCATTGTAGGTGCCTTGCAACTGGAACTATTCTATTCTATTCTATTCTGTTCTATTTCATTGGTGATAATATATGACTTGTAAAACTTTTAAAATTTCTTATATTTTCCTTTTTTTTTTTTTTTAGACTTAGTCATGGATGAGCAACCCTAATAAAACTTGGGAGCATGGGAAAAAGACTTCCTCTTGTAGATGTAAATAGATCCTGCACTCTCAAATGTTAATGAGTTAATGAGTATTAATGAGTGCCCTAAAGGTCTCTTAAAAAACCTAAGAATACTCTGGATATCTTGGAATTTGCATGAAAACAGTAGCTATACTTACAGTAAGACAGGCAATATCAGAGAATGTAAAATGCATAAATACTAATCATTTAGCTTTGTGGTTTTAGCTTTCTGAAACACTGACAGAGCAGCTATGAAAATGCTAATAGGAATATTTGAAGATTGGAAAATTCTGATGAAGCTGTGATCTTGGGTGGGATGCAGCACACCTCCTGCCTTAACAGATGACCTGAAAGCACATGGTCTTCTATAGCAAAGGCTATGACATCTTTATTTCTCCTAACTGCACCCCCTAATATTATACAATGCTGCTCAAAAACCTGAGTTGCCAGAATCAAGGTTCTTCATTATGAACTCAAATATTTGTTATCATGTATAATTATGTTGTGATTATTTATTCAATCATAAGCTCATTTTCCAGAGGACCCCTGCCTGAATAACTTGTATCCCCAGCTAGTCAGTATTTGCTTTTGCTTATTGTTTGCTTTGCTAGTCCTGCCATGTACCTTGATTGCTCTCCAACTATTTCTCCGAACAGTTTGTCATTTCCTTAGGTCCTTCCTGTGGTTCTTGCTGCTAGAAATCTAAATGCTTTACAAACATGAGTAAATTTACTAGCCTGGTTCCTCAAGGTGGGTTCACCTCCCTTCCCCACGGGATGGTTCCTTTCCATTAATTCCCTGTAATGCTGCAGCTCTTCCACTGTGTGCCACCAGTGAGGCAGGGACTGTCCATACCACCCCTAAGACTGTCATTTCCAACCTTTGTGCTTGACTCCAGGTCTTTATATAGTTTTGCATGTGGAAAGTACAAACTTCTCTAATCTGATCTTACAGAAAGCAAAGAATGTTACACTTTTTATTCATTTGTTCTCTTGTAGCCATTTAGGACAGTCAGCAGTGTAGGGGCACTTATGAAGTTCATATGAAGGGTCTCAAAAGAAATTGTTATGCACAAATCACCTTGTTTACAGTCAGTAGACAATTTTACTCTGAAGGTGTTTACTTATTAGATATGTCTTTTTGAATAGCTTGGCCAAGAATAGAATGGGAGCACTGCACTGCAGCTTCATTTTATTTTCATTTTCTTCCCTGTTCCTGAAAACACTTCTTCAACAGAAGCCTTCTTGCTCACAGCGTTCTCCCCATGGCTGATGTCCCCATAAAAAGAAGCTTAAAAGGAATTCTCATGTAGGTACATGAGGTCCATTGAAGAAGTGTGAGACTGACTGTTTAAACACCTTAGATTTTAAGTCACAACAGGATTTATAGCACAAATGCTTGAACCAAAAGAGGAATCTCTCTAACAATAACAAGATGCTGCTTCTGTACTTGTTTTCCTGCTGTGATTTCTGTCCTTGGGTTTGACATATAAACTTGATGCACTAAGACCATAAAAAAAAAAAAGTAACAATTTGTTTTGTTTTAAATTTGGTCCTGCATGTAAGTCTCTCTCTCTAGGGTATCTTTTTTGCTTACATTTGTGCTTCCTTTCTTTCCCGCTCCCGCAGTTTTCCAGGGAAGACCTTCAGCTGAAACTGAAAACTCAGTCGTATAGAGCTGTATCCTTCTTTATTTCAGCTCATTTTACTATCAGAATACAAATTTAATGGGGGGTTCCCAAGAGTTCCGGTGGTGCCAGTCAGCTAGTGTGTATCTGCATAATTATTTTTCCTTCTGGCTAAACTTCAATGACAAGGCATTGCTAAAAATGTATTGCCTCCTTTGAAAGATTGGAACAGTAGTAGGAATTTAAATTCATACACTTGAATATCCATCTGTTAGAATATTCAATAATCATGTCTTTGTTCTCTGCAAAAGGTGTTATTAAAATGTCAATATTTGTTACAGCTAGCCAGTGTAGCAGTGCAGCTACTGCTTTCTCACTGCTGTTCTTTCATTAGGTATTTTGGGGCAGCTCCGAGTACCTCAAAATCATGGGTTATCTGGTGAAAGTGGGCAGAAGAGAGGATAAGAAAGATGTTGAGTGTTATTCCTTTCTGATACAATTGTGTACTTGTTTTTTGAACAGGTTGTGTTGGGTTTCCTTCTGCCAGGTGAAGTAGCATCCTTTATCGATAGACAAGTGCTCTGAATTTCACAAATAACATCCAGTTTCCCATCCAAGCTTGAAAACCAAGAGACTTGTTCTCACTCCCTAGATATCTTCCTGTTGCTATCCTCACTATTCTCAGCAGCATGGGTATCAATGTCTATTCCACAGATAAACAAACTGAGGATCAGAGACGGAATCTATCCAGTCAGATTGTAATTTATTTATAGAGATGGCCATAAAGCAAGTTCTTGGTAGAACTCTTTAGGTTAGAGTTGCAGTACTTTTTGTGCTCTAAGTTATTCTTTCATTATCTGAAAGTTCAAAGGCAATGATCTCTGAAAAAGTGAGCTAGATTTTTTTCCTCTTTGCAATAGCACTAATCTTTTCTGGAGCACTGAAAAGGGCTGGAATGTTCCTGAGAGAAGATAAAATCTGACTTGTGTGATTTAGCATTCTTTAATGTGTGCAGCCATTTGGATTTCATACTAGTGAGACACTGTGCCATAAATCATGGCTGTCTTTAGACAAAAATAAGCAGATTCAGTTCAACGACTGAGGCACTTTTTGTAAGTGAAGGTGCAGTACCTGAAAGTTTGGGGTCCCAGGGGAGTTACTGAACTTCAATCTGCAAGGTCAGCTATACTGTTGCAATCCAGGCTTGATGGAGTTTCATTACCATGAACTTTTTTTCCCAAGCATATTGCAGTTGGTTTTTTACATCTATAAACTACTGGGGACTTTTTTTGGCTTTTCCCCCCACTCCCACTCCCACTGCACCCCTCTTTCTTCTGAAGAAATAAGGGGAAAATGGAGTATTCAACATGAAAAGAAAAAATGGTATTAGCTGCAGTAAGTGTGCTTTATAGGAACTAGCTATACAGACAGGCAGATTCAGGAGTTAGAACCTACCTGCTAATTGTTCTTGGTCCTCATTGCAGGATGTCTTACATGGAGTCAGCATGTTCACAGTGAAGCAGAGCTTTTGAGATTTTGCATTGTTCCAGTGAGGTCAAATTCAATTCCTCAGCAGTGATCTTGCACAAAGGTATGTACTGTGGGTGTCCTGCAGTGCCATTGCTGAGGATAGATCATTTCAGAGGGTAGAGAGACACAAATCAAAGTTGTAGGTCTCTCTTCCCCCTCCAGCCATATCAGGATCCTTACAGCCCTCAGACCCTTTCAACCCTTTGCGATAATCATCCAGTCAGGATTTATTCAGTGTTTTCCATTGTATTTTTCTTACAATAAACGCTTTTGCATTTACTGCTCAAGGCAGTGGGATATTTTGAACCAGCTGGCTGCCTGCAAGTATTCCTCCCCATCACTGTATAAATGTTTGTAACTTGGGGGGTGATGGGGGAGGTTGTTGTTAGCATGGGCGTGGGGTGGTGCTGTCCTCTGAACACAGATCTTTCCACACAGATAGCTCTTAGGTTTCACTTCCTTGAGGTCAGCATTGTCAGACTGGACCTATTCAATGGTGAAGTTTTGCTCCTGCAAAAATACTGTACAGAATATACTGTCTGGTTAGTAGTGAAGTAAAATAATCGAAGATAGAACCATCAATTTAGAAAAACATATCACACAGGAGATTATTCATTTTATTTTTCTCCTTTGTTTTTAGCAAGAGACAACTTTTATTTAAGAAAGAGAAGCAAAATAAACTGGCAATGAGTTGTAGCCATACACATGGCAAAAGTAAGTTTGATTCCCTTGTCTGCAGAGAATTATATTCTTCCAGAAAGTAACTCCTAATGGGATCCTGATTCAGGTGCTCTGCACCAATTCCAGGAAGGGCTTTGCTTCTTTTGAACCTAGTCTCCCAACTTATACCTAATTTAGATTCTCACGTTAGCCTGTAGGCACCAGATTGCCAATATTCACTCATAGTGACAACCTGAAGCAAAATTGGCTGAGAATTACACTGCAGTTCATGGATACACAGGAGCAATAAAATAAAAATATCTAAATGTCTTCAACACTCCAAACAATGCAGAAACTAAATGGCACACTTGATACTTTTATTTGTATTCTCAGAGGAAAACTAAGGATTACATAAATTCAGTGGCACCAACACTCCTCATTCCTGCTGATTATGTGTTGTCTCTGTGGGATGGCAGATGTTTTCCTGTCCTGATGCATTTAATGTACTTGTTCAGGAAAAAGTTTTGATCCACTAATCAAAGGGAGACATTATGTGTACTTCAGATGCCAGCTCCATTCTTTTTATCAGTTCAAATGCAAAAAGATACAAATTGCAGCCTGGCTAGTGTGCTGCTTGCTTTTCGTGTTTTCACTGTCTGATGTCTGCATTGGCTCAAATATCAGGGTACGTGAGATGAAGGAAAAAGGAAGACTGTTCCTCCCTGGTGTATTTAACCAAACCAAAGTGGAGGAGTACCTGACTTCTCTCAGGTACTCTCAACAATCTGTGCTGAAACTTTTGCCGCCTTACACCCAGGCCAGAGCATCTGACTGCACAAGGCTAACTGAAATCTCAGGTGTTTTGCAGAACTTTTCTCCAGTAGACAGAGAAAACCTTTTTATTTTTGCAGGGGTGGAGTGAAGGAAAAAGCTGTAGAAATGTAGCAGAGCTTTTATACTGAGGAAAAGCTAAGCCAGACTCTATGATGTGCAGAGCTCTCTCAGGTCCCTTAAGTCAGTGATACTTGAATGAAATTCAGCAGTTCTAAGAGCTTGTTCCCTCAGTAGTATACCAATTTCTCTTGAGCTCTGGTTCTTTCCACCCAGCCGCCTTTTATGCACTGCCTTCTAGCACAGTGTAGTCACTTTGAAGACTTCAGTAAATTAGACCTGCTCACTTCAGACAAAGGACACTATCTGCAGTTTCACAAGACAAAGGTTCCTTCAGCCCTGTGCAAATGCAGTCCAGACCTGCAGTTACAGCAAGAAATGGCTTCAGTAGCCTTCCTAGTAGCACACCAGAAACCTTACCAGTACATGCAGTCCTCTGCTGCATGATGAAAGTCACTAATAAGAACCTGATTCCAGTATATATTCGATTTTTATTGTGATGCCACTCTTTAAAATGCCACCAGTACCTTCCCATTACTCTAACTGTGACTGAAGCTACCATCGGGGAAAGAGTATTTTCATGTACAGCTGCCATGTCTCTAGCTAAAGATCTTTTTCCAGCTGGGTCGCCACAGATGAGTTTACCTTTGAGGCTGTTTATGCACATGCTTCTTTTCATCTGCTTTGGCAACCATCCTGCAGTAATTGTAGAGTAGGTAGAAGGCAAGAGGCATTTGTGCTCTTCAGTATTTAGAAGACCTTCAGTTCTCTAGGCAAAACCTAACAGGTCTTGATTACACACAAGAGAAATGAATAATGCAGCTGAAACTTTGTAACTTTTCTAAGTCAGAAGAGTAGAGTGAGAGACTAATACTTATTTAATGGCTGGTTTTCAGGGTTTATGACCCATATGCAATTATAAAATATGCCACTGTAATGAAATCATTGTATCTTTTTAACAAAGCAAGATTGAAGCTTTTTTCTGAGTGACAGTTTTGAGAAAGGGCTGATCTGATTGTGATATGACTTACTTAGAAGAATGGGACAGCTGTCCATGCAATACTGTCACATGGACAAGAGGTGATACTGTGTCAAGGGGTGCAAAGCAATAGAGAAAAAAGGCTTACAATAACTCCCCTTTTGTTTTCCTTCCCAATTAACTCTCTGCCTACTCAGAAGCTGGTCTTGGCCTCACTTCGTTTAGTAATATCTGGAGAAAAGGGAGGCAGGGACACAAATGTTCCAAGTACATACCTTGATTGTTCATATACTGTATGCTGGTTAAGAGCATAAGAAGAATTATGGTTATGACATCTCTTTTATCAAGAACCATTTTTTATATGAAGACTCCAATTAAAGTTTTACCTATTTCTAGCACCTACTTCAACGCAAGCTCCTTTCACTAAGATGAGTTTGGGCTCCTGCAGTGACTGGTAGTTCCCACCTGCTGAGGATTCAGTTATCTAGTTCACCTGTTTTTCAGCCAAGAGAAGACTTCATGTCCTGGATTCCATGTATCGCAATTTGGCACACCACGGCTTTTCAATGGTAAGTGCTGAATAGGTCTGCTGTTCTTATCCAGTGCTTTACAGAGGGTTGAAAAGAATGTCTCAAAATAGTGAATACAACACTCACAATGTCATTGCACCAGAGAGCTCTTTATTTTCTTGGCACTGTGTGCTGATGCTAGAGTAGTTTAATGACCTCTAGGTTCCTGATGGACCTTCAGAATCCCAACGTCCAGTTCTGCTTTGCTTACTATTGTCCTGGTTTCAGCTGGGATAGAGTTAACTGTCTTCCTAGTAGCTGGTACGGTGTTATGTTTTGAGTTCAGTATGTGAAGAATGTTGATAACACTGATGTTTTCAGTTGTTGCTAAGTAGTGTTTAGACTAAAGTCAAGGATTTTTCAGCTTCTCATGCCCAGCCAGCGAGAAAGCTGGAGGGGCACAAGAAGTTGGCACAGGACACAGCCAGGGCAGCTGACCCAAACTGGCCAATGGGGTGTTCCATACCATGGGATGTTCCATTTAGTATAGAAACTGGGGAGTGGGGGCGGGGAATCGCCGTTCAGGGACTGGCTGGGTGTCGGTCGGCGGGTGGTGAGCAATTGCACTGCGCATCATTTGTACATTCCAATCCTTTCATTATTGCTGTTGTCATTTTATTAGTGTTATCATTATCAATATTAGTTTCTTCTTTTCTGTTCTATTAAACTGTTCTTATCTTAACCCACGGGTTTTGCTTCTTTTCCTGATTTTCTCCCCCATCCCTTATTGTATGTGCACAAAACCAATAAAAAGCAGTGTATCTCAGTTTGTCCAATTTCTAGTTTGTATTTTAGCCCCTTTCTGTGTACATAAACTAAAACACTGAATGAAAGAAGTATCTGCTGGCACCCAAATATTAAGTGGCAGCTCTTCTTTCCCATTTTTCAGCCCTGATTTTTCTAATGAGAACATCACCATTGATCAAACAAAAGGCAAATTGAATTTTCTTCCATGTCTTAGCTTATTTTAGCAATGTATGAAGTATGCCCAAGTGAAGCAAAATGGTTGCATGTCACTTTTTAATCTACAAAGGACAATTGTGTTTTCATTAGGAAAAAGAGCAGACTTGCATATACTATTGTACATATTAATGAAAAGAAGGGTACAGTCTGCAGGTCCTTATGCCACCAAAGCTTCTGTTGAGAATAGGATTCAAATATCTATACAGAAAGGATTATGTTATGTAGTATCTTAAACAGCACAGGCTGGACTCCATGACCCAGAAAGACTCTACAAATTTTTGTTTCTCTGAAATGAATGGGAATTTTATTGCATCCTTGTGGAGTGTTCACAGGGCCTACATTTGGCAAACTAGCTCCTATAACAACAGCAGCTCAGATAAGAATATGAGAGTAACAGTGTGGTGTATTTAATTCACGTACACTGAGGGAGTGTTTGCCCAAAACTGATCATGTTGGAGATGATGACTGTTGGCTGGATTAAACAGCGCCTGGGGAATTACAAAGGGATGCTTAAAGCGGAAAAAGAGTCAGCCTAAAGAGAAGTCTAGGAGAAGCACAAGAGGTTGTGATGGTGGAAGGGACCTTGGCGTGCCAACAGAGCCGGTCAAATCTCCGGGTGATGCCGCCTGGAGTGGCCCGGGTGCCTCCCCACCTCCGTCCGCCCGGGCAGCGCACCCTCCCGTGGGTGCCGCCGGCAGCCTCTCCCACCGCCCAAGTGCTGGGGGACCAGGAAGGATCCGTGCCGGGGTGCTGGCTGGATGGAGCTCATGTGGCAGCTCTGCCCCAGGAGGGAGTGCGGCCGGGGATCTCAGAAGGGCTGAGCCCCCCTCGCCTGGGGGCTTCCCCGGAGGGGGCTGCGGGGGATTGCATTTCTGGGGATTAGTTACAGAGGGGTGGTCAGGGAATTGGCGGGGGCAGGTATCAGCGGTTTCTGAAGGGTTCCTGATGTGGTTTATGGGCTGCGTTACTGATACTGATCTCAAATGTCTAGCTTAGTCATTGCCAGTTAATTACATGTCCTTCATAAATCAATAAACCACTTCGATCCCGATTTGGTTTAACAACTGAACACTTTTTCCCTATGACACAAGGTTTATTCAAGTAACTGAGCCAAACAAGGGCAGACACAAAAAGCCAGGGAGCTTTTTGCAAATTGTATAAACATACACTATATATAGCTATAAATAAGCTACATAATTGCAAGTGCAGAATTGATCTCTCTTTGGACATCAAAGATTGCATGCCAGGGATTTTTGCTATATAGGCATGTCTGAAAGTGTAAATTTCAAGGATGGAGTCCTTTCAAGGGGAGATGTCTGATATCTGCAAAATGCACTTATTGTGATGGTCTACAGCACTTTCCTAAAGAACAGGCATTTGGATGGACTTGGCTGACAAAACTGGTGACTTGCAATATGCAAAAAAGTAATGAGGACAGTTCTTCCCTTCCCTTCCCTTCCCTTCCCTTCCCTTCCCTTCCCTTCCCTTCCCTTCCCTTCCCTTCCCTTCCCTTCCCTTCCCTTCCCTTCCCTTCCCTTCCCTTCCCTTCCCTTCCCTTCCCTTCCCTTTTGTGGCCTTAGATGTTTATGTACTGGTCTGCTTGCAGGCATGCTGTTGAAGCAAGAAGGTTATGGTGGGTTTTATTCAAGGCATAAAACATGTATGACAAAGGTTTTCTTACAAAAGAAATCTGAAGGGTCTGCTCAGCTATTTCTCATGCAGAGTGTGAATAGATTTGAGACCTTTGGGTCAGGCTTCTGGCTGTTGCAGTGCTGACAAGGATAAAGAATTACTGTTTAAGTTTGAGTTGTCCTTGATCATTCATCCTTTCTGGCATGTTCCATGGGTTTTTGTTTTGCTTACTTTCTGCCTGCCTGTATCCTCATTTGTACATTTTTATACTGTATGTCTTTGGACCTGCCTAACAAAGCTTAGTGAAGGATGTGATGATGGTAACATTAACCATCAAGCATGCCGAATTATTTCTTTCTGTCCCTTTTCTTGCCTGTGTCTTCCTACCATTTTTTTTATTCCTTACAGCTCCTGCTACCTTAATGGTATTAGTGTTATTCTGTGAAAGGCAAAGCTTGAGTAACTCAACAGTATTTTCTTTTAGGGTTTGGTTAAATGTTACACAAATGCACTTGTTTGACAAAGAAGTGTGAATAATAACAGCAGAAAACTGGAAAAAAAATACCATGGGGGAAGTGTGGAGAATACTGTGGTGCAATGGCTAGTTAGGGTTAAAAAAAAAAAGGAGAGATGGGAGAATAGTAGACATTGTAACCTCCTCCTAACTGGAAGTTGAGGCCATGAGAAAGAGGCTATCATTGCTTACGCAAGCAAGAATGCTAATGCAGTGCAGATGATTTGCAAATAAAAGGAAGCACAGCTTAATGGTAGAGACAGTTTGTCTGGAAAAAACCATGCATGTACTATTGAATGTACACAGTTTAGAAATAACTTCTGTCTACATCCACAAACTTTATCTTTCCTAGTCCATCATGATTTCAACATCATTACCACTACAATGAAGCAAAAGGTTGTCAATGGTTAAAGCACCTAAGTATGCATGTCCAACCAAAACCTCTGGATTTACTGGAGTGTTTTATATTGCTTATGCTTGTTTGGTTTATGAAGGGTTAAACATGTTTGTTTTTGAACAAGCAAACTGGCACTGTTGTTCATGTAGCAGTAAGTTAATGACACAGACTATCGCAGTAGGAAAAAAATCCTTGTCTTTAAATAAAAAGAACAGCAGGGAACAAAAGCCTTAGACTGAAACCGAGGGAGAAATTTTAAGATAAACACTAAGGGAGTATTTCTTTTTGTAATAAAACTGAAGTGATACCATTCTTTTTGTGAAAGGTTCATTGACGTCTTGATGTGTCTTAGAGTTAGCAATGAAGAAATTTCTTCCTCAGTATTCAACTATGAAAAATGATGTCGTCTATTAGATTAAAATAGTTCACATCTAATAGCAAATGCAGTTCTTAAAATGGAAATTCAGTGCCCCTCTATCATTCAAAGTATGGTTTCTCCATTTGAGCCAGTGACTGCTGAGCTCTTTCAGAATGGGTATCATCAGGCTGCAGCAATGACTTGGAAAGCAGTGGGATTGGTATGAACAGGTGGTGTGAACTTGGCTTACTGACTGTAAAGCTAGTCACCTGGCTGGAAATAACATAGAAGAAATACTGGCTTGCACAGGAGACAGTTCTGGTATTTTCTTTAAAACTGCCTGTAGAAAGTGTCAGGGAAACAAAGTATTGGTATTGCCTTGCTACAATGCCATGGCAAACCACATGGAGCCCTGCTGAGTAATGAATGCTAAAATTACCATTGACAGCAAGGCTTCTGACTATAGTCATGCTTCTGAAAATAAATGGAAATGTAATGGTTTTTTTAATCATGTATTCCTCATCCCAGCAAGACACTGTCTTCCAGGAATATTGTTTGGACAAGTCATTGAAGGGTTTTAAAAAATGTCTATGTGCTATAATAATGTATTCAGCAGCACATCAATAGACGATAATTAATTGTCTTTCACCTGTCAGATTTTATTTCAGGGTTCTGAGCTAGTAGTAAGCTCGCTTCTCTTGCTGGCCACAATTTTCTGTTACAAGATTTTAATTTTAATTTTATTTTTGTCTTAGACGCCTAAAATAATGTGTCAGCCCAAATCTAAACAAATTCTTAGGCTGATCAATTTTTAAAAAATTTTTTTTTAGTTTCACAAATTTCAATATTATTGTAGGCAGTCAGAGTAGATACAAATTGAAGAGGTAACACTGAAAAAACATTTCTGGGGTATTTCTGCTGTGATCCCAGTTATCTCACTTTAGAACTCTGAGAGGCAACATTAATATTAGTAGAGTTAATGGAATAAAATACAGTTCTGTATGAATTTGTGAATTTATGTCAGAATTGTGTTACATTTTATAACTGCAAATAGATAGAAATACAACTTCTGTACATAATCAAGTGGATTCTGTGGTAATCAAGGGTTTTGTCCTGCAGATCTATAGAGAACTCTTTCAAAGAGAGATTTAGATCCTTGATACTAAACTGAGCCCTGACTTTTGTTGTTTTATACCTTGACATTAAAGGTGGAACTCTTGTTAGAAAATGGTATTGTGTCTTTAGGCACCTACCTTAAAACAAGCAAAAACTTCATTACTACATTGTGTCATTTTAGAGAATACTGCTATGGGAGTGGGTAGTGCAAGAAGAAAGAACCTATCAAATTTAAGTTTTTTGTGGCAGACTTGCAGTAAATGTCCATGTTCCCTCGCTGTCCCCAGTGAAAAACACTCTATAAATCAAACTGCTTTCTGATAGCAGGTCTGTTATGATGTAATATATTACTTGAATGAATACCAGGCAAGTGGAAGACATACTATCTGTTTTGAAATTTAGCAACACTGATTACCTTTTTTCAAATGGTATGCTTTTGTGATTTAATAGTCTGCATAGTAAGAAAGTTTTTTAATTGATCTTTTCCTATAGACATCAAAGACTGCTGGTCAAGAAAAAGAACTATACTTTGTTTATTTAATCTTTTTGTTTCTTCTTTTTTTCCACTTAAGATCTAACTTTAGGTTTAGCTTTATAAAATTTAATCTTGATGCAATTTTACAAACACTCATTGTGATCTACTAACAAATCATTATAGACTTAAAGGTTATTTATTTACAAATTATTGCAAATATATTGCCATTGTGATCTCAGCTGATGGGATCCTGTGGCTGAAGTGAACTTCCTGAATTCATACCATATCTGATGCTTGTTCTTTCTTGTTATCATACTTAGAACAAGCAAATGTATAACATGAAGAGTCCTTGTGCTGCACCTGAGTGCTGCCCTAGCCTGTTTTTTTCCCCAGTGCTCCAGTGATAGGGAGTAGGGAAAGTTGCCAAATTAACATGGAATGCTGTTAGTCATTTAGTTTACTCTTCACAAACTGTTAAGGAACTGATTACTGCATCTGACAGTTAAGCAAATGACGGAGTGATATTTCCATAGGCCTGGAAAGGATTGTGTAATTGCATCAGTAGAGACATGCTGCACATGCCTCTGGCAGCATAGACTCTGTTATTGCTTTTTTGAATTAACTGCTACCTCCTTCCTTGGTTTCAGTGGCAAAATAACACTTTGTTTAACCAACTGACTAAGCACAGCAGTTCTACTGAAAACAAAGATCCATGTAGGATACTTAAAAGACTTGCTATAGATGCATGACAATCTCTGGTTTATATTTCTGCAGTTTAAATGCACGAACAAGCAATCGAGAACTTACTTGACTTGATCTTTTGTCATTTGGAGAAAATTTGACTGTTACAGTGATCAATTTTTAATTACCCTTTTGGCACTATAATAACATGGTGATTAGTATTTCTGACAGAAACCTGGAAGACAATTATGCAACATGAATTATTCAGAAAAGTGAAGTTACTGCTTGGGAAACAAGTAATAGATCCAGGGTTTTTGCACCTGAAGGAAGCTTGCAGGAACCTCTTAGCTAGTGCATCTTGTGACTTCACTGTTGTACAGCTGTTTGAATCACAAATAACAGAACTTGTGTAAACAGTTCAAGTGTTTCAAAAATTTCTGTAGCTCTGACTTAGCTTTACTGCTTTGTGCATTAAAAGCTGCTATTTATGCTATTATCTAGAAAATTATGTATTAAAACATGAGGAAAGAATCCTGAAACTTGGTTAAAGTTTTCCTTGTTATTTATGTTCCAGTTCCATGCCAAAAAAATTCACAAATGCAGTCTTTTTAGAATGTCTGTCTCCTTAATTCTGTTCTCCTCAGTAAGGCAAAACTGTAATTTTTTTAGTGGATTGTTCTTCACAAAGCAAGTAACTTTCTGCATTCTAGGGGATTGTTCGAATTAATTTGTCTTATGCTACCTTTAGTTCAACATAAGGTGATGTACATATGCAGTCACAACCTCCCTCACTGATGCCATGTGTAGTTTATAAGAACAGTGATTTCTCCTTTTCTAACACAAGTATGGTTTTATGTCTGCCTGTAGAAGTCGTAGCATAATGACTTTGTACTGAATGTTAATTATAAGAGTCATAATAGAAGGAACTATGAATCAAAAAAAGTGCCACTAATCTGAAATTTTCATTAATATCAACTTTTTCAGCTATGGGTTTCAATAAATGAAGTTGTTATGGACCTAGAGACAGAGATGCGCATTTTGAATTGACAAGAGCTCCTGTGTAGTGTAGAGGAAATGCTGTCCAGATAATGTGTACTGGGACTCAAGCAAGGAAATGGTGGCTCTTTATCTGACATTTTACACAAGTTTTTGGAATCAGAACAGATGATTGTGTACAAGAAAATGACACATAGAAATGATGTCTCTTAAAGTTTTTGCTGCTCATGGTCATATTTCACCTGTATTGTGTCAAAGGACTTCTCAAGGGACCACCTGCATTACTTGTCTAAATTCCCTGCCTGTTCCAATGAAAAATATGATCCCTGTTTCTCGTGCATGTTAATTTCATTACCCCTGTCGAACAACGTATCAAGTAACAGAACTTCCAAGCTAATTTTATTCTTTTTTTTTTTCCTTCAGATTTTGTGAAAGTATAGAGTAGTTGTTCACCAGCATGTATGGAAATGCATGGAGGGCTATGGCAGTGTTAACTGAGTCCTGACACAGTGCTGCTTCATGCTGACAGTGGAGCAGCAATTACTGAGAGAGAGATTCAGGTAATATTTACACTGATGAGATGAATCAATGCTTTGACAGAGCATCTGAGGTAGAGAAGGGCCCAAGACACAAGACTTGGGTTGAGATTTAAACTGTTTCTGGCTAATCTTCTTCAAGTTTTGGACATGCAGATGAGTTCTGGTTCCATTTTTTTAATAGAGAAGAGAGTTGGGTCAGTTGCACATGTTGCAAACATAAGGATTCCTAACTTATTCCTAATGTATTTAACAGACTAGATCCTCACTCAGCAGTACTTCATTTTGCATTTCTGGGTTATGTCCTTGAAAACTACTTCCTTTGCATTGTTCTTACATGGTGAGCGCCACTGAAAATACACAAAATTATATTCACGCTACTGTGCTTGCTGTAACACTTAGTGTAAGAAGACTGTATGGTGTCTGGAAAAAAATAAACCAGATGCAGAAAACTCTTACAACAAAGAACGTTTCAGGAAAAAAAATGTGTGGGGCTAATACACATGGCAAATGACAGATTTTTCATGCACACATTGGAAAAAACTTTGGTCAAACAGAGTTAAATCAAAGAAAATTGTGACTTAGTTTTAAGTTCTACCACGGTTAAATATTCTAGCTTTCTGATATACAGCTAGGGTTTATTAGCAGTCTTGATAAGAGCACTGGACTTTCCAATCCATTAAGTAAATGTGAAAGGCATGATTTTACACAGTTGTTACCTTGCAAAATCAGTGCTCAATCTGATTCTCAGTCCATTTCCTAAATATGGAAGCACTGGGATGCCAGAGGTCATTTAGGAGTCTGCAGGCTGACTTGCTGATTCTGAGTACTATTGGAAGAAATACGTTAACTTTACTTAGCCCAAAATAGCTGAATTACTTGACTGAATGTGTGATTTAAATGTGTCTCTTGTTTAAATGATGAAATGCAATGTGAAAAGTGTTTAGAATCATGTTGGATATTGAAACCAGACGATTACTAATGCATGAAGTTAGATGCTTGGAAGGGATTTATTTCTTTAAACTTTCACATAGCGCATGAGCATAAAACTATACATTGAAATAATGGGATGAAATTACAAAATAAAGTTTGGGCTAATTGACAGCAACTTCTGACAATGAGATTTCTGAGACTACTGAACAACCTCCTATGGAACCCATCTGTCATTGGCAAGGAGATTGGCACAGTCTCTGGCAGGGTAACACCCATCACTCCTGAGCCTAATGACTCAATTTTGTTTCTTTTCTTTTACAAATAACATGGTGTTCTCCTGCAAATGTGAATGATGTGTGGTCTCATTTACCACATTATGGAAAGTATATACAAGAACAGACTCTGGGGATTTGATAGACATAAGAAATCATGGCTGACTCTATCATACAGGGGTATCTGAAAAACTGTATCTTAGTGTGAAATTATCATCAGTGAAATTCTTATTTTTGCTAATTGGGCAGAAAGCTTTTGCCATCCCAGCTCTGTGTGATTACAGCACCAGGTGGTAGATTCCACAGCACAAACTTCCCAACTCTGTTGTATGGGGAAAAATGTTCTGAATCAGAGGCATGTGCCTTTCCAGCTTGTGAATTGCACTTTTAATGCCAATATGTGTAAGTATTCCTGTATGCACTACAAGCAGTTGTTATGCAAAGCTAGTTCTCGTTTACTATAAACCTCTTACTTTGAGGACAAATAATGCAAAATACAAACTGAAATGAACATGAATTCATAAGCCAACAAGCTTCTTGACTCTTTTAATTTTTTGCAGTTAAGAAGACAACTGCTTTTACATTGGTCCAGTAGTTCCATGTTAACAGTTGGACTATTATTTTGTTAAATCGGATCAGATGTCAGATTACTGATATTAAAAAATACCAGTTTCTCCCCTTTTGCCACCATTTCCTTATACAGAACCTTGCACCCATGTGGCAACTTAAATTGTTGCCCTGATATTTCCCATCTAGCTGATACTATTTGAGAGCATTGCAATCCACAACATTATTACAATAGTCTTCAGGTGTGTCTTATTGATCCAGTGTCTGCTGTGTTCAATGATTCTCAAAACTAGTATACAGTGGTTGGAGTCTGCACATTTTTGCAATGTCTTTATATTGTTAATGTCCCCTACTCTTCTCCATTAATGTCCAAGGCTGTGATGCTGATTCTCAATTCTCAGACATTCATTTCATAATCAAAATAAATGTCAGGCAGACCATATAATTTTTGTCCTACCTGTCAAATCTCATTTTGTTTCCAGCAGCCACCCTAAGCGTGGCATAAGTGCTTTTAAACCCCAAGGTTATAAAACAGAATTCAAGCTCCTCAGAGGTCATTTCATTCCTAGAATGAATGGGCATTACCTTCATTGGTTATTGTATTTTCAGACCTTTAAATTGACCCGTGAGGAATATAGATGAATATAAAATAATAAATAAAAGTAGGATTTTTTTTCTCACTCAGTGTTTGTACGATCAGTTCTCAAATAACTAAATCTGACACAAGCTGTGTTATTGAGGCTACACAAACAATATCTTTATAGTATGGTTTGTCTGAAGTTCAGTGTGTGTGAATTTAAGCTTTACTTTCTATGCAACCTGGCAGGTAAATAATTTCTCCTTAAATAAACTGGCTCTATCTTGGCTGGGGATAAAGAACAGGTCTGAAGTGGTGAAGTCTCAGGGTGAGAACCTTTTACTACTTGACCTGAAATACATTTATTTAGCTAGGCTTAGATATTCACATCTCTAAGATATACAGAACAATTTTGGATTAAGTGGTGAAGGTCATGATGTATGCATATTTTAATCTGATTGAGTGAGTTCTTATAAGAAACCAGAAAAAAAAAATCTGAGATCTCAGGCAGAAATTCAATTCCCCCTCCCCCCCCCCCCCCTTAATCAAATCTTTGAACAAACATCATGTTCTTATATAAATTTGTACAACCTCCAGTACAGTTGTTGCCTCTGGGCCTGGCTGCAATTTAAACAGCACACTAACTGGTAAATCTTTGTTATCAACTTGATTTACATTATAATAGGGAAAGATGCCTCCTGCTCACTGAAAGTGGATTTTCAAGGTTCAGGTATAAAGTCTTGTCCACTCACAGTGTGAAATTTCTTCAGCTAACCTTTAGTAAATAGTCGTGGTTAAAATATCCAGATGGACACAATGAGTGGTTAAAATATCCAGATGGACACAATGAATGAATTCTTCTTTCAGTGTTTCAAAGTAGTTCTGAAAATTATCCAGAAAAAGGAAGAAAAAAGCCCTACAGTCTGAAGTGTGATTTATATTTTCATGCTGCTAGCATGGTTAGTCAAATGTCTTGATAAATAGTTCAGTGTATGGGTGGTTTCAGCAAGTTTTTGGCAGTTAATATCTCATACATGAAACTTTCATTGTCTTTCTAAGGTAAGCAGATTGTGAACAACATTAGCAATTACACACTTGGGTCTAGCTGGCAAAATAAGTTATTCTGCCTCTCTTAGTCATCCCTTCTGAACTGTCTGTTGAACAGTTGAATATCTATTTACAGTGCTTCCTCTCTCAAAGTGCTGCCAGGTCTTTTTATGTGACATCTTTCAAACCACCCTACTTTGATTAGTTTCCATGCTTTCTCTGCACTACAGCATGCAACTTTCATTAAGGAAAAGCCATTTTTGGCATGGAAAGAAACTCCTGCTGTTAGTTGACTTGGAAAGCTCATATAATGCTCAATTACATATGCTGAAACTTGGCTAGAAGTAAAATCTTCATGTTCCTGTTATGTAGGCTCTGTTCTTCTAAAAGTGGAAGATATTTGCCATCCAGCCACTTGACCTATTACAAAATGAGCTTTCATGTATTCATGGAATCTTTTCTAAAACCATTTTGCTTAGGGGGAATTCAGCTCTGAACTGAAGGTCCACAATCTATATGCAAGCCACTTAAAAGCTACTGGAATACTGCATACTGCACAAATTATGGAGAACCTCTACACAAAGGTTAATTGTGCACCCTTCAAGTCGTGGTCATCTGACCTTCCTTATAAACATGTATTTTAATAAATTGTTGAGCTACAGGCTTTTGTTGCAGAGATTGCCTTAGCAAAACAATACACAATACCTGTGCAACGTAACAGTTTAAAAGGATTTTTCATTTCAGCTGTGATTTGGTTGGCAAAACAAGACATATTTAAACATCATGTGACAGAAAGATATAATAATTTGTAGGATTTCAACATGCCTAAGAGTGATAAAGGGCTGTAGACACTTTTCTTTTGGCCATGAGGTTAGCTCAAGCTGAGTCTGAGTTCTTCCTGTATAAAGATCCTTTCCTGATCTTTTCCAAAATGACTGAATGGTTTTATGGCAAAAGTCAGATGTCTGCTAGAAATGTACTAAATCTTAGCAGTAGTGCCAAAGTAGACTGGGCAAAGAGTAGGTCACCAAAGCATAGTTCATGTTCTATGTAGTGAAGGCAAAGTATGCAGGTGTGCTTAATAAAGAGAAAAACAGTGCTTACACAATAGTAGTGAGCCTCATATTTGCCTAAATGAAGTTTTTTTATAGTCCTTTCCCTTATCCAGAGTGCTGAATAGTATCCCACTATAGCAATCTTATTTCTTATTTCTCCTACATTTATTACTAGTTCAATTTATATAATTCTTGTATAATGGAACAGGAACTCATTAGAAACTGCATGCTGAAATTTTAGGGAAAATTAACAATGAACTATGGAGGAAGAGGAGAAAAAAAATGCTTGAGATTTCGATATGAACTGTGTAGCTTGAGAGTCTAGTGGAAAATATGATTGTTAATTTTGTCTCTGACTTGATGGGAGAGAGACTAAAACTTTTTGCTACTGTCATAAAAGTCAAAACCTGGTAAGGGTTAAAAACTATTGATAGGGTTTTGTCAGCTTTGCACTTAATGAAGTATTTAATTTTAAACGTTTTGTTGTACAGAAGTACGAATGGTAGAGGGAAAAAGAAGTGTTCAGAGACAAAAAAAATTCAAAGATCAACAGATGAGTAGCACTTGAAAGGAAGTGAAAGAAGATGTGTATGGGAAGTATGCAAGGTCAGAATGCAGGAGGAGCATTTTTAATAGCCTGGGGAAACATAAATAGGTGAGAGGAAAATGGAGAATAGATTGAAAGGGAAGAGCAGCCTAAACATTTTTTAATAGAAAAGATTCAGTGAGGCACTTGGTAAAGACAGCATTGCTGAAGAAAACAGCAAGCCTGAGGGTTGTAACTGAAAGTGCCACTGTCAATTGCAGGTAACAGAAGAACTATCAACAAATTTTTGAAAACATACAAGGAATGGAGGCTATAAAGAACTGAGTGAGTAATCTCCCTTCTAAACCTCAGAAATTTGTAACTGCTTGCCATTTTAACTGTCATAGTTGAGAGAGGTTTTCTGCCTTTAACTAAGCTTGCTGATTAACCGTGCATGTTTGTGTTTTGAACATCTTAAAATAGATAAAGGGCGGTGGCTTGAAACACTGTTAACAGGGAACACTTCAATGTGTAAGAAAATAGAAATTGTTGGATCAACAGTGCAACATACTTTACATTATCTCTTGTTAACTGTTTCCTCCTCTCTGCAGAAAATTTTAGCATATTAGTCTTGTAGAGGATGACTATACTTATAAAAGCTAGACATGCTCTGCAGATCAAAAATATTTGTGGCAGCAAACAGGAGGTTTTGAAGATGGACACAGGCAAAGGAAACCCTTGACATCCTCTTGGGGTTTACATGGCAGTTGCACACTACAAAGTGGTGCTCAGACTGGCCTGGAACAATCAAATTGCCACTAATTTCTGGGAGACTGTGTGTGTGTTGCTTTTATGTAATCGCTGCTTAAGGTGGGAAATAAGTGTAGGTGTTTTGCATTTTGAGGATGGGCAGAGAGCAGACTAAGGAATAAGATCCTTGGATAAAAGGCAATATTTGTTATTAAAAATAAATTAACAGAATGTTATCTTCACTGTTACAGGAAATAATTTGAAAATCAAAGGGACTTAGAAGACTCATCACCGTGAGCGATAACTGTGGCTTGTGTTAGTTTCCTCCATGATATGGATTTTGGCAGAGTCTGTCCCTCCTGACATGGAAGAGACCCTTATGTAGGTACACAGTGCCTAGTCATCTTTTCTCATAGCTTCATACCTGTGATTAAAGCAGGGCTTGTCTCTTGTCACAAGGCTCCACAAACTAGTGCCACTAGGAGATGAGGGCCATCACCAGGATTAACCAAGCTCTTTTGCTCTGGGCAACCCTTCCACTTTGTGGGAGCTTCCTCAGGAAGGGACTGAGGGTGTGAAAGACCTTCAGCAACTGTGCCATGGCAAATTAGGAGTTGGATTTTTTTTCTTCCTAAGCACTTCTGTAGATGAGCATGCAGGCAGGGTAGATTCATGGCTGAGTTTTGGGTTTTTTTGCCAACAGGTGGAAGCAGAGAACACTTTAACTTCACCAGGGTAAGGACATAGGGTTTGCAGACATTTCCCCATCCTCATTTTGCTGGCTTTTAACCTAGTGCTAGCTTCTAGTCTCGATGATTATGCAAAATGCATATGAAAATGTGAAAATGCACACCAGTAGCATATTAATTACAGAAGCAGAGTAAATTACCACCTCTATACATATAGTTACAGGTAGAAGGAGCTCACAGCTAAAACCCAGAATAATGGACTTCTTAAAAGTACTGTGTCATGACATAAATTGGTACAAACCCACAAACTTGTGCAACCAAATCGTTTGTAATGGCTATTTTTAAAAATGTTTCATAACTAGCCTTTGTTTTAGTACAGGATCAAGGTTTGTGTTTTGAAACAGACTGCTGGGGATTGACAATTGTCCACAAAATGAATGACAGCTCTACAAGATTGGAGCAGCAATCTCTAGTCTTGTTTTTTTTTTTCAAATCAGCATCAGATGGAAATATCATCACTTGGCTTTAAGATTTTTTCCCCCTCTTTATACAGCAGGTACTTCCTTACCTTGGCCTAAGGAAGGGGATGTTTTGGGGTTTTAAATTTTCCTTTTTTTTCCCTGTATTTTCCCCTTCATGCATGCAGTGGTACTTACATAAGATTTTCTGCAGCAATCCACTATACATGTGATATATTTGTCAAAAATATTTGTTGTAGATGCCTTCACCTACATTACCTCAGTTTTCCAAAAGTTGAACATCTTGTCAGCTTTCATGTTGGGGAACTTAAAGGGTTTTTAAAAAGACACCTTAAATTCTAGAATACCCCTACACATTCTCACAGTGGTCACGTCATAGTCAAGATGTTGATGAGTTCAAAACAATGTTAATGACACTTAAATTCAAACCTGAAAAGTAGGAATGCTTTTCTTTCCCATACCTGCCGTACACTGGGGACATGATCTGTCCTCTGATATTTTAGCCTATTGATGTGCATGACTCTACTAGATTTACAAAATTATCCACCTATATAAAGAGGCTCCTACACACAGAAGAAAAATGTGCCCAGAGCTATTGAACACAGAGACAATGTCCATGGCTCAAAACATCCCTGGGCTGTAGATCACTGGCAGATGTAAGTGTATACAGGGGCAGTGCCAGCATTTGGCTGTCCAGCTGTTGTTCACCATCTGCCCTTGCCCAGTGCTGGAGGTTGTGCTGGTGGGGGTGGACTTTTGGTCTGAGCTGCTATAGGTCCTTCTGACCAGACATAATTGTGAAATTGAGAATAGAAATGGCAGATGAATAACTAAATTTTCCCTTTGTCTCTACTACATATAGACAGGCAAATCAGTTCTGCAATGCCATTTAGTAACTGATATTGAAGGAATGTATTTGATAATGAATGGTTTTTGCTTATTAATGATCCTTCACTAGAAAAAGAAATTATGTATGTTCTGTCAAGTTTACAAACTAAATATTTATTATTGCTTTAGGTTTTATGATCCAGGTAGATTAGAAATTCTGCCTTTGTAGTTAATATTTTCAACCTATTATAAATCAAATGAAACAAAATCTGAATATAAAAAATATAACAGCACTGTCAATAATTAAACATGTGCATCACTTTGCTGCTTCTTTTTACTCAAGAAAGTCGCATGTTTAAGTTCTTGAAAGATTTGGCAGACTGGATGGTAGATGAAAGATATATGATGGAAATCTCATAGCCGCTACAGAGTAAATGAACCCTGTCCTTAGGCTTTCTTACAGATATGTAATTCTTTTTATTGTTAGGCAGGAGTTACAAAGTGGTTTTTTTTCTAATGTGATCTTTGCATGTTAAATTATGCAAAAATGTATTCTGAAACCTGATGGACTGATTAAAACAAGAAAGGAACTTGGGAGTTAAGGCTCATAAATTAATTCAAGAAAACATTGTGATTTTCCTTGAATTAAATATATAATGGATGTAACAAGAACGGGAAGTGAGGCTGACTAAATGAAAACTGAATGTTAGACATCACTACATTGATAAACGGAGAATGATGTATAATTTTCCCAAGCTTTGGCTAGATTTCAGTTGAATTACATCTTGCTAAATTTGAATGTTCTATTCTATTTTTTCCATTATTATTCTTTTCATAGATGTCCATATTACTCAACTCTAAGAACAAAATCAGAAGTGCTTAAAAAACTGTGAAACCATTGAACTGTATTCAGCTCAGCTGTAATTAGAGAACTGAGAACCTCAGTCTTCAGACTCTGAACAATTTTGATTTGTGATAAAAGAGGAAGGGAGAAGACATCTTTTCATGATCAACAAGATTAAAAAAACCTCCAAAGTGCTAGAAAAACAATGCATGGTTCAAAAAGTCGACCGGCACAAAAGCTTGATGTTCAGTGCTGCTGGAAACATCCATGTCTCTGAAAGTATTGTTCTAATGTGTTTTTGTTCACCTCTGGTTCTGGGAATGGGACAGAATGGAAATACATGCATCGTGGAGGAAGAAAAGAGTTGCAGCTTTGTCTAGAACAGCACATGTCAAAACCTGTTATTTCCAGATCATGAAACTCCTTAATATTCTGACCTTTTCATCCAGAGCTTACCAGCAAGCTGAAATGTTCTATTTTGTGAAATGAAAATATCAGAGAAATAGATTGCAGAGTGTTGAAACACTTTGGATCAGTTCAGCATGTACTTTTACTGAAATGGAAGTGCACTTGACCAAGTTTTATGGTTTGGGCATGTCCTGTTTGCCCTCCAGTCAGACAACATCTGCCAGATCACACCCTGGTGCTTTGCCCTAAAGGAAGGTCTCTGTGCATCTGTAGGCTTGTGGGACTAAAACTGGCACTTGTGGTTTAATAGTTAAACAGGTGGCAAATCAGCACCGAGATGTGTTTTTTCTCCTGGTAGAATTGCTATTCAGTGGAAATGGTTCTTTAGCAATGCAGGCAAATTCTGTAATTAACCGTAATGACTGCATAAAAAAGGAAGCTTTGCCTTTGCCTTTGTTGAGAGGCAATGAGAATGGAGTCTGGGGCCTTTCAGAGAAGCTACCATTAAACTTTATGAACTTGGGGAGTAATGGCACTTTAGAAACACCCTTTATGTATTAAGCAACAAACAAATGTGCATTAACAGTTGCTGGCTAAAAAGGCAGGAGAAAATAAGTGCTTTCTTAGTTTTACAAGTGGAGCTGAAATGCACAGTCTTGCCTAAGGCTATACACTGATTCTGTGGTAGAGACAGCTCTTCCAGTCCAGTGCTTTAATTACAGGAACAAATCTTCATTTCATCAAATGTGGGTTCACCTGATTCTGTTAGAAGAGAAGCAAGGGGTTGATATAAATGTTAAGATACATCAACTTTCTGGTATTTCTTTTCTCTGGTAGTGGTGCAATCTCTGAAGAGCAGCTTTTTTTTTTTTTTTTCGTTTACTATTGGTCAGTTTTTACCTGATGCATAAATAAAAATTTAAACCCCAAACCTCTTTTATCTCACTAAAGAGAAAAGTCATGTAGCTGTTATTTTGTTTAGGCAAGTAAACGAAAGTTGAATCACCAGCTGCAGTGAATAACCAAGGGAAGCTGCTTTGGTCTCATAAGAATAAAACCTTACTCAGTGTTACGTAGTGAGCTTTTTCACTGAGTCTGTAGGTTGTAAAATACTAGCGTCTCCTTTCCTAGTCTTTTGTAGAGGGCACTTGTTATATATGTCTCTGTGTGTGATTCTGATTGTTTTCTTGTTTGTGGATTTGTCCTACGCTTAAGTGTCTTAAATGCATGTTGCTTGAAACAATATTCAGCTGTGACAGATATGTTATATGGTATTCTGAAGACATTTTGTTGCTGGGAGAGTTAGAATTGCTTGGACACTGAACCACCAATATTTGTCTTCAAACATTAGTATTTCAGTGATGAATCAGCCCACATAGCATTTTGTGAAGATGCTCAGAAGCACAAGCTCAGTCATGTAGCTGCTTATGTCCAAGAGAATAACATTCTTTTGGAAGGGTTTGCCATGCACAGAGTACTGGACTGGACAACTGCATGCTTAATTAAGATTACTAAATCAAGTAAAAAGAAAGTAAATTCAGGGAAATAATTACTCTGTTGCAATTAAAGCATAATATGTTTTACTGGACAAGCATTTACTGAATGCAATTAAATAATAGCAACTGGGAACATTTATAGAGGAAAAGATTCCATAAAGCAGACGGCATAATTCAGTAACTTGTGCATCACTGTGTTTACACTTGCAGCACCTGCTGAAGCCAGGGATTGCCTGTATTCCTCAGTTTTACACAGATATTTCATGTTTGTGACCCTTCCTTGAATACCCAGTATTAGGTCTGCATTCTTTGTCAGAAGACCTTGTGGTTGATCATGGTATCTTAGAGCATGCCATGCTAGCCCTTGGACCCATGAGATTATACCACTGTTTATTTATGGAAATTGCATACAATATCTTTTTTTTTTTTTTTTTTAAAGTCACATTTGTGTCACAAAGGAGGACAGATTAATAGGTTGGAAAAATGATCGGGTAGGAAAAGATTTGCTATTTTTTAAGACATAGTAAAAACCTTGATTTAGCTGTGCACTGAGAGTTTGCTGGAAGCATAATGAATTCTTCTTGCCTAAAATTGCTCACAAAGGAATCTGACTCTGTAATTCAGACTTCTGTGTATGGATAGGGTGGAGGTGGAGCTTCTGGAGTAGTAATACAGGTCTAGCCAAAAAAACCCCCCTACTTTTACTGTGCATGTTTCTACTGAATTAGGGGTTGTTTTCTCTCAGCTGCAGGTTATGAGGGGGATCTTTAGTAAGTCATAGGATTGACTGTAGTTGTGGCAGCACATTGAAATGCAACAAGATATTACTAGTAGGAAAGGTGCAGGATAAAATCTCTTCTTGTTAAATTCCACTGAGTAATCAATGAAGTCACCATGAACGGTGGGGTTGCTTTGGGACCATTTTTCAGCATTTCATACTGTAAAAATGGTTCTTTGTCAAAGGTTTCAGTGTTGATTTTTTTTCAGAGTTACCAAAATTTCCATTTGAATAAGAAATTCTGAAGCACTTAATCAGGTTGCTTGTGAAAGAAGGAGATGGGAACTCAAGTGTGACTGTCATTCAGAAATAACAAACAAGCAAAGCTGAGGATGTCTGCATTCAGACTTGGTCTTCTTGCATATCTGAGGCTTCAGAACAATTGGACAGATAATGATCTGAGCCTCTTCAGAGCTGCTGAATATAATGAAATGCAGAATCCTCATAGCTGCTAGTTTTACATTCAATAAATCAAGTTTATATTTAGAAAGACAGGTCTAAGAATGTAGAACAGAATAAAAGGATTTTTATGTGTCCCAAAGGAGCATACTCCCTCTATGCTGAACAGGCACTAGAGGGAAACCCCATCTTTACTAGACATTGTGCAGATAATGAGTTAGGTACTCAACAGAGCTGGAACATTTTTGAAATTTTGCTTTTTTACATTTCTTGCTATATATTATGTAGGTAGATAATCATGAAAGATTGAGATGGAGAATAGGTAGGTTCCTCTCTTTGCTTTGTCAGATTTAGACTTCATTTCCTTCTGAATTTGACCATTAATTTTGCTTGGAGTGAAAAAATCTTCCAGAGAAGAGCTTTGCTCATTCAGGCTCTTTTCTTGTGGTTCTGGGGTGATTTATTTTTTTTTCACTTTACCAGACTGGCATTTTTTTATAGAAGTATCACAGGAAAAAACACCTTGTCAGTCTCTGCTGTGGTCTATGATATAAATAGGTTAGCTGTTAGTGTGCATCTGTTCTCACCCCACCCTTGGCACTTAAAATATTTCTGTATTTATTGATTTATACCTAACACTTGTGCTATAATGTGTATTTTTTTGTGTTACAATGTGGCGTATTATCCTGAGTTAGCAATAGGAAAAAACCACCACCACCACTGAAATGTTTAAATACCTAGTAAAGGCCTTTCTTCTTCCCTTTAAATAGACATAATAGATCTGAGTGCTACACAGGATAATTTAACACCTTTCATCTGAAGATGAAACACCTTCTGAAGCAGTGTTTGTTAGATTGTATTTGTTACCTACATAACTGCCTGACATTTCCTCTAAAATAAGAAATGTGTTGAATTTGCTTTAAGAATGACTTCATTTGGTTTTATATATTGTTTATTAAGTGAACTTGTTTTAAAGGTAAAGAAGCATCAGAGTTATCTGTCACATTTACTCTGAGATGTCAGTTTCTGATGTGTCAGCATAGTTAATGTCATTGGAAAGCCAGCATATCTCCTGTACCATTTACATGATGCTTTTCAGGGCAGTTGCCATAAATCCATGTAATTTTTCCAGCTTTCACTTCTTCAGTCACTTCTAGTATTCATTATCAGTTCACGTTTAATAGAACTTCATTATTGCTTCTGCCTCTGTGCCTGTCCTCTCCCTTCACTTCCACACCAGCTCGTACCAGTCAGGATATGTACACTGCCTGTGCATGATGTATATTGTTCCACAAAATACATTGGAAAAATTTCAACTTTTGGCCCTTGTTGTTTAGAGAAAGACATGAATCTTGCAGAGAGGGGGTCACTACAGAGTCCAGAATTGTTTCTGGAGCCAGCTGGTCAGGGTAAAGGCAACTGACCATGTCAAACAGGAGCGTACCGTTCGGCTGTAAACCTGACTGCAGGATAAGCTGAGGTGTAAGGGACCTGAGCTTACATTCCTCTAAGTACCTGCAGGCCCTGCAGTGTGTTGGTTGAGAAGGAGTCAGCCGAGCACAGCACATAAAGTTTTCTCTTACAAGCTAACTAAAAAGGCATGCATGCATGTGGTGGGTGCTCTGTCAACTGAGGTGTCCCCAGAAGTTCCTCTTCGCATCTGTCCAAATTTAAATAACTAAGGCATTGCTAGCTATGCCAAAGGTGCAGAAAGAGCTATTAGATACTCTAGTTCTAGTTTCACTTGAAGTTGAAAAATGAGTGTTGTCAAGAGGTTTGTTTGCTCTCCTAGAACTGGCCATAGTAAAAGACAATTACATTTCCTACAAATGCAAAGACTGTGTACAAATTTAGCCTGCAGCAGTTCTTGATTTGTTTCATTATGTCATTTCAGATGCCTACTTTTTGTTCACTCTTGTAAACTACACAATATATTATTGTTCTCTTCATTTTAATGTGTTTTATCTACTGATAGTGTTGGAGAATGTCAACTGTATTTGTAAAAAATCTCCTTGAGAAGATATTATTATCGTGCTAATAAACCTATCACTGCAATTTCTCCACTAAACACCCTTAATTTTCTTGCTGAAATGTCTTTCTTGAGTCTTTATCATTAGCTCTGAGTACCTGCTGTGTTGCCACAGACTGTATACCCTTTCCAATATACCTCTCCTGGTGTCTATGTGTGTCCTGGTTTCTTTATGGAAACACCTAGGGAAATAATGTAAAAGTTTGTACACCTGTAATGTGGCATGTACAGAAAAGATTTGACCCTTCCCTTTTAGCAAGTATTAGCAGAGTCAGAAAAATATTCATCACAAGGGTTGTCCTGGAGCCAAATGTTTATTGGCAATGTCTAACCTCCATATGAAATCAGTCTGAGATTAATGCACTCTTGGCTGTGCATGGTGTTTGTCAGATCCTCTTTCTGTCTCATCAGACTTCCCTGAACCAATTGCAATTTCCTTAAATGGACTGAGTTTACTAAACATACCTTCTACAGCTCTTAGATTTCTGCACCTTCCTGCAGATTATCAACAGCACACTGCCTGCTATGTCTTATCTATTCAACGTATTTGTTGTTCTAATTTTGAAATTCAAGCAAACAGGTCATCAGGTTTCATAAGACCTGTGTCCGTTGATTGGAAGAACAGGGAGTGCTGGAAGAACTCAAATTCTAGGAGGATTCAAAAGGTGATGACTTAATTACATCTGAGAATGTGGACATAATTCATGTGAACTGGTTTAACATACATGCTGTGGGAGCTGAATAGTATAACTTGGAAAGTAATAAGCAGCAACAGCAGAAAAGCACTCTGTGTGTGTGTGTGCGCGCGCGTGCACGTGTGCACACACACATTTGTGCATGCATTAAGTTGTTATAAATTTTTTTCCAGTTCTGTGCATATCTTACCTCACTTAATGAACATGTGCAAGTCTTCAGTTTTGCTTTATGATTACTTACTATTAGACAGTATATTAGCTATATGAGCAGCTTATTGATTCAAAGAAATTGACTCAATAGTTTGATTAACTATTAAGTAGATATTCTTTATTGGCAGCGCTGGATGCACGGGGGATCGCTCCACCTATCGTGCACACCGTCAGGTCTAATTGTGCAGGTTAAATACATGTTCTATATACATATTCACTAGATTTCCGAGAAATGTTATACATATTCATTAGTTTTCTGGGAAACTATTAGCATATGCAAATGTCCTTTACGCAGGCGCATTGAAGGTCTCTGGTGGTCTTCAGGAGTCCTCTGGTGGTCTTCCATAGTCTTCCTCACTCGTCCGCTATTTGACCCTTCTCAGGTGATTCTGCGCAGTATGGTCTTTTACATGTTTTAATACATCACTGCTCGTTAGTGTTCTTATTATCTAAGTTCTCAGTAGTGGTGTAAAAACCATATGGTTAGTTTAAGCTAAATTATCTACAAGGACGAGAACAAAGGCAGGAGTTCTTATCTTTTCTGGCCCTATCTATTCAAGCAAGGCCTCTACTTGAGCCTTCTCGACAAGATCGTAAATTTATCAAACATTTAATTAAGTTTTGTGATTGTTCATGGTTCCTTCTTGCTCATCACTCCCAAGTACCAGTCTCTGACAGGCTTAATCCTTGACGAGCACTAGTCTTTGGTATGTAAAGTTACAGAGAGACAATCATTAAGCAATTAGCAGTTCGTTCTCTATATCATTATACATTTGAGAAATGTTTGTATTGCTGGGTATGAGGTGCTAAGAAACATCAGAAGAAAGCTTTTGTTCAGTACAACTTTCCCTTTTTCTTCTTCAGTCTCCAAATGTTGTTTGATCTGAGCCAAGAACTAAACATGCTTTTCTACCTACCTGAAGCCTTTCTACTTCATGTCAAAAGAAACATAGAAGACAGGCAACTGTACTAGGTACAGCTGGATACAGTGATGTATCTAGTACAGCTACTACATCTTTTGGAAGCAGTGTTGTAATAATGAATCACAGCCAGCTCTGTGATCTCTAGACAAATTGTTAAACTTTTGTCTGAAGCACCACCCCTCTCAATAGTGTATTTCACTCTACCTTGCTGGCAGCATACATTTGTATGGGGGTAGTGTGTGTATTTAAAACATATAAAAAATATGAAGCCTTGGAGGATGACAATGGCCAAGCTGGTTAATACCACGTGAAGAAGACAGATTTCCTAAAGGTGTTCTCTGGTGTAAAATTCCTCAATCAACTGGTTTTGCCTCAGGCTATATTACTGTCCACTGCTACAGTGAGCTTGCAGTTGATCATCGCTTCACACAAACCAGCAATATGGCAACACTGATGGGTCACAACACAGAAATTGTCACCATAACTGTAAGTTAGTAGTTATCTATGGACTGCACTGGAGAAAAAAGTTTTGTTGTTTCTTCCTTCCTGCTTCACAAAAATAAATTCAAATAGCTGTAGTACACAGTTTCTAAAAGATAAAATGAGGTAGAAGACCTCTTATATTGAAGGATGCATACTTTGTAGGGAAAAATGTTGAAAATTACATGTGATTTATGTAGCTTTGCTATGAATAGCAATATAAATTTCTCATTTTTATATAAAGTCAAGAAATTATCAGTCATTTTAGAGCCAAACAAAAAATTAAAATCTGGATGATTTTTATAGTGAATATACATATTTATATGCATATGTAATCAAGTATGTATTATGACACTGTATAATATAGGAAATGCAGAACTGATGTTCCTACAGAAATTGTAGGTCTGTCTTTGTTCTTGTGCCTGACTTTGGGATCTGAATTTCTTAGCAGCAGACTAATAATGATATATAAGAATTATATGCTTTCCAATAATCTTTGAGGTGATGAAAACACATGAAAACACATTTCTACAGAGGTGCTCATGTATATGTACACATACAGGCATGCACAGTCTGTGTGATCAGGTCAGCAAAGGATTTACTAATGCAATACACGTGCAAAGGAGTAATAAAAGTTCCTTTAATAACTTGGCATAGATTACTTTTTTTTATATAGTATAAAACAATTTAATTCCCTTGAAGTTAGTGACCACATAATCTGGAAGATTAATCCTATTTTATGTAGAATTATGCAGAAAATGTTCCATGTAAACCACTTCCTGTATGGTATCATTGGTAGCTCTCTCTCATCAGGGCTTGAGGTATTTTCCATAAGGATAGTTTCTGTATCCTGGATGACATATAATTGTAAGAAATTTCTTGGTTCCAAACTAAATATGAACAAGAGCCTACAGTCCAGTAAAGAACACAGTATGAGAAAAAGGTAGAGACAAAAAAGGAATTTTCAAAAAGTGATTTTAAGATACAATGGTGGTGTAAACACCAGGTTGGACTACAGCTTGCAGCCTTCCTATTTAGTTTCATTTTTATTTTTTAATGATATAATAGGTGTTCGTGGTTTCATACCAGTCAATTTTTTCAGTCCTTTTCATGCAGAAGTTTCTCTTACCCACTGTACTAAGCATGGTTAACTTTACCGTAGCCTTCCAAAATTATTTTACATAAGGGGTTTTGTAGAAAAGGTGTTGCTGGAACGAAAAAAAAAAAATATCTGTGAACTAAACTATACTTCATAAATAATAATTTTAAAATCTTTCTGCTCTGGGGGAAAAGTAACCACAAGTTATGCAGAGATGAACTGGAGTATAACAATCAACACAAAAGCTCTAGGGACAGACTATCCCAACAGAGCTTTTGTAGGTCTATGCAAATCCTTGCACAGAACAGCTGCTGAGGATTTTTTACATGACTTCCAAGACACCACCTCCTGTTCTAATCATCCTCACATCTGACTTGAACATCGTCATTTTGACACTCTTATTATTATTATCTCCAAAGATTGAGATAGCAGCTTCTCTCAAGTGGGTGAACTCTGAGCAAAAAGTTTTCTGTTTTTAAAAAAGCAATTAAAAATAATTTTGGATTTTGAGAAGAATGCTTCATTCCTTTGCTGTTGAGATAAAACTTAAATTAAATTAGAAAGTGCTTTCTTGACTGTAGTAGCCTAGATAAAGCAGCCTCCTCATGAAAGACAAGAAATAAAGTCTTTGTATTACATTTTACTTTTCTACAGATAGAAGAAATCTCTAAAGAATAAAAGTACAGCTATGGGAAATCATCTCAAAAAAATGAAGGTTTTTTTAAAGAATCTGTCAAAATATCTACCTTCAAGAAATCACTTTTGCTTTTAAAGCATGTCCACTTCCCAAGAATAAAATTGCTCAAATCTCAATTATCCCTGAGTATCGAAGTTGTAGATCAGTTGTGTTCTAAGGAAAGATACTTCAGCTGTATGAGCTAGCTTGGATCTGGAAGAGAATTTGCTGATTTTGTATGGTGCTGTACTGAATTGACTCAGACTTGTGCTAACTCACTTGCTTCTTTCTTTTCTGTTATCTGATTTTAGTTCCTTGGTAAGATAGAAGAACCTAGAACATAAAGAGTGTCTGCAAGTCAGACTAGACCATTCCTTTAGGTTAGCATCTCTTACCCCTGGCTGCAGCTGCTAAGTTTAGTGCTTTTACAGTCTCATGAATCATAAACCCTAGTTATATGAAAGCAATTTCTGTTCAGAGAAGTTGTTAAATTCTCTGTCTTCTCTTAAAGAGACATAAATTCTGTGTCTCTTCCTTATTCCAGTCTTCTTCACTTATTCATCTCCTTAGGGACAATATATACCCATAATATACCCTCAACAAAATGGCATCAGGAGCAAGAAAGAGTGGAGAGGCAGCTCATTTCACACTGGTGGACTACTGAGATTTCTGCTGAGACTTCTGACACATACTGCATCATCAGAAGATGGGCAGGACCCAGATAACTCAGCTATATAATAATCAGCTTCCAAAGAGTCCCAAGTCCTGGACAAAGCCCAAAACTGGACTTGTGTTTAGACTTAAGACCACAAGGGGTAATTTGAAGTTACAAGTTCCATAGTCTACTTTATTATTTTTGGCTGAAACTAACTCATGAAAATCTTGCATACTATTTTTACATCCTACCCTTTCATTTTAAGCTTTGTGACGCTGGTAGCTAAACTGCTATCTATCTATTAGAAATTTTTTTAGTCTTTATGAATCATTCCTTTGTAATTCCAACAGATGATCAAAAACCCAGTGTAGGCTATCTGGACCTGGGTTATGATCACGGTCCATCTCCCATCCTGAACAATGCATGCAACTTTCCCTGCCACTATCTGAAAATCTAATATTCCAGCAAATCCAAAGCAAGGCAACAGCATTGAAGAAAACTATGTAATGGCTGGTGTTCAGCAAGTTTCTCAAAGGATTAAGGATCTTCTTGAAAAAGAGGTTATTTTGTGACAGGTGTGATAAAGAGATACAGAGTTATTAGCATCATTCAGAAAAAGAACAAGAAATAATGAGCTACTGGTTTTTTTTGCAACGCAGAAACTAGAAGCCACCAAACAAAATCATCCAGTAAGAGGAATAAAAGATGAAGATAGTATTCTCATAACGCACAATTAAAAGGTGAAACTCATTACTATAGGATATTGTGGATGACAAAAATACATTAGACAAATTAATGGAAGTCTAGCAGACCTTATTTAGCACAAAGATGTGAGTTCATCTAGTTCAGAAAAACCTGAAGATGCCAGTAGTTGGAAGCTGGTAGGGTAACCCTGAGACAGTGTCCCTGGGTGCTTGCCATGCTCTTACTTGCTTTCTGAGAGTGTCCTAAGCCAGTGGTGGATTGCATACTGACCTAGATAAATTTTTTGTAAAATGCAGCATAGCAATTTTGGTGTAAAAGAACACTTATTTTTGTAGTACTACTATTTGGCTAACAAGGAAGAATAAAAAATTCAACTCTAAATAGAAGATGCCTTAGGGAGAAAGCTAAACATAGTTCAGAAAATGATATAAGTGAATTTCTCCACATTTTCTCTACCCCCTGTACTGCAGAGCTAATCTCCAGTAACAAATATAAGATGAAACAACAGCCTCTGTTTTCAGAAAACATTTTATAGGCTGATACCACAACGCCATTCAAGTGCATGGCCTTTAGTTTTTCTAATGTTAACTCATAATTTCAGTAGTAGGAAAAATTAAGAGTAACAGGTGGTTAAGAGTACCTTTCTTCAATGCACAAAAGATGATATCAGTCACTTTATTCATGTATTGAGCGGCTGCTCAGTTATTTTTGAATAGCTGAGATCTCTAGAATATCTCCACATGGGTCCTGTAAGTGGTTTGGGTTATTCTGAAGACAAATACTCAAGCTTTCATGGAAGGTTATTCTTTTTTATCTACTCTTATTCCCATAGAGTCTTCAAAATTCATGCCCAGAGCGCGGTCATTTCCATTTGCAGCTCTCTTCTGCTCCCAGGCTGCAGTGGGACAAGATTTTATTTTGCTTTGCAGTAAGATAAGATTTCTGAGCTTCGGCTGATAAAAAATCTAATGTGGACATTTAAAAATACACACTTTGGTAGAAGAGAAAATTGTTTTAAACTGATTTGGGGTAACATGTTTCACAATAGCTGTGTTTCAAGGTTTCGCTTGAATTCAAGTGTGACTTTGTTGCTTTTGTCTAGAAGTGTACATGTATGAAAATATGATATTACATAACTTAAATTCTATATCTACAACCACTATGATGTTGGAAGGACAGTCTGTTATTGAAACCATAGGAATAAGAATGGAAGGCCCCTACACTGAATCCATTGAAGCAAGGAGGTGAAACAATGAGCTTCTGCCAGTGCTGTTGCCTTACTTCTGATTTATAGCACAGGTGCCCAGTTCCACAGTATTGTCAAAAAAAGCGTGTCCTTAGCTAGCCTAGCTTGATTTTAATATTAAAAATTACACACACTTGTGCATAATGACTATGTAAGTGTAAGACCACCTTAATGTAATGAGTTAGGCAATTATCTAGACATGCGTAGAAGTACTTTTGTTATATAAATTGTTTGTAACCAATCATGAATTTTGTTACCACTTTTTCCTTGATCCTGATGTATACCTAAGACCCTTTTTGTGTTTCAAGTGTGTGCTAGCTTTGTGGAGTTACCACCTAGCACCCATCTCTGTGCAGACATGAAATAAACAAATATCTTGACTCTGTTATTGGCTCTTCGCACTCCTGGTGAAGAACCTTGTTTTGGGACAACAACTGTAGAGGGCAAGGAGAAAAAAATGTTAGCAGCCTGTTTTCACTGTGTAGTGTACAGCTCACTCCTCAGTGCAAGAAAGCCTTCATATAAAAATGCTTGTATAGCAAATGAATGCTATAAAATGAAAGATGGACCATGGGAATTTGTTTCAGTATTAAAGCTGTAAAGCTTTAATGTCTTCACATAGGTGGTGGATTGCTCTGCCACAAGTAGTATTTTGGAGGATTAAAATTATTGAACAAGATAAGTAATCTTGAAAGCAAAATGAATGACTGTGGATGGAAAATAGAATATTTCTTTTAATGAACTCTTCCACTTTTCAATAAGGAAATATGCTGATAGCTCTTCTGGGTGATATATTTCCACACTTTCATTTTATTACTGCTCTTTGCACAAAACAAGGAAGTTCAATAACACTAAGGTTTTAATCTCTGCCTAGTGATTTGGAAGCATCACCAGAGGTACCTAAAATGTGGATAATTTTCAGAAAGGTTGATAAAGAGTACAGTGCATTTAGGTACTGGAGGCAGGAGCAGAATGCAGAAAACCTTGGACCAACAAGTTAGCTCTGTCTTATGATCTCCCTGCAGAAGCTGATATGAAAGGAGGATTATAGTCTAATTTACAGCAGATTGCACTTGTAGCTGAAATTAAAGGCATACCTTGTGAAGACTGTGGTTCATATAGTATGCATCATATATGATGCAATATATGTATCTATATATATGGCTTCCTCAAAATTAGTTACCTGTATGTATGTACACATATCAGTAAAATACAAACTTAGACCCACCTTCTAAGAGCGTTGTTCCCTTCCTACAGTAAATGCCATTATATGCATCTTGAAGTGTTATAATGGCCTATTCCAGTCCTTTTCAACGTGTGCCGGCAAACTGCTCTACTTAAATTACTGTGAAGAATTAGTTGAAATTCCCTGGGCAATTGCTTAGTATTTCATATTTGCAGTGCAAATTTTGGTTTATGAAAGCTTAAATGATAATATTCGGGAGGAGGCTGTGAAGATCTTGTTGACGGGGTGGAGTTCCCACGGAATGGAGGGCCCATCTTCAGAACAAAATTTCAGATACTCTTTCCAGGAAGCCAAGTATGAATCTAGCATATCTCAAGAGACAAAATCTTAAGGTATAGCTAATAGCTTTGGTATTAGGTATAGCTTTAGATACTTTTGACTTTCAGGCACTTGCCTGGATGTAGTCTAGGCCAGAACTGTTTAGATTTTTTTCCTTTCTAAAAGAATGGTTGTAAGTAATTTCAGATGTGGTTCAAATTCCCACAGGCATGCCTTGCACCATCTGACAGATATAGCAAAGGCCAGAATTTGCAATCTCTGTAGAGTCTGAATTACTCATTTCTCATACCTTGTGGTTGAAGTGTGTAGTGCATGTGGGAGACCAGATACTTTACTACTGTCATGTAAGTAAACACAGAATGAGGATAATAAGCCAAGAAATATGTTTTAAAGGGCTAAATAGCAGGTTTTCAAAGTTAGGGTTTTGAATATATATGCATATGGCATTTACAATATTTAACAATTTTGTAATGCTTCATTCATATATACATATGATATATACATATATGTCATATGCATATATGGTCAGAAGTCTAACCTTGAAAACCTGTTTTTATGTATATATATAATATATAAAAAAATATATTCTCTCTCTATATTTATACTTTTATTTTATATGTACTTTATATGTATATATTTTAGGTTATCTTACCACCAGTGCTTTGTCCTCTTTATGTGAATCAGCTTACAAGAACCAAAATGATGATATGAATAGCTTCAACATTTACCAAGACCTTCTGTATCTTTTTTACAGCTGAAACTATTCAGAAAAACCTACAGTTACTTTTAGTTGCTTTGAAACGGAAGGTTTTTTTAGGCTGTATGACTCAATAAGAGGCATTCTTGCCCAGCTTCACATGCAAAAGCAGATATCACTTTTCCACAAAGATTACATCAATGGCTACAATTCCATGGTTTGTTTATATACATGTGAATTTTTTACCTTTGAGATATTCAATTGTTGTTTCACATATTTTAGCACCAGAATCAGGAAGATATCTGTATTTAATCTGCTGCAAAATTTTCCATAAAGGTATGATAATTTCCCTTAGAGCAAAGGATATTTCATATAAATTGCTAGCCAAGAAGTCAAATGTTCATGTATTAGCTCTAACTGAAAAAAATCTCCTTTTAAATTGATTAGACTCACCTATTGCCTACAAAAATAACTATTCCTGATCCTGCAATTTCAGTGAAAGTATGAGAGTACTTTAGGCAAAGACCTGGATATAGGAACAGCAACAGGATACTGGCTTGTCTGATCCCTTACCATGTTTAAAGCTTAGCCATAGCTATCTGCTGTAGATGTACAAAGAAAGCATTTGAAATTACAACAAATCTGAATGGATGCGAAATAGGTTGACCCTGAAAATCTCTGCTTAATCTTTCTTGGCTTTCATCAACAAATCAGTTCCTGTTATGCAATAAGCCTTCAGAGTTATCAACTAGGATTTCATCTGGTGACTGCAAACATGCCATATGGGAAAGAACGAGTATTTAGTGTGCAGTTCTTAGGCTGTACTGTATCTGCCATGCTTGTGGTTTCCTTTTTTATATTGTACTGACATACAGCATGTGTAGTTCTGAGTCTCTGTTTTTTTACAACTTTTTGTTTTGTTTTGGTTTGGTTTTTTTTGTGTGTGTGTCTGTCCAGCCATTTCCCTGTATTCACCTTCTGGAGAACTTCCTTTACATACTTTTATATTTGCTTTTCTTTTCAATGTTCAGAGCAACCTTACATCTGGTGTAAAAAAAAACTAGTACGAAATAAAGCCTGAAAAAGTGAAGAAATAATCTTTAAATTAAAAAAATTACAGACTTGTACTTTCACTGGACTGTCCAATAGTTATATAAAATATTATCTAAAATATTTTCCAACAAGTTTATACATATTGATTGTGATGGAAAGTTTGAAGATTTTTTTTTTCCTACTTGGTAGACTTGCTATTTTTTCCTTCTGCAAATGTAGCATGTGGGTTTGCTTGTTTACATTTTTGGTAATTCTGTATTAGATACTCAGTATAAAATAGCAATTCTGAACTAAATTTTGGGCTGTATAACTAGGCATATGGCTCTTGATTACAGAAATCTGCTGCCAGTATGATCCTACCCATTGATATGGGGGGAATCTGTTCCCTGTTATAAAGCCACTGTTTATCAACACAAATGCATATAGATGAGCTATGTTTTTTAAATAGAAATACAGTAAGTAAGAAAAGGTTAACAGCACTATGCTTTCAGTAGGAAAAAAAGGCATTGAGCAAAAGGATTATGCAAAATCATTAAAAAATTATTAATTCTTACTGGATACCCCCAGGAACAGAGGAATTTGGAAAGAGAAATTTCATAAGAAATCTGTCTTTCTGCTGAGCCATATTCAGTAGTCATCTTGATCACTTCCCTAAACTCTGATGCTGCTTGTAAGATTTCTGTCAGCCTGGGATAATAGCAACTTGTTCAGTGGTGGTACTGAGATTACCATCTGTATACAGGTATAACCAGAAGAACATTGGTGTCTCTGTGGATAGGTATGCAGCTACATCCTTCTGCTGTTGGGACTCTGGGGTCTTGCAAGCTTTCAAACCTTCCTAGATGAAGAAAGTTATCATTGAGCAGCCTTTCCTGATGGCAGATTATGTAGGAACAAATAAGCAAGTTACATGGAATGCATATTTAAGATTAACCTAGAAAGTAATTTTATTATTTAAATGAAGATTCTAGTCTGAAACAATGGGGTCCAACATTGTTATGAACTAGCAGTAAGTTGTCAAGGTATTTGCTTGACATACAGTAGAGTGCATGGTGTGCAAGCTGAGGTATAATCTTTTCTCCTTTGCGAGGTGTTGTGTATTTATGCTCTGCCTTCAGCTGCTAGTTGCTAGTTAGAGCATTTTGCATTTTGAATAGCCTAGATGACAACTACTAGCCATTGCTGTGTCTATTCTGGCCATTGATATGTCCAGAGAAATGTCTGTTCTCTACTGTCAGAAAGCTATTTAATATATTTGCTGAGTATATTCCATGTTGGCTTATGTAATATGTATTTATGAAGTAGTATGGAAAATATTTTTTTTTTTCGAAAATGGTAAAGACTTCAGTGATAAGAATGTCTAGGCATTTCTTGAAAAGAATATTAATTTAACCTTACTTAATTTTCCTATTACTGCAAGTTTTCAGGAGCCTCTCCTGCATCCAACCTCTGCTACCTACCTGAACTGTCAAGTCACAACAGTGAAAATAACTGCTGGGGTTGCCAGTCATATCTTCTTAACAGGTCTTTCACAATACAGTGAGAAGGACTTCTTAAAGTGGAAGTTTTATTTTGCAATAGTCAGACTATCAACTGCCATTTAAAAATTTAGGTTCTGGATATTAATGGTTGGCAGGAAAGTTGAAAATGTGAACTAAGCTCAGATGACAAATTAGAAAAGTTTAAACTCTTTACTAATGGGTTTGTCTGGCAGAACACGTATGTGTCACTAAAATACAATTATATCCTGTAGCATCTGTATGCACATCTCTTTGATCAATCTGTTGTAAATGTTGTATAAACCACAACATTTCCTTGCTTTGCTAACAAAGACTTGCATTATTTTTCAGTTAACCACAAATTGTCTCTCTGGGCAGTAATAAGATGTGCCATTTTTCACTGTCTTGTTCAATTTCCTCTGTTTTATTGAAAGACACAGATCCTTCTGATGCTTCTCTGTAAATCACAGTTGTATTGTAGATAATGCCATACTCTCTTGCAAGTATGGGATGTGTTAATGGAAGTGTTCCTCAGCTAAATCAATAAAGTCAAAAGAACCTATATGTGGACTATTTTGAAGATTTTCCACGTTGCTCTTACTACCTTTGATTTGTATTTCTGGGCAGGATTCATTAGGAATTCAGATGAGTTTAGGTAAGCAGCCCTGTCCTATATGATTTTTTTTCTTTTCTTTCTTTTTTTTTTTTTAAAGAAAGAAGATGCATGTTTATATATCTCACCATAATCAAACCATGTTCTCATGGTCCTTCTGTATGATGAAAACCAGGGAATGAGTTAAAGATTGGTTTATAACTGTAAATGATTTTCAGTTTTTCATTAATATCTTTCAAAATGTAGAGATGTGTACATTTTCCTAGTTCTGTGGAAAGTGAAATATATTAATCGTAACATGTTGCTGGAGAGAATTTTGTATTGCTTAATGTCTTTACAACTTCTCCATATGGATAGTAAAATAATGTGGAAAAGATGTCCTGTTTGCTTGCTTTCAGAAAAAGGTGAGATGCTAAGTTTTTCTACACTCCTAATAAACTGCAATTCCTCAGTTAAATCCCATCTGATGCTTGCAAAAATCTATGTGATCTCTTAGGTGTACAACTGAAGGTATCTTTGTTTCTTTCTGTCTTTCCAATTAGAAATGCTTTCAGGTTCTGTTCTGATTCATGTCAGGAAAATGGTTGTAACATTATGTAAGAAAATATTCCAAATAAATGCACAGCTCTAAAGGGTCTTGGTTGGTTGTGCCTGCATGTGAATGAATTTCTATTTAACACAAAGTTGTCTAGAATTGGTTTGTATCTGAACTGCAGTCTTCATTGTTGATTCTCTCAAGTCAACATAAGCTGACACAAGAGGGCCATAAAAAAACCATTAAGACTTCACATAAATAGGTAGCAAGCCAGGTCCTCAAGACTGCTATTTACAGAGGTCTTAATTGTGAGATTTTTTTTCCAAAGCAGATTCCTTGTAAAATAAAAGTAATATTTTTCAGACTTTCATCACTGCTCTGAATTTCCATAGCAGCTGACATACGAGACAGCAGCATGACCAGTAAAATGGGACCCTATTCTTGCAAGCCCTTCTATGTGCATTAATACTGACGTAAGATGCTATTACTGTTTTAAGGGTGGCAAATGATCAAAAGACTGCATCAGCAAAAACAACTTTCACTGCTTTTCATCTCAGCAAGTGAAATAACTTTCAAGAAAAAACTGTTTTGAGGAGAGCGGAGATTTTACTCCAGTTTTCTCAACTTCCCTCACATCCCCAAATGTAGGGCCTCTTCAGTCCTTCTTTAACAAATACTAAAAAAAAGGGCTATTCCCATAGCCTTAGGCAAAAGGCTTCTGTTGATAGAGGGACTGGAATTTGAGATGTCTGTTTCTGAACCCTGCTGGCCTTTTGGCATGTTGATGCATCTAAGAGCCAGCCCTTGGAAATAAAAACTTCTGATGGATCAAGCTTTTTTCTTGGGGAATATCTCAGAGTTTAAGGCAGAGAGAAAGAAAGGAAATTTTGTCTCCAGTATTTACTAAAAATCTAATGCCTAATATTGCATATGTAATTTCTCTGGTATTGCCCACTTTTCTTAATGATCTTTGAAGACTAAAATCTGCATTTAATTCTTAATGTAATTTTTAAAGAACACAATATACTTTTTTGGTTATTCTAGGTATTGTGGCTTAGACTTTCAGAGCAGTATTAATAATGGAAAGAACCCGTATTTAAGAATCTGGGTAGATGGTACAAAGTCTAGGGAATATGACAAGTGTACTCCAGATTAATAGTGCATGTGTACTGTGGGAGAGAAATTTAAAGATCTCAAGTGGACAGCAGTTCAGAACTGCTAAGCTTTCAGCAAGACACTAGCATGTGAAATTAAATGCCTTTGTGGGAGCTCTGTATTTTTTATGTATGTACTGACTGAGCTATATAGCACTGAGCTGATTTAGAAGACCACTGATTTTTAATGCTTTGTGCTTTAACCACAACATCTGTAAGACCTTCTTCCTTTATTTTTTTATTGTTCAAACAAACAAAAAGTTCTGTACTATAGTTAAAAAAAAATAAAAAGTTGGTCCTAGGCAGCAGAAATAGTACACGTTTACTTGTAGTTATTCCTTGAGAACAAATAATGATGACCACCTAAAAAGATACAATATAGTGTGTTTGTGATAATAAACTGTTGTGAGAGCTGTGAGTAAATTCAGTTTGGTGAGAAAGGAACATTGCATCTTGTTCATGTGCAGAAAGCCCAAGGAAAAGTGCATCTGTTGATTGAGTAAGAGTGTCTGGTGCAAAATTGAACACAGATTAGCTGAACTACTGCCTGGGGAAATGGAACAACCTAGTCACCTGCCTGTGGTTATACTACAGCAGCTGAAGGCAGCGCTGTGATACCTTCCGTTATATCCCTCCAAGTAAAATTCAGGCTTGGAAGAGACCCCAAAAATGCAGACTTCCTTATCACAGGACTATTCTACATGAGTACTTGAAACATAGGATGTCCAAAGGCAGCAATGGTTAACCTCCACACAAACCCATAAGATTTTTCCTGTGAAATCTCATTCTGGAATGGTGCGGCAAGCAGTGGCCTTTGTGAACTGTTTTGCTGGGTTTGGGGTAGGTAAGTGCAAATTCCCTGTGAGGTCTAGATGAGAGTTCTTCAGTAGACTTTGGCTGGATAAAAGAAGAACTATTGAATGGACTGATTAGCTGTAAACTGAGAAACAAATGAATTAAAAACTTCCTAGCCAAGCTTACAAATGTCTGGCTTCTTACTCCAGAGTAAGCACTGCTCAGGCCTGCAGGATATATCAGGTAGTATGAACAGGTACAAATTGCTGTGGGCCAGAACTGGACCAACATAGTTACAATAATTTGAGCATGCACACCCATGAATTGATAATGCAACGACCTTTAAGCCTTGAAAGCTTGAGCTCAGAACCAACCTTAAGCTGGCTGGAACACACTGTGCATGTCACTGTCTGAACCTGCAGCTGCGGACAGCTTCCCATATCACCTTCCATGAGTAGAAAGCAGATTTGTGCATGATTTCCGAGTATCTGCCCTGCTTGTTCTTCCTGCTCGATGACTGTTTATATCCTGAGCTCTTCCCATCATTCCCATGACCTGCAGCCTGATCCTGGGATATCAATCCAAGCTCAGCCTCCCTGGTATCGTAAGGTCATTCTACCTTATTTGGTTTGGAAGAAAACATGAGCTCCTGGCTTCTGTATTCAATGACCTCAGAGATACCAACCCATGCCTACAGTACCAGCCAGTACGTTGTTTCCCCACACACAGACATACTGAGCCAAAGATATTCTTCTCCATCTGGTAATTGCCAGCTGCATCTCTAATGGGTGAAGAAGCCAGAGCCAGGAGAACATGAAGTTCTAGCAGAAAAGGTCATGGAGCACAAGATTTTGTGCAGTTGTTGGACCTCAGACAGAACAGTCATGAAAGAAAGCCTGTTTAGAGCACAGACCTAATCCACACTACTATTTAAGCATTCTGTTAATACCCTTTTACCCAGCTATTCAGCTCTTGCTCTTCATTTCTACCCTCCCAGTGTCTGATGATTTGCTTATGGTAAGCGTTACTGCAGCCTGTGTTGTCATCTGGAGGCTTCACTACCCCTGCTGCAAAGGGAGCTCAGAAAGGCAACTTAACACAGAATCGAGGCTTATTACAGTTACTGAAAATAATTTCATTGATCAACATAATAACTTAATAGAGTTATATTGGTAAAGCAGAATAGTAAGTGAAAATTAAAATAGCAACCTCCTAAAATACTTTAGACTCTCTCAAGGCTTCCCTCCACTGTTCATACTTTATAGATGTGCTGGGATAGGAAAGTTCAGAGAGTTTATTTGGAAGTCAGTTTCAGAATCAGGAGAGATGTTTCTGAACCCTTATCAGTTGCAACAGAAAATACCAATATTTCAAGGCAAATGACTTTATAATAAACCTGAAGCCAACTTCTGAGCACCTGACACTTGCAACCATTGTTTGAGTTACAATAGCAGTAGAGCAGCCCATGATTTAATGCTAAGGGATTCCAAATGAAAGTGATCCTGAACGAATCTTGAGAGATTAACTGACAGCTTGAATGAGAAAAGATGACATTTGCAGTCTACAAAAGCTTAAGATGAAAAAAATGTAGTATGATAGCATTTCAGAATACAGAAATGTTGCTATGGCAACTATGTCCTCTCCATGGGCCCTTCTTTCTAAGAATGCTGTACGTAGGTCCATGCTACAAAATTGTGTATGATATAGAGAGTGGACAGAAATTTTAATCGTGATTCACAAGAAAACTTGCTGCAAAAACAATCTTTTGTACAAAGATGTGGGTGGTTTTAAATGGTTGCTTATGCTTCTAATGAAACAGATGTCAGAAAAGATTTCTCCACAAGCTTTTCAAGTACCAGTTTAACCATAAATGATTTTCTTTTGTTCTGAAATACTTTTCTTGAAGTATTAAAAATAAATCCTTTGTCTTGGTTCCACAGGGGACTGCTACTGGCTGTAAACAAACTAGGAGGTGACTTGTTATTTTCTGAATGGTATGGCAGCATATGAGTTGATAGGGAATATGACACAAGAAAAAACTCTGTTTCAAAACCACATCTTTAAAGTTTGCTCTTCCTATTGGCATGCAGAAAACAGACTCCACAATCTCCACAAGTAGGTATGTTCATTCAGCGCTGGGCAGCATGGGGGGTAGTCCCACCAAAGTCATGCGTGCCCGACTCGGCAGTTTGCTTTAAATTTATACAGTCAAGTGTTACATATACATAGAGTTTCACAATACGCCTATACATAGGCATTACCTATCCCCACTTCATATTAAAATTAGCTCTAGGAAGTAATTTCCATAGTCTCCTCTCAACTGCGCTTGCACAGTGCCTCCTTATGGTGGTCGTCTGGCGGTCGTGAAGATGAAGGCTGTATGTCTTCTTCACGGTGAACTCTTAACCTTCTGTCCCTGCGCAGACTCAGTTGTCCCTTGGCATTTGTCCAAATCACAAGGTCGGTCTTGGCTGGTTCTTGGAGCCACTGCTGCTTCTTATCAGGGACTATCTCCTGTCCCAGCCAGCCTCAACAAACATCACTTCTCATCCCCTTGGGCCACGTCTACCTCTATTGAAACTTCTTTAACTTTTTTATAAGCTAGATAATTATTAAACAATTCCTATCTACATTCATATATCTACTATATCTACTCAGGTTCCTTTGGTTCCCCATCTCAATATCACCTTGGACTACAAGGTGTCAATCTTGAAACACGCAACTGGTGGAAACTTTTAATGACATGGAGATTAACAGCACTAAGCTAAACAGTCCGAGGCAATACAGACTTGTGCCAGCGTTTCTGTGTCAGTATGGGTACATATCTGTTTGCAAACATGGAGAACTTAATAGGATGCCAGGGATTCAGAATCCTATGAGAATATAATCAAATGGCAGAGATACACACACACACACACACGAAATTAAATTAAATTAATTTAAATGTAGCACTTTGCCCTAGATTTTGATTTTTAAAAACAGCATGCTTATTCTAAGTCCCATTTTAGAGACAGAATTCCCTAACTTGGTTCACTGATGAACTCATTACCAAATTTTAGAAATGAAATGGTATTTTTCTGTTCCTTCATCAAGTTAACACATGCCTAGCCATGCAACATCACATCTGTTCAGTATTCTGCCCCAGACAGATGCCAATGCTAGATAGTCTAGGAGAGAAGGTGCAATATTCCATTATTTAGATATGAGACAATCTGCATGTTCATTCAGCCTCATGTCTCAAATTTATCTTTCTAACTTACTTAATGCATTATGAATCATGTGGTTTATTTTTGTTTCAAACTTTTGCCCTAGGTCTGGATAGTCTTTCTAGCAGTGGAAGTATTCTGTCCCTCTTTAAACCTTCCAGGGTTCTTGATCTCTAGGTCTTTCTGTGATGTATAGGAATACACAAGCAGAAAAAGGAAGTACTAAGACATCAAGGAACAGTGATTCATTTTGATGTGTCCTTTGATAATAATTGGGTGATCCATCCTAGAGGCACCACTGGCCTGAGATCAGAATGCTTGCATGTTGACTCATTAAACCTGTGTTTCTCTCAGCCTTTGGGGCAAGGAGGATGGACCAACCTCTGCCTGAGCAATGTGATGAGTATTGTATGGCACTGTTATCAATTAATATGTATAATATGATTGAAATAACCAGGGAGCTGCTAAAGTCCTGTGTACAGCCCCCATCAGTTAATATTTAAGATAGGGAAACAATAAATAGACATGATTTAGGGTTTAGGAACTAACTATTAGACAATGGGGCTTTATGTTTATGTCAGAAAAAGCAATGGATTGTAGTCTGGTCAATAAACCTTGAAGAACTGCTTGGAACTGCCAAGATTAGGGAAGAAATAGGCAAAATGTAATTCCTACAGGGGAATATCATGACCACCGACTCATTGACCACCTACTCAAATGGTACCACCTACCCAAAAGAAGACAATGAAGGAAGAAGACAGAGTCTGCGCACTAACTTACATGAGGGGTGAAGAAGAAAGAACCAATCATTAAGGAAAATAACAACAAGTATGTATTAGTTAAATGTATAAATATGAGGATTTTTGAGACAAGAGTGTGCTGTCTTGAGACAGGCACACGCGCATCAATGAAATTAATTTGAAAATACCTTGATTCTGTGTGTTATTAGCTTGCACACCAGATAAATGAACCTCATTTGTAGGCCAACAGCATTATAGAATTTGCAGTGTGTGAACTCCAAAGTGCATGAAAAGGATAAGAAATAATGTAGTCAAATGCGTATATATACACGTGTGTGTGTGTCTGTATGTGTGTATATATATTTTTCTATATATGTATGTTAGGTTATGTGAACTATGAGGTCTGAACACCCACCAAGGAGCACAGACAGACAATGGCAGTGGTGGGCACTGAAACAATACCCTTCTAGGCTACTCCCAGGCCCATCTGAGGAGCCACCAGCCTTTTACAAGCCCGTCCGCACAAGCACAGAGGAGCATTGGGCCACAACAGCAGGTGGGAACCCAAATTACAGATGCCCACCTTCTGTGGGTACCTCCCAGGGGTGTCCCAGGAGAGCCTCAGCACCCCTGCCCAGCATGAAACCCACCACCACCCCTCACTGGGAGTAGCCCCCAGATATTGTTTCAGAGTGAAGGGTAGGTTGCTGCCCAGGGGTGGGGGACACACTGTGGGTTGCAGGGGAAGAGCATTTTGGGATTGTATAGGATTTATTATGGGATGTTTAGGGAAGGAGAGGGGAGCAGGATGAGGCCCCTAGTACTGACTGTGTCCATGCAAGTGGTCCGGGTGTCTGTCTGATCCGTGTGTCCAGACACACGTATAGGTACCTATGTGGTATGTAACGTGTGCTCTGCGTGCGTCTGCCTGCTGGGAACGCACCTCCAGCCTTGCTGCTGGTTGGACCCGGGGACACGGAGCTGAGCAGCCTCGCCTCTCCCAGGCTCTTGGATCCGGCAGGATATGATTTTTCTCTAACAGTACATATACAAAATTTGTAAATACACACATACATGCAGGGTAACCCAGTATAAGGATAAGTGAAAGCTAACTGCAGTACAGAGAGTAGTTAATGCTAGATGACACAATGTGCTCTCACCTGCACCACAAAGGCTGGGTTGTTACACCTGATCATCCTATGTCTCTGAAAGGTATTATTTCACTAGTAGTGGAGATACTGCTTTAGTCTGTATTAGTAAAATGCTTCTTGGTCTTTAGATGATTTCTCAGACAAGTTCACACACACATCCTTCAGAATGAGGAAAACACTACCAGACCATCAAACTGCTCACAACACTTCATGTGAAGGAAAGGCAGGCAGTGGGATGTTAGCTACATGGGTCAGAGGTGTTGAGGAGAGTCCTCCAACTCCAGTGATTTCTTTTCATTAGAAATATCAGTCATTTGAAACAAGTAATCGTCAATGATTTTATGCTCATATTGATTTTATTTATTTTGTGCTGATCTTTCAATTTTGTTGTCAAATTAAAACAGATTTTTTTCAGGCATGCTGTTTTGGCTGTGTGTGTTAATTTTAGAACTATTTTCAAAATATTTTCAAAAATGTTTTGAGACACTGGGGAAAGAAGGATTTCAACATTTCCAAAAGTAGTGAACATTTTCAAATAAATAGTTCTGGCATAGCTGGATTTTTAATTGGCAGTCATTTCTGTTTGGTTATATTGAACTTGTTTTAAATTTGGAGGCAGTGGGGCATTTTCATATTCAGAATGAGAGTGCCAGATAAGCAAGCAAGCTTCATGGAGGAACTGAATTACAGAAAGACAACAGTAGGCAGAAGAGAAGGACATGGGTCTGATTTAATCATATGGGATACAACAGGCAGATTAAATAGAAGTGCGGAGAGGAATGGCTTGGGAAGTTGAAGCAACAATAAGACAAGATGTGTAAGGTAGTCATGTATCATTTGCTTAATTAAGCTGTGGTTGGAATAATGTGAAAGCCTTACAAAGAGTGGGGAGAGGGGAAAGAAGGGCAAATGGAGGAGCAGGAGGGTAAATGAGCATATCTGAGAAAATAAGGGCATAAGTACTGTTGCTGGTCAATCATGAAGAACCCGTCAAGGTAAAGACAAAAGGTATCTGTGGAAGGATGGAAGAGAGATGCTTTGTGATGCATAGCTATCTCAGATGGACAACATCATGAATATTGAAGATTTGGACCCCCAAAATGTTATGGAATAAAATGGTGGGAGCTGTATAGCAGAGACTATGTTAAGCTAACGAGTAGGTGCAGCTAGTAGATGCAGCAAGGTGGGACTACTGTAGGCAAGTAAAGGGACAAAAGGTGGGAGAGGCAACAGCTACACCTCTGTAGTCCCCAGGAGACTAACCACAGCACCAGCCTGGTCGCCCTGCTGCACCTTCACCTCTAGCTCATGCAGTCTGAGGACACAGTGGCATGGAGGCAGTATGTGAAAATAGGGCACTACGTTTAGCAGTGGCTGCAAAATGTATGCTTCTACTGTGAATGTTTTTTCCCAAATATTTATAAGTTCTGCAGGAAACTGTACGATTTGGAATAACCTTAAGGGAAAAAAATCCACACTTTGCACTGAAAGTAGGCTTTTTGACTTGTTTCATCTTGGCTTTTTTTTTTTCAACCTAAAAAAGTCCTTTTATTTATATATATATATATTTATGCTGTCTATGAGCAAATTATCACAATAATACAGGAGATAAGAAAATGACATGTCACTATATCTCTTTGTATGTGAAAAGAAAGTTTAAGCTCCACTGAAACAGAAGTTATATATATATATTTACATGAATATTTTGACAGCAGCAAAGAGTGAATGAAAAGGTATACTTTTATAGTTAAACATGCACATACTGATGGGTTTTCACGAAACTGAGTGCACTAATCTGGTGATAGTGGGGATTACATTTCAGTAAATATCTCAACCACTATTAACCTCTAGGGATAAAAGTATTCTGGAATTCAGTTAAGAATAAATATTTATCCTAGTGTTTGCGTTTCATCTTTTGCACGAACTCAGTTTCTGTAACAAATGTCTCTTAACTGTAGTCCATTATTAACTTTGCACTATGTTAACTTAATTTGTATGGTTTGTAATCTTTATTTCCATTGACAATTTGTGGAACAAGTCCAGGTTTTCTCTGTGTTAAGTAGCTTTTGAGTTGGTCGAGCCTCAAAGCAGAGTAACAAAAATGGACTGTAAAAGTCTTTAGCCCATACACCTAAATAATACTTAGACTGCTTATGGAAACACTATTATAATGTGAAATTAATAGCAAGGAGAACTATCCCAGTATCGAAAGTTAGTAGTAGTAGTAGTAGTAGTACTAGTAGTAGAAAGTAGTAGTAACAAAAATAAATTTTAATTTGTGATAACTGTTTTGTGATTCAGAGAGTCCATTAGCAGATATATCGTAATTATAGAACAACAATCTTTAAAAAAAAAAAAAATTCTGATTTGTCTTGCACTGGTTTGTATTGTAAATCAGACACTTCCTTGTATGCTCTCTCTTGCATAGTGTTGACTATATTTGGGGTTTATTTTTACTAAGCCTACATTATAGTCTCATAGCCAAAACTGAATTCTGACTTTCTTAAGTTTGAATGTTTTCCTATCTGAATTTGGTGTGAAATTGGGAACTGGCTATAAAATTAAGAACTCTATAGGATTTTAGACTCTTTTTGCTTTCTACCTTCATTGTCTCTAAACTCCATATTGAAAGCATTTATAGGGTTTTTTGAATGGGTTCTCTCTGGGAAAAAATGTGGGTTTAGGTTTCAATTTTGTGATTGGCTGAAGCCACATCTGAAGAGTCACCTCTCTGTGCTGAAGAGTACAGTGCACATTTTTGTCCCATATACATTTTCAGCCTCATTCGTGCTTCTGTGATGATTTTCTTCAGCAAAATATTTAGCAGGTCCACAGGATCATTTATGACCTTGAAAATAGTCACCTTTATACAGTCCACATCAGTTTGTAGCAAAAGTATTTTGAGTTGTAAGAGTATTGTTCTTATGACTCCTTCATTCATTCAAAACCCTTGTACCTTGTAGAGGTAATTAGAATTTGGATGTTTTTCTACCCTAGCCAGAGTTTGATGTGTCTTAGAAAGACAAACATGTTGCACTGCATGTAGATACACTTTTTAGTTTCTCCGAAAAGAAAAAAAAAGCCATCAGAGGTCCTCTGTGAATGTCTGCTGAATGACTTGGGAAAGGACAACAGAACAACAAAACCTAGTGTGGTGCAGGCAATCCAGGGGGAAGTCTCTGGGGCTTGCTTCTTCCCCCCACTCCACTGAGGTGGAGCACAGCCATCAGTGGGGGGGCTTGGGGAGTAGCGTGGAGTCAGACCTACCCTGGGTTATTTCTGTAAACTTGAAGAACAGCATCGACTAGAACATAAATTCAGAGCTAAAATTTCTCTAGTGATAACGACTTGTAGGAAAGCAGCTATGGGAGAACAGTAATAAATTGAAGACCTAAAAGGGAGATAAATCATCTGTCTGTAAGTAACTGTGTGTGTGTTTTCCAGATAAGGCCTAGTCTGAATGACCATGGGCTGTTTCAGAAGATAAGGGAAGCTAGCAAACTGAATCATTGGCTGATTCACTGGAAAAGCGATTGCATCCTCTACATGGGTTTATGAATGCAGTGAGCGTAAAAAATAGGGTTATAGTGAGAAGTGAATACATAAAGGTAAATACATAGAATCATTGTCTCATACATTAGAACATTGCTTACCATCAGAGATGATGGCTTAGTAGTCAGGTAGCTCATTTGGGATGCCTAGCATCAGCATGGCAGAAACAAGCCAGAAGCATAGGCTTAATTCATGGCTGAAGGAAACCAGGTGTGGGTTAGACTACAGATTTAGGTAACAGTTTTGTGGATTACCTATCATGAAAAGGTAAACAGGGAGCAATTAATAACTGCAAGACAAGTGGGAGTTATTTCAGTACAGCATTCAAAATAGTGCCCTTGAACATTTATTTTCAGAGTCACAGACAGAAATTTCATTGTACAGCTGCAGCTAACCTGGAAAAAGAGATCGTTACTGAAAATAGTCACCTTTCTACAGTCCACATCAGTTTGTAGCAATCAGTGTAAAGCATCTGGCAAACTCAGACTTTGGACTGATAGATTTCTGGATACTGCTGGCTTTATATAATTTCATCACATACTTTTAAAATCTCAAAATACATTGATGTTTTAACACTGCCTTTTTAAACTAACCTCCTAAAAGGCATGTGAAAATAGAAATCCTTGTCAAACTACCGTGAATCCATGCCATTGGTGTATGACTGATTGAACTTGGAAATATCAATTCTGGAGGTGAATTTGTGAAGAAGAGATCCCTGGACCAGACATGTCAATGTGCTCTGTCATGAATTAGGCTCATAGGCCAAACTACATTTATTGGACAAGTGTTGACTGGAGTATGCATGTTGGAGTAGGTGGAATGACATTGTCACTTGCAGAAGGAGAACTAGATTTTTATATGCACATAGACTCTCTACCAGGACTTCTGCAGCGTTGCTTGGCCTTTTTGGGTGACGTGGAACCTGCTGTGCATTTTGAGCTGCCTGTACCTGCACATGAAGTTTCATTTTTAAGGTACAGTGAGAGCTGTGGCAGTCAGTCAAAGGCATGAAAGCTAATTATTATGCCCAGCTATAAAGGTTGTATAGATTTACTTCTACATAACAGTTAATGTGGCATAGGATATTCTTATCCTGGCAGCAATGGACTTGCCTAGGTATGCATGTAGGACGACTCCCTCTTATGGTTAACATTTTCAGCACCCACTGACTCTATCTGCGCCCATTTAATAGCTTTCATTACTATATATACATGCAATCCACGAAGTTGCTGAGAGCTCAGGGTAATACCTTATAACTACACCCCTCCTTAAACCATAAAAGGCTACAGACCATAAATGCATTTGGCTAGCTTATTTCAGGAGATGTGCAGGTTTCTTGTACCTCTCTGGGGAGGAGAGAGGTGAGGAAACAACAGAAGAAACTCCTGAAGACATTTGCTCTATGGTTTGCAGCGCTTTGTGGGCAAGGCTGGATTTGCTTCCAGAATCCATGTCCCTTCCTGCTCATTGGCAAGAGGCTCACCAACACACAGTGCAGCTGCACCACCCAGCACAACACTGTTTTCCCAAACTACAGAAACAAAGCCTTTGCTGCAATTCAAGCCTAAGGAAAACAAATCTAAACATGGAAGAGAACCAAGAGAAATGCACCTTTTTTGTTGCTAATTACTCAAGGAAATACTTTTTAAAATACTTGTTACATAAAAACTCTCAAGTATTAACAGTAGGTTACTTAATTATTTTATTCTAACAGGCTCATTAACAAAAGACATTGCATTCTGTAGACTTCCCACAGACAGCTAACTCTTGCTAGATCATTGGCTTGGAGCCTTTTTTGTGTATCCATTTCAAAATAGAAGCATGTGTGTATATGGATGAGTAAATACATATGCTTTTTTTTTTTCCTTTCTGTTTTCCAAAGTGTAAAATTAACTGCTCTTACTTTTCTAACTTGCTGATTTACATACCATTTCTCCAGTCCTATGATTGCCTGGTTGATGTTCTCTAGCTTACCCCCTGAGATTTACTCTATTAAATACAGCCTGCAGGTAAATTGGAGTGTCATTATGGCTCCTTAAATGGTGATTCTTTAGTGTCTTTAATTGACAAAGATTGCTTGTTAACCCATAGTGTTCTTATCACCTCAAAATAACTGTCAAGAAATTAAAAAATACTGGAGAACAAGTTGTGCAGGCTACTAGGCTGACAAACATCACTACTTATGACTTAAATATATGAAATACTGAGGGATAGCATTTATCTGGTATCTGATGGGAAGGCACTGTTCTTAAGGAGTATATTCATCCTGATTGGAGTATTAAGGCTGGAGAGTGAAACAATAAAAGCCTCTGGAATAGAAAAGTTTTTGGAATGTGTTAGATAATTGCTGGACAAATGTCAGTATGGGAATTGAAATGTTAATTCAGTTTATTCCATTAATAAAACCTATTGCAAATTCCAAGGGACAATTGGGACTGAGTTACACCAGGTTCTTTTGAAAGCACATCAGAAGATAAATGCTGCTAATGTGGTGGCTTATGAATATCATATCATACCTTACTATCCTGAGGGCAGTTTGAGACAGCTGGGCTTAATTTACGATAGGATTGGTGCTCAGTGAATTACACCAGCTCAGCTGAAAGAAAAGTAAGTTCCCATTGACATACATTTTTATGACTCAGCCCACAACCACATGCTTATTTCTACCCTCACTAACTAGAACACCTGTTTACAGTGATCAGCATTTAACGAGTGTGGACCCTAAAGTGAACAGCCCCTTAATATTTCCTGATCCACCTAGAGACTGGAAGTCTTTTCCTTTTATTTTAGCTTACATTTAGCCTTTTCTAAAATAAGATAATTCAAGTTATTCATGGATTGTTTGAGTCTGCAGATGATTTAGTCTTTACATATCTCTAAAAATGCCTTTCCCAGAACACTTTCTCTCTCAGTAGTCTAATATTTAAACTTTAATTGAAACTAATCTTCTGATTAATTACATTCTTTTTTTACTTGCTTAGGCTTTTCTGCAATTATAGCTCTTATCATGATTCATTGCACTTCTCCCTCTTTCTCCTAGCCTTCTGTATTTCCTCTGTTAGAAGGTCAGTGTCTGTGGGGATTGTAGAGACAAAATAAATTTTATAGGCAGGGTTTTCAAAGAGGTGGATGTAACTAGGCCACCCAGGCTGTCAGTGGGTGAGACTGCACTGCTCCAAACTGCATTTGGAGTGGTGCACAGAAGGAAGGACACATCCATGCCATCTTTGCCAGCGATGATACTCATGCCATTTCTTGGTCCTAGATGGGTGCTGTGGATGTGCAGAGCACTAAGAGCATCCACACTGCATGTAGCATGTTCTCATTAGTGTCCTGGGTGCACAGCTCTAGCCTGCTTCCACCAAGAGCAAAACCTCTTGGGGCTCACCGCTGGAGCACTCCAGGGCATCCCATAAGACTTCAAGTACAGACATAAGGAAAATTCACACCAAAAAGAACAGCCCCTCTTGTACACTCACTTGGTAATATAGATAGACCCAGCTGGATATCTAAGACTAGAGCCACAGAAGAATTTATGTACCTAAACATAACAGGGGTGAATTTTAGGAGTTATTTTCAGGATTAATGAAGATATGCAAATGATACTTTGACACTGACTGTGAATGGTTGAAGACTGGGAGAGTACACAGGGATGCATTGTCTCTGCTGACTCAGCTCTTCTCTTTCCTGGGCATCTGTATTTGGCTGATGCTGGGGTTTGGATCTTAGCAATCAGATGCGTCAACCTTTGGGCTGACCCAGCATGGCTGCAGCTCTGTTTTGATGAATACTTTCATCTGCATTCAGAAGCGTGGTTGCTAGAGGAAGAGATAAGCTAGAAAGGAAAGGGTTGGGTTTTTTTTTTCCCACATATAATTAATTAAATACAGTCTGACTGTTTATTTATTGTAAATAATACATAGACCTGAAAGCAGGATTCAAAACCCAGGACGTTCATTCCCAGCTGAGTACCCCAAATGACAGATTTCAGTATTACTCATTCTTGCTTATTTTTCTTTTGGACTCATGAATTTAACTTCTGTCTTGTGCTATGCCACAGATTCAACAGGAAAGGGTGGGGATCCCTGTGGGTTTTGACTGTCCCAAACCCTGGAAGTCACAGTGTTGTAGAGAGGGTGTGATATAGATTTAAATCCCCTCAAACTAAGGAGGCCAAGAACAATTTCTGTCTTCTAGCTGATTGCTTTTACGATTAGTTTGTTGGGAAAGAGGCATGTACTATCACCAGCAGTTGTTTTTTTCAAAGGTCTACGCATCATTCTGTCTTTTAAAAGATTCCTTTGCTAACATTTAAAAAAAAAAAATACACTCCCCCACACCCTTCACCTATTTTGTTAATCCTAAATGATTGATCTGCAGTGGATTGAGATGCCTTTGTACAAGCCTGATTCAGATGACTATGTTCTGGAAAGGATTAGCAGTTCTAAACTATAATTTTATTGTTTCCTTGAAAACAAACATAGTGAGGCTTTGTGGGCCAGAGAGGGACTAATATGATTGTGATTTCAGTCCTTTATAATAGCCATAGCTCTGTACAACTTGGGGCATGAAGAGTGGGCAGCCTTGTATTTTCTTTGGTATTTTGTATTTGCAAAACTGCAAAAGTGATCTTAGAAAACTGCTCAGTCCTAGGGAAGTGAAAAATAGTCAAACAGATGCCTATGTTAAATAGCGCTACTCTTTTGGAATACCATGATTTTTTATTTAAAACATGCATTATTTTGGGGAAGGAAGGGATGGGTGGATGACTGAGGAGCTGTAACGGATAGAAGAGCTGTGGAAGGCTCTTCCAGTGAGAATTGCCCTCTCTGTTGCTCTAATCAGCTTTCTGCAGGATCTGGGTGCTAGAGCATTCAGAGCCCAGCTTAGCAGTAGGGACAGAAAGAAAGGAGGAAAAAACTTGACACTTCAAGCCCTGGATCACATGCATTCCCACCCTGTGTCAGACACTGTGTATGTTTTCTAGACTCTGAAAGTTTTGGCAAAAAAATATAAATTATCAAGCAGTCACGACTACAGTCAGCTTGTTTGGAGAACTGTGTTTGCAATTGATATTAGCCTTTGATACCAGCACCACTGTACACCTCACAACGCTCTCAACCACAAACCCATGCTCCCAGGCACAATTACTGCATGACAGGTAGGCCTATATTACTAGCCCCATTTTTGGCTTTTTCTTATTGCTTCCAGAAAGGAGAAACCAAAAGATAATATATCAGGGCAAAGGCCACCCTTTGTAGCATGGTACGCAGGTGGCTTGCTGAGTGCTTGTTTGTATGCGCACCTGTGAGCAGCAGCCGTCTGTGCCAGGCTCAGGGTCCACTGAACTGGTCTCACCTGAGCACTGTAGGGTGGCAGTGGTGGTGGTAGTGGTGGTTCTGTGGTGGCGGTGGTGGTGGATCCATGCTGGGTCCCCACTGTCACACACTTCAGCAGCAGCTCATGGCATGTTGGCACCTCCGGCCCCCTGTAAGTCATCCTGGCCTTCCTCGAAACATTTGCGGCTGTGGTTTTTGGTACCAAGGGCTGAATCTGAACAGGTACCAGGTGTGAGATGCTTCCAGTGCGGTCATAGGGTTAGATTTATTGAAAAATAAATAGAGTGGAAGTTAGTCTTGCCCTTATTCAGCTCTAGGAGCCAAAGGCAACAGTAAGTGTGAGGCCTCCTTTTGGTTTGGCATCTATTATTCCTGCAAGAGTTGCTATCTGTTGTTTATGTTGTTCACTCACAAATTCCTAAGCAATTACTTTCAGTACATTGATCTGGTAAAAAGCAGAGGAGAAAGGTCATGCGATTACAGGTGTTGTGAATGGTACAGTAGAGCGGCAGAGGAGAATTTTGTTTTGCTTTAGATTTCTTCTGTGGACTGAAATTAATGAACAGCATGGAAGACAGGGAAGATCAGCAAGAAGTGTTTCTTTTTACTCTGCTTGATGAATGCTTTGGAGAGATACAGACGGTATTTGGCAAAAAGGTTTTTTTATTGCCGTATGATCAGGCAGTGGTTTTAATACTGCTTTGTATTCTGGCAATCTTGTCTTTCAAGTAAATGTCAAACATGGGATTGTGTTTATGTTTCTGCTGTTTTCTTTGCATTTTTGTAGTTAAAAAATGCTACAGATATTATTGTCAACCTTTTAATTTAAAAAGCCCTAAACCTAGAAATGTATTATAGTTTTAATTTGGCTTCCACCAAGAACGAAAGCTAAAACCATGCCAGTTATGAATTATTAAAATACATGGTTCATTAGCAATTTCAATTTTAAAACTGTCATTTTGAAAATGGTTTGCTTAAATGCATATGAAAATTACAGTGATGCTTCTTAGGCACATTAGTGACTTGATTTTTTTTTTACTGGATTGTCACATGAAGATGAGCAATCTATGTGTAAAACTTTCTTTCATTTTCTTAATTGCCCTTATGTAATTGAAAAATAATTTAAGGAGATAATTAAAGTTTTAAAAAAAATTCATCACACTGATTCAGCAAAATTATTAAACGTAGTGAACCTGTTCAAATGCATGTAGCTGAACTGAACTCTAGGTAAATATACAGTACCTCTTCAATACTTTCTCAGCGCAGTTGATATTGGCTATACTGTACCAAAGGTGAGAGTGCTGTTGTGTTGTGTGTGTTGATTATTCTCAGCTTGCCAAAGGGATGACCAAGGTCATCCTATAGGTTTATGCAAAATCTAATTTTGAATAGCATTTTACTACCTGAGAACTAATCTTTTCAGAAAACATGACTGGTTTGTCTTCACTGGTTAGTTACTCTGTGTGAATGATTTCTCATTTGCATTTACTGTACCCACACTGTATTGGGAGGGGTGCGGTAGCGCTCTTGAATCAGCTACTGTGATAGCTCCTTTTCAGCAAATATCCAGTTTATTCAGAATTTCTTGTTGTCTTTAGTCTGTTAGTAGAGCATCTGAAGAGCAATAACAAGTCATTGTATTTGGTTCCTTCCACAGCTGAGCCTTTCCCTGTGTAAGTCTTGACTGGTTTGGCTAAGATCAGCCTTCCCGAAATCAGGGACAATTCCACTGCAGTTCATCAAGTGTCTGGCACCATGCAGTCATCCTTCTCCTCCATGGTGATAAGCTTGATGTTACAAACATACAGAAACTACCATTGAACCAATAAACCTCCACATCCAGCTGAGGATGTCTACTCTGTAGTGAAAGGTGTAACTACAGCTTCAACCCAGCTAGCTCAGATGCCAATAAGCACATAGCTGGAATTACATGTAGCATGGGGTAGGCTGTCCGTATGGACAAATATCTGACCAGGTCCTACCGCCCGCAGTGAATTTGATACCACTGCTGCTGGAAGTTAGCTAGCATATAATTGCACGAGGGGCAGTCATGCTTTTGTCCGCTATGGAGACCAAGCCTCCTTGTCTTCAGACAGCAGTACTCACTGTGACAGTGTTGATGGACTGAAAAAAAACCCCCACAGTATTTCTCTGCTAGTGCTGTTAACTCAAACTGGATGTAGAGAGCAGAGTCAATACACTGGGGTTTTTTGTGGCAGCTGGAATTGAAGTGTTACTTGTCTTTATTCCTGCCTTCTTTGATGCCTCAAGCCATGGCGGCTTGCAGTCTCACAAAGTACCCCCAGACTGACAATTCTCAAACAGCAGAAAGGTAAAAGATGCACGTGAGTTGACATTTCTGTTATGCTTATCAAGTGGGAATTCACTAGACATAGTTTACTCATGGGAATACGTGGGACCATTTAGCACTACAATAAAAAAAAAAAAAAGAGTGAAATAGCCACAACACTGTTGTCAGCATCTGATCTTTATGAAGTGGCTGTACTATCTCTTCTACTTCAGGCAGACTGCTATGTCTTCTTTTCTCCCTGGTTCCCTGTCTTGCCCAAGACCTGAGTGACATTTTTGAGGATCATTTTCCACTAGACAAACTTCCAAATTAATAGCTCTTTGGACCATGTCCTATCTTTTCATTTTTTTTGTATAGCATAGCACTAATCCTGCCTGAGCTGTTCCTTCTTTAAAACAATGAAAGACTAGTACAATGAAAGACTAATACAATAACTTCGTGAGGTTAGGTAGGATCTAGTGAGTCACTGACTCATACCTCAAAAACATTACTGCAAATTCCAATATCCACCATTAGTTATGGATTTTCATGGTAGAGGACTGAGTCCTGCAGGCCTCTTATCATTGCAAAACATTTGCAGAGAGAGTTAATAACTTGCATTAAGCCAATGATACACTTGGACAAAGAAAGACAAACAGGTTCTGGGGCTTACAAACTTTTATTCAGTTCTACAAAAACATTGCTTCTGTTCTGTTGTTAGAACTGTGCAATATTCTGCTATATTCCTTGGGTTCTTATATGTTGTTGTTGTTATGTTGTTATTGTTGTTGTTATTATTAAGAGAATACTGATTCTAACTTATTAGGTGGTTTGAAATAAAGCAGATGACTGAAAAGTAGAACTACTGCTTTTAAACTGTTAAGGAATACATTCTCCAGCACTGATATATTCATTTCACACATAGTAAATAAAACATGATTTATTTTTACAGACTCTTCTACAAATTTTTACGTTAGTGTATTCTCCTTTTCTAAGAGTCTTTTATATACTCATTACATCTCATAACATGTCTTCCCTCAACAGATGGTGTTGTTGAATGCACAGCCAAGTTTTTTTAGCACCTGTGAGAATGGGGAAAAACATACTGTCCCAAGATATCCATAACCCACACACAAGTATTAGGAATCAGTATATGAAATTAAATGGATACAGATGCTTCTTTGTTTTTAAATCAAGAATTCTTTCTATGAAATTTTGAACCCAGATTATCACTTATAAAAAAGCCATGTCTGTGACTATGGAACGACCCTGCCAGACACTGATGATGGATTAGGCTAATGAAGAAAATGACTGTGTGAGCAAACATGCATTATTTCTTACTTGCAGGTAGGTAGGGATATAGACATGGTGAGCTATTTTGGCTCAGCTGACAAGTGGCATGTCATTAAGCTGTGGTAACTTAGTTACTTTCAACTATTTGCACATAAAGTTCGTGCAGAAGCACCTTGCTTTAGTGGAAAACAGGACCTGAACAACAGAGTGTCAACAGGAGACTTCACTTCTCCAGGCTGCCCTTGTATAGATAGACCCACTGAAATCACTGTCTTCATAGGCAAGTTTTATGGAACTGTAACCAGAAGAAACCCCCAACCCTTTACAATGCATCTAGTTTTATGGTTAACTTTGGTAAACTTTCACTGTCTCAAGCCTGAAAAGCAGCAATAAATCCAGTTCATAGGCTAGTTAGGTGGGGTGTTATTGTTGTTCTGTATTATCAGGACAGTACAGAATGGCCATATATCATGCAAGCAGTTTTGTCTCAGTCATTTTGTGTGTTCACAGTTATTAAAACTTTACAATACATACGTACAAAACTGAAGGACTAGGTTTTTTATAGTATTTTTAATATGTGCACTTAACTGAATAAGCAACCTTGCATTTCGAGTTTGCTTTTTGAAAAGTGTGAAAACAACATATAACATCTGCAACCTATTTACCCATGCAGAATTAAAACAGTGAGCAAGCATTTTTCATTTTATGTACTTGAGACTATTACAGGCAGTCCAGAATATGTGTTTCTAACACTCTGGAGATTATAACAGAGCAACTGCTTTTGCTCTTACAGAGGCAGTGAGTGAGTTTAAAGCAAAGATATATACATAATCCTATCAAATATTGCTTTTAAAAATGCTAATTGGCACAGTGCTAAGTCCTCAAATATCTTCAGTAGTTTTCTTTTAAGGTCACCTTGGAAAACCATTGACATGTTAAATGAAATAATTAGTGCCACTTTTGCTTTTACTAATTTCTGTGATCAAAGAATTCATATAAGTAATTTTTAATCAACACTGCCTCACTGTTTGAAAATAACAATCTGATTTGGATAATTCTTAATTGTACTTTATAGAATTAATTGCTTTTGGTTGCTATAAGCTAAACTGAAATTAAGAGTTAAGAATGATTTTTCAGTGAAGAACACTGTGAATGTTTTGTCTGTTTTGAGCAGAAGTACCACATTTACCGCTCAGACACAAAGCCACAGATTGATGAGAGTGGTATAAAAAGCTGGGTGGAAGAAGCGTACCTCTATGTTCCTGCCTCAAAAGGAGTGCTCTGTATTTCTAGGATTATGTAACACTGAAGTAAACACTATATACCAGCAGAGCAGAGAATCTTTTTGTTCAGTACGTTCCTTCAGCAGCTTCCAAGAACAGGTGCCTGTATGTGGCAATACGACCTGTCTTCTCTTTTGTAAGTTTCTTTCAATGCAGGCATCCAGCCATACATTAGAATAGTATTCAAATATCCGAACATTGCATCAGTATCTCTGAAGTTCTTGTTTTGATACTGAAAAAAAAAAATTCAGGTGTTCCAAGTTAATCTAATTTAATTACATATACAGTGTACCAGAATGCAATTAATGTTTGATGGCACTTAGGGGAAAGAAGGGCCTTAAACATGCTAAAGTACTTTCTGATTCTAACAAGGAATCAGAGAGCAGACTGATAGCATGCTGACACTGATTGTCTGACATGATGTTTTAATTTTTTTTAAATTTTTTTTTTTCAATGACAATGAAAAACATGAAGTGACACTTTCATAATTTCTCTGTTAAAATCCAACATCAGAAAAATCTTTTTGTTTCTTAAAAAAAACCCCAAACACTGCCAATTGGGAAATCTGTAACAAAACCTGCAATTATCTTACTAAGTTGCTTTTTAAGTTAACACCACTCCACAAGGCCTAAGCCATTGGGTTGTAAAGTAAATTAGAAGTTTTCATGACAAATATTTCTTTAGATCAAGAGCTGCTCGCATGTAAATGTATTTAAGCAAAAGCTGATTCACATGTTTGAGTTATCAGCATGTATCTCACATACGGTTATTTCCTCATTTTCCATGACTTTCAGGTTCCAGATTGATCTTAAGTCAAATTTTATTAAATCTGCTCCTAACCAGACATGCTACCTAATCATGGGCACTCATCCATGCTAGTGGAGGACTTGCTGAAGAAGAAAGATTCATGCTATTCCACAAAAAACAGACATTAACAAAAGATAGCTTATTTAGTAGAAGAGTTTTACAATCTATCAAAAATCTTAGAGACACCAGGTTATAATAGGACAGTTTGTCCAGAAAAGTGTAATGTTCTGTCTGAGCTTTGTTGAACTTAGTCAAGACTTAACTGGAAAATTTCTGATTTGGGAGAAAAAAGTATGACATTAGGTGTCCTTTGTATTAGCAGAATTTACATGGGCCTTGGGATTTTTACAAAGATATCTCATTTTATAATGTGTATGTATTGTAGTCTACTATCTTTTCCTTATCCAGTTAGTGAGAAAACTTTGACTTACAAGCGTGGTAAAGTATAATTTGGGGACGTAGCTCAGTGATTGTTTTTATACACCACTGATTATAGAATCCCTCCACACACAATTTCACACTGCTTTCTGGAGTTAGTCATTTGTGAAGTTGTAATGGCTTGTACCTTAAGGAAATTTAGGTCCTCAAATGCAAATAGTTACATCTAGTTTCAAAGTATAATCTTACACCTTCCCACCATTTATTTATAGAACATGTGTGGGACTAATATAGAATAGAAATGAACTCTACAGTTTCAAAGACTACTGTGTGTGGGGGCTGTGCCATGGTAGGATTTACCACTGGTACTAATTGTAAAAACATTGTCTACTAAAATAAAATAAAATAAAATTGTCTACTAAAATAGCAACAACCTGAAACAGAATCTCGCCCCAACTATTGCTTCTATTTTGAAGACATCTGAATATTATTTTTGTAGCTTATCATAGAATCTACCGGTGTGCTTAAGGGAGATGTTAACACTTTAGATAGTGAGTTAGGTTTCTTGGGGAGGCAGTGGGGAGAGAGGCTCCTCAGCAGGCAGTTTGCAGCCCTGGGCTTCCTGGACATAGCCTTTCTGAAGACTTCCCACCTCCCCAGCCCAGCAACAGCAAAACCAGAATTATTCCTCCATCTGTCATACTGTAAGTGTGGACCCATAAAACATCATTTCTTCAGTCTGGGGAAAAGAACCTAAAAAAATCAACTAGGAGGCCGAAGACAGCCTGTGGAGTCCTCACATGTGACCTGTACTCACCCTCAAGTCTGTCACATTTGAAATATGGACCATGGAGACAATAACGCCATCTGGCAAGAACCTATCTGTGGTGTTTTTCTTTCCATCACCTACTGGAGCTGCAAAGTAAGGTCCTATTCTTAAAATTAATCTTGGGACAGAAGAGCTTAAGGGTCATGAAAACTGAAAGGATTTGAGAAATGTATCTTGTTTAATCTTTGTAGAGTAAATCAGAGCATTCTGATTTACAGAATGTGCGAAGATGCAATGAGCATTTCTGTAATAAAATTTCATGCTCCCAAATATAATATGAGAAGTATTCTTTCTGCATGAAGACAGTTTCTCAAAAGAAATGGATTTGATTATGCTGCAATAAATAGATCATAAATCCAGAAATGAAAATCCAAGGTGAAAGGATTAGTGGAGTGATAATACCAGAATCCTGTTATCATACATTATACAACATAATGGAGTGTAATCTAAATTTTCCAGTATGCATTTAAAGAGCCTAATCTTTCTGTGCAGATAGCATTGTTGAAAACTTTTTATACCATACCACAATATCTCTTTAACACACTAATCACCACACCTACATTTGTGTGTGTGTTCCTTATAGTATTTCTATGTTTCTATGCCACAATCCCCTCAAACATTTTCAAGCAATCTCACAGGAAAAGTTAGAGCTAAATGTAACTTTTGTGCAGAATCAGCTTTAAAATATCCACTAGTATTTGGCAGGAGTTCTTGTTAATATTAATTGCAACACTATGTTTTCAGTTTTAAATGGTACTTTTTCATCCTAGCCAAAGTATTTTAATAGCTTGTTTAGCAAGAGATTTTTATAAAAATGGTTGAAAGAGAAAAGCTTTTCTTGTCAGTAAAAACAATTTTCCAGTTGTGAACCGTCATTATAAGTCAAAAGTGAAAACATTTTCATAAAGGACAGGTAAGTATACATATAGACACTCCTGTTCAGGCTAGGTATCTGTGGGGACCATTGGGCTATGGTTTAGGCTGGTACACTTTGCAATAAGACCAAAAGACTAAGGCCTATGAGAAGTGCTTGTGTTGATCCTGATAAAGGATGCACTTAAAACTGTGAAAAGAAGGCTCCATTGGCACACCCATTGGACGATCCATGGCACAGCCATGCTGGAAGTGCCAGAAGGTTTACCTGCCTTTCTGTGCCCTGGGCTAGAAGGAGTTAGTAGGGTAAGAATAAAACTGAGGCAGAGCTGTAGCTACACTTGGCTTTGGACCAGGAAAGGCCCATGAACCATCTTTGCAGCTCACCTCTGGTGCAGTGAGCAAGTGAGGCTTCAGGCTAAGGCCAGCATTGTTTTTAAGTACATAGCTGGAAAGGTTAGTAGATCAGAAGTAAGGTACTAGTTTAAGGATGTGGATCAGGGGAGTCCTGAAGAGCCAAGTTTAAGGCAAAATCCAGAAAGGTTCGCTACCTATTAAATTAGCTTTGACCATCACTACACAGATATCTTTTCCCTTTGTAGATTAATTACCATTGTCCTGGTTTCAGCTGGGATGTAGTTAGCTGTCTTCCTAGTAGCTGGTACGGTGCTATGTTTTGAGTTCAGTATGTGAAGAATGTTGATAACACTGATGTTTTCAGTTGTTGCTCAGTAGTGTTTAGACTACAGTCAAGGATTTTTCAGCTTCTCATGCCCAGCCAGCGCACCTGACCCAAACTGGCCAACAGTGTATTCCATACCATGTGACGTCCCATCTAGTTTAGGAACTGGGAAGTGGGGGGGGCAGGGTTTTTTTTCGCCGCTTGGGGACTGGCTGGGTGTCGGTCGGCGGGTGGTGAGCGATTGCCCCGTGCATCATTTGTACATTTCAATCCTTTTATTACTACTGTTGTCATTTTATTAGTGTTATCATTATCATTATTAGTCTCTTCTTTTCTGTTCTATTAAATCGTTCTTATCTCAACCCAGGAGTTTTACTTCTTTTCCTGATTTTCTCCCCCATCCCACTGGATGGGGGGGGGAGTGAGTGAGCGGCTGCGTGGTGCTTAGTTGCTGGCTGGGGTTAAACCACGACAACCATCCATAGACTTTTTAAGTACCTATTAATTTCTGTGTCATATATGCTATGTATGTGGAAGGTCTGACTCTAAAAACCTTACTCTGGTGAACAACTTATGTAACTGAGTTAAGTTTGAACTTGCTTTTCTACACCAGAGAATACCCTAACATTATTATTACAACAACATAGAAAACATCAAACTAACAGCCTTTTCCACCAGCTTCTTCCCTAAAGTGCCAATGATTATGGTGGAGTGTTTTTTCTCCTTTATGACAACATTGACTAGTGCCATGAACTGGGCACTAACTGGTTTTCTAACCAGAACACTGAAGATTGTGTGGCAACCTCTGCACAAAGTGATGTATGGTGCTCAGGTTTGCTCTGTCACGCATGCAAGCACATTCATTGTACATATAGCGTGTACAACTGACAATGCATTTAGCCAGTTATAGAACAGTTGATTTTCTAGTGTTGATAACAAGGATTGTGCAGAGAATAATACAGAGAATGAAGATATACTAAATTTAGCTAATCAAGACTGCATCTGTTGAGAATAAAAAAGCCTTCGCGATATTACATTCCATCAGTTTTTCTAAAAACTTCTTTAAATCATTTAACTGAATAGAAATGCAGCTTTCCTTCCTGTTTCTTGCACCATGCGTTAGATTATTTTTTATATTTTACATGGAGATGTCAATGCATCTAGATTTACATGTTAGTGAGACAGAAGCTGATAATGAGTCATTGCCTTCCATCAGTGGATGAAAAGCAATTTTAATGGACAACAGGTTTTGGAAGCAGTCTCTGCAGTTTTAGGTTCTGCTTGCAGCTAAACAAGGAGAACAGCACTATAAGCAGTACCTGTAGATCTTTAGAAGATACGAGAAGATTCAACAGAACTTGGAACAAAGCATCCTGGTGGAAGAATTAGTAGTTTGGGTTCTGTGTAGGATTGAAGAAGGTAGGTAGGGGTAAGTGTGGGTGGAATGAGAGTTTCTTTCCCGAACTGTCAATCTTGTAAATCTCACATAATAAAAAATTATTCCTGCCTAGGGCTTATCTCAATTACTTTTTTACACAGACAACATACTTGGAAGTGCCAGGACTCCAGTGTTAAGAGTTAACCTTACTTTTCTGGAGGGCCAGAGCTTAAGATCTGAACTGAACCTTTAAAAGAGCTACAGATCTTCATACATGGAAGCAAAATGGTGTAACACACATTCTGGAGTTTAAGGTTAAGCTACTTATGGAGACGTAAAGTGTTTCACTCCAGAATTTTAATTCCAGTTTCTTTCTGTAACTCTACAATACCACTTATTTGATTATATGTTTTGACTGTAAATCTTTACAGAGGTGAAGTTTACCAAAAATCTTTGGCATGATTCATTGTCTTATGTGTAAATGACATCCACATAAAATTTTATCCGTATTTCTGATACAGTAAGGTCTGAACCAGCAGCCACCATTTTCCTCTTACATGGACTTTGAGACCTTGTAGGAATTCTAGGGACAAAATGAATTACAGTGTAGAATGAAGTTTCCTTTTCCTCAGAAAATAGTTACTATTTCAAATAACAATTTGTGCACTTGCTTAGGTATAAACATAGAAGTGGTAATATGGATGTGAACAAGCTAAGTACCTATAGTTATGTGTATATTGACTATAATGACAAGGACATTTTTATTCCATTTTGACAGACATAAATAACAAAAAAATCCACAAAAATCAAATTAAACCAATCAGACTATTCATGGCTAGATCATACTACTCTTATTCATAGCAATTTTGTTTTGACTGCTTGGAGGAAACCATGGGCCTCATTGTGAATAAACATGGCATGGCTAGAAATAGGAGCTGACTTTGAGGGTATTTTAGTCATCTGTTAGAATTACTTCTTATATTTTCCCTAATAAAACAAAATTTAAATAAAATAAGCTCCCTGAAATTATAGATTATTGTGTATATTCCAAGTGAAACGGAAATGAACCACAGGAATCAGGACACATAGGCTTTTAGCCTCAGTACCTAAGATTTAGCTTAACCACTGCTATGACTGATATAAGTAGCATACAGCAGTATGCACATATATATGCGTAGGTATGCACGTGTAATTTAGATGTGTATTTGGAGCCAGAAATATCTTATCCACCAAAGAGAACTATTAGCTTTTTAAATCAAATTTTAAACTAACTTCAACCACTACAATTATATAGAATCATCGAATCATAGAATCATTTAAGTTGGAAAAGACTTTCAAGATCATCGAGTCCAACCATCATCCATGCCCACTAAACCATGTTATGGAGTACCGCGTCTACACGCTTTTTGAATACCTCCAGGGATGGTGACTCAACCACTTCCCTGGGCAGCCTATTCCAATGTGTGACAACCGTCTTAATAAAGAAATTTTTCCTAATATCTAACCTAAACCTCCCCTGGCGCAACTTGAGGCCATTTCCTCTCATCCTATCACTAGCTACTTGATAGAAGAGACCAGTACCCACCTCACTACAACCCCCCCTTTCAGGTAGTTGTAGAGAGCGATAAGGTCTCCCCTCAGCCTCCTCTTCTCCAGGCTAAACAGCCCCAGCTCCCTCAGCCGCTCCTCATAAGACTTGTGCTCCAGGCCCCTCACCAACTTTCGTTGCCCTTCTCTGGACACGGTCCAGCACCTCAATGTCTTTCCTGTAGTGAGGGGCCCAAAACTGAACACAGTACTCGAGGTGCACCCTCACCAGTGCCGAGTACAGGGGAAAAATCACCTCCCTGCTCCTGCCGGCCACACTATTTCTGATACAGGCCAGGATGCCGTTGGTCTTCTTGGCCACCTGGGCACACTGCTGGCTCATATTCAGCTGGCTGTCAACCAGCACCCCCAGGTCTTTCTCTGCCGGGCAGCTTTCCAGCCACTCTGCCCCAAGCCCATAGCGCTGCATGGGGTTGTCGTGACCGCAGTGCAGGACCCGGCACTTGGCCTTGTTGAACTTCATACAATTGGCCTCAGCCCATTGATCCAGCCTGTCCAGATCCCTCTGTAGAGCCTTCCTACCCTCAAGCAGATCACCCCTGCCTCCCAACTTGGTGTCATCTGCAGACTTGCTGAGGGTGCACTAGATCCCCTCATCCAAATCATTGATAAAGATATTAAACAGAACAGGGCCCAACACCAAGCCCTGTGGAACACCACTTGTGACCCGCCGCCAACTGGATTTCACCCCATTCACCACAACCCTCTGGGCTTGTCCATCCAGCCAGTTTTTCACCCAGCAAAGAATACACTGGTCCAAACCATGAGACACCAGCTTCTCAGGGAGTATGCTATGAGAGACAGTGTCAAAGGCCTTGCTTATATATAAATCCAGCTTGGAATTATGAACTAACAAAGGATGTTGCTGAAAAAGTTACTGTACTGGCTTCATATTAAAAAAGTATATGTATTCCTCTAATAATGACTATATTAATCACTTGTGAGGGCATCAACCTTCTTCTCAGCCTGCTTATAGGCCCACAAAATGCATTCACTGTTACAAAGCCAGGACCTGGCGACAAGGGAAATTTTTATAGTGGCCTTTGAACCAATAAGTATTCCTGTTCAGGGATGTTAGGGAGAGAACACCCCCTCTCTCTTTTTTGACGTGAGTGGGCCTGCGAGTGGAAGTACTGGGCCACTGCTGCAAGTGGGAGGCAGGCAGAGATGCCCACCTCTATTCTGTTCTACATTAACCACTCCAACTGCTGAATGGGACAGAGCTAGTGAAAAGCAGTGTTGAATTTACAGTTAGTAGAGCTGAAGCTGTCAATAAAAGGACTCGTGCACCCCCTTTTCAATAGCTCTGTGAAGTTACGTGGCAAGGCTCATGTCTCCACAGGATATCCATCCTACTGAATCCCAGGATGCAAACTAGACACTAAAGTTTTTGTAGAAGAAATTATTTCCTGTTCCCTCAACCTCTTGTGAATTTCTCTTTGCACTGCTCATTGTGGTTACTCCAGTACCTGTTGTGGAGAAATGTGCTAAATAACACCCAATGCCCGCACAGACCCATGGCTCATGATTGGTTGCCCTTCCAGGTCAAACCTTTCTCAGATGCCACTAGAAACACTTTTACAATAGTAGTTGAAAATGCTCTGTTCAAACAACCACATGCTCTGCATGTGAATTTTTAGGGAGGGATTTTTAAAGTTCATAGCTTTCAAATTCATCTCTTTGAAAGAAATATTAGTGGGGGGTGCTACCCTTCAAATGGTGGCTGTAGCTAATGGATACTGGGAATCAAACCTGCAGAAATTCACTGTTCTTTGCCTTTTTTTCCCAAAGTCTGGACTGTATTCCTACTGGAGATGAAAGGTTCCAACCATTTATGGCATGTGGGGATGTAGGATGTTTTAACCCACCTACAGCTGCACTGAGTGACTACAATATGGAGATCTCTGTCTGCTCAGGAAGATGACAGAATTTCGTCCGAAGAAAGTATGTTTGCCACTAATATATATGGAAGATCATGGGTTGTAACTTAACAGTCCACAATAAAGGTTACAGATATAAACACAGTGTCCTCTCTTTGTATATTATTCTACATATTTCTTCATGTTTAAGCAAATCAAATTTTCAAGAATACAGTCCCATTTTTTTCTTTAAAAATTTATCAAAATATGAAAGCAACAATAGTCTGTACATTCAATCTGCCTATAATTTTTTGAAATATCATGTGCATGCATTAGCACACTAGCAAGTATATGAACGTATGTTCAAATAATCCCCCGCCCCATTTATTTGAATTATGCCAAAGGATTGGCCGAAACTGCAGAGAAGCTAAAGAAAAGTACTCTGATTCTGAGAACTTGGGATGATTAACAACAAGGGTGTAATCAACCAGACAATGAAAGAGAAGAAAATACAACGTAGCTGAATAGACCAATTTAGTTCATGGCTCACCACTTTCTTTGTAATTTTGAAATTTCTTCATAGTGACCTAGAGTCATTCCAACTTATTAATATTTCTACAGTGGAAAGATTGGAGATTCCAACAAAATCTGAGAACGAATTCAAGGGAGGTAAGAGGTTATGAGGGTCCACACCCACTGGAAAGGATATGGGTTTGTAGTCTCACTGGCAATGCTCTGTCCTGGGAAGGTGGTATCTCACCGTGGCTCATTAGGCCACATAAGAGACACATCAGGATCAAGTCCGACTCCCTGCTCTTCACAGGCCTACCTAGCACTAAACCGTATGACTAAGAGTGTCGTCCAGACACTCCTTGAAGATGCTCTGACAGGCTTGGTGCCATGATGACTTCCCTGGGGAGCCTGTTCCAGTGTCTCATTGAAGAACCTTTTCCTAATGTCCAATCTGAACTTCCCCTGACACAGCTTCACTCCATCTCCTTGTGTCCTATTGCTGGTCACCAGGGAGAGGAGATCAGCGCCTCCTCCTCCACTGCCCCCCTTGAGGAAGTTGCAGACTGCCATGAGGTCACCCCTCAGCCTTCTCTTCTCCAAGCTGAACAAACCCAGTGACCTCAGCTGCTCCTTGTAAGTCTTGCCCTCGAGACCTTTCACCATCTCAGTCACCATCCTCTGGTCACACTCTAATAGTTTGATGTCCTTCTTATATTGACAACTGCCCACAGGACTCGAGGTGGGACCGCAGCAGCGCAGTGTGGAGTGGCGCAACCTCCTCCCTCGACCGGCTAGCTGTGCTGTGCTTGATGCACCCCAGGACACAGCTGGCCCTTTTGGCTGCCAGGACACACTGTTGACTCATATGCAACTTGCCATCAACCCAAACCCCCAGATCTCTTTCTGCAGGGCTGCTCTCAAGCCTCTTGCCCCCAGTTTGTATGTATAGGCAGGATTACCTCGTCCCAGGTGCAGAATCCAGCAGTTGCTCTTGTTAAATTTCAAACAGTTGGTGATTGCCCAGCTCTCTAGTCTATCCAGGTCTCTCTGTAAGGCCTCTCTACTCTCGAGGGAGTCCACAGCTGCTCCTTATTTAGTATCATTGGCAACCTTACTTAATGTATGTTCGACTCCTGCGTCCAGATCATTTATAAAAACATTAAAGAGCACTGGCCCTAAAACTGAGCCCTGGGGAACCCCACTAGTAACTGACTGCCAGCCTGATGTAACCCCATTTACTATTACCCTTTGAGCCCGACCCGTCAGCCAATTGTTCACCCAATGTGTTATGGACTTGTCTCGCTGTATGCTGGACATTTTGTCCGGAAGGATACAGTGAGAGACTGTATCAAAAGCTTTCCTAAAATCCAAAACCCCGTATGTGCTGGCTTCCCTTCGTCAACTAGATGGGTGACTGTAATTTTCTGTGGCTGTGGTGTAAAAAGGAATCCAATACCAATTCAGGCACTTGTATGGGATCCCTACCATGTGACAAATAGTTTGGAATTGTTACAATGTCGTTTTTACATTGTGTCTCTCTGACTCTTCTGGATAATATATGCAAAGTGAGACTTGGGGGCCTGTCAAGGCTGCTTTTGCACTGCTCAGAATGGCAAGCTGATAGCCTCAAATGATGGTTTTTATGAGGTTCATCTTTATGACAGGGTCCTGGAGTAACCAGGTGAAACTACAAGGGCACTGAAGATTAAGGGATAAGAATAGATGAAGACCAAGTCAAAATTTAAGGTCTTTGTGTTCACTACTGTTATCTGATGACTTGTCCTGCTCTCTTAGCTTACTGGACTACCATAGTGGACTGGCTGCTCATCCACAAAAGAAGTCTTGGCATAAAATGTGAAGTAAAAGAACTCAAAAATTAAACTACAGATTAGAACTAAGTATGAACAATCCCCATCTATTTTTTTTTCTTTTAGTTGCTGCAAAAAGGACAAAAGGAAAGCGTCTTACACTTCAGGTTTTGTGAATCTAGGATAATCTAGCAAAACTTGTCTTTGGGGACAGACCGCTAGTGACAGTGCAGTGCATTAAAATTCCCCTCTGTTCATCATCATTAAAATCTGTTTTTATAGCCATGTTTTATCTAACCTTGTGTGCCCAATAGGATGCTAATTAATTTTGACAAAAATTCTCGGTTAATTAATATGAAGTGCAATTACATCTGTTCTGTCATCCAGGTTTCTGTTCTCCTCAGAAAATATTTAATGATGATCATTTGCAGTCTGCTCTTTAAATGAATATTATCAGATAATTTTTTTAAATGGAGTGAAATGCAATTTTTAATTTCTCTGCAGTTTTATGGATGAAACTGGCCTTTGTTTTTCCATAATTATGAATACATTAAAACCCAGAATATAATACTTGCAGAATGATCAGTTTGAATTATATTCTTTTTTAATATAGGTGGGCTAAATTATTCTTATTTTTTTCTTTTTTTTCTTTCTACAGAGAGCTTTATCTACATTGACTGTATCATTCAATCCAGAGATATAGTCTCATCTGCAGATTGGACTGAAAATAGTGAGTGAAAAAATTTGCATCCTGACATCCATTTTCTGATATGCAGTAAAGCTTTAGATGAGGTCACTCCATCTACATGTCCCTTTACTACTTTTCAGTGCTCTTCCTTGTAGAAATATAAGTAAGACAAAAGGTCCTATTTTTGTGCACAGCACAATGGAGCCCTCATATGCACTGGGGACTTTAAAAGAAAAATATTAGACAAATACTTAGATTAAACTGAAACCAGAATGACTGTTAGCATGATATGATCTGTGACTAATATCTAAAGAGTTTGAATTTTGCATCATCATGTTGCAGGATTGTTAACATTATGTGGGTAGCAGTAGGACTGAAAACAAACCGAGAGGCCAGCTTCTGTGGTCAATTCTGACGGCTGTGGCAGACAGTCACTAGTAGAAATTTTTGTTTTAATGTTTAGCAGATAATTTTATTAAAATATCACCTGTTTATTCTGTATTTTTGCTCAGTGGAAAACACTTCCCTGTTGAGGCAAAAGGAGATTAGCAATTAGAACAAGATATGTCAGCCAGATTACTGAGGAAAGGAAGAGCCTGAGGCACATCAGCTGAAGCCAGTTTGGATTTAGTTGCGATATTTACAGGCTGAATTTATTTTTTTTTTTAAAATCTGAATGTAAAAAAAAAAATTAAAAAAATTTTGATTTTCATAACCTTTCTACGTGAGTAGAGCTTTGCAAAGAAGGTCTGGAGAGGGAGACCATTTGCCTGCCATTATTTTCCAATAAATGTACAAGCTGGACCCCAGGAGACATTCTGACACCTAGCAGGGGTACCTGAAATGGAGCTAATTTCAGGTTTTTTGTTTTGCTTTTTTAACAAACAACTAAATCTGCTGTATGATATGTGCTGTATTAAAAGGAAAGGTTGCAGTCAAGGAGAAAAAAAAAAAAGTTTAGCTGGAAGTGATGCAATGCCAGGAAACACTGAGAAATTTCTGACCAAATTTGCCCAAATTTCTGCTGTAGCATTTTCTGTCCTGCCTCATATTCCCTGAGCTGTCTGTCCTTGTTTCTCTCTGCGTCCCTTGCAAGTTACACAGCACCAGGAGCAGTTTTCAGAAACAGACTGCATTGCAGAGTGGAAGAAATGACTGTTATGACCATAGTCAGATGCAGCATCTAAGAAGTAAGGGATATCCTGCCCTCTAACGCCACCAATTCTGAACTTAACCATCAGTGTAGATTCAGTCACAAATTGTTGCACTTAAAAAGTGGTGCACACTTCAAAAAAAAATGTGCTAAACAGTGGCTGTGAGAGATCTGCAGTCTGTGGCCTGTAATCAGTCTTACTACCAGACTCTCAAAGGTCTCAAATAATTAAAAAAATCTTGCTTGCAGCTGCAGTAACATGCTTGTTCTCCCCTTCCTCTTCTGATGGCCGGTGGTGAAGCTCCACCAGAAAAAAGTGTAAGAAATGCTAATGCACAATCAGTAACCTGCAATAATAGCTGCTAACTGTGCTCAGAGCAAATTTAGATAGGCTAAAAGAAACATCTACCTAGACTAGTGCCAAAGTTATCATTAACACTGGGATGGCTGTCACGGTGGGTAATTGAAAGAGAAATGCTGATGTTGTCAAAGTCCAGCTTCCAGGGGACATCCAATCCTTCCTTGTTACTTGTTCACATAATATCAGGATATGGCTTTGTCCTAAACAATTCCTAAACAATTCCTCTCTCCCTCAAATTACTAGGAATCAAACTGATTCTATAAGCATGTGGCACATGTAGCTCATCTACATGGTACTCTGCATTCTCAGAAGAGCACCAGAAACATTCCAGTCGGTGGTGTTTTCCTTTGAACTCTGGTTCTAGGTTGTTTATGAACTGCAGGCTTATTTAATAAATCAATCCACTGGGATGTCAGGCCAAAATACTAAAAAAAAAAGGGTGATAATTACTTTTAAAAGGTTTTGTTTTACAGTTTTATGTGTAATTGTAAATAATTCCACATGCCTTGAAGGTGAATCATCACTAGAGGATTGTTTGGAGTACACTGATTAAATATTTGAGCCTAAGGCTTTGATACTCATTACTCCTAAGAAAAATTTTATTGCTTTTGAGTTTGAGAAGGTTTTTTGAAATGATGCAAAGAACTTGCAAGTAACCGGAGGTTTATTTTTATCCCTTGGTCTTCTTTCCTCTTTTTGAAACTGAAATATAAAGTTTTCTAAGATCAAACTGTGTTGCCAAGTATCACGAAATGAGAAACACTCTTAGCACTTATTTAGGCAGATGTCCTGGTTTTGGCTGGGATAGAGTTAATTGTCTTTCTAGTAGCTGGTATAGTGTTATGTCTTGGTTTTAGTATGAGAATAGTGTTGATAACACACTGATGTTTTCAGTTGTTGCCAAGTAGCATTTATACTAAGTCAAGGATTTTTCAGCTTCTCATGTCCAGCCAGCAAGAAGGCTGGAGGGGCACAAGAAGTTGGGAGGGGACACAGCCAGGGCAGCTGACCCAAACTGGCCAAAGGGGTATTTCAGACCATGTGACATCAAGCCTAGTATATAACCTGCGGAAATTTGGCCTGAGGGGGGTCGCCTCTCAGGAGCTAACTGGGCACTGGTCAGTGAGTGGTGAGCAATTGCAATGTGCCTCATTTGTTTTGTATATTCCAATCCTTTTATAAATATTATTGTCATTTTATTATTGTCACTATTATCATTACTACTGTTTTCTTCCTTTCAGCTCTTTTAAACTGTTCTTATCTCAACCCATGAGTTTTACTTTTTTTTTTTCTAATTCTTTCCCCCATCCCAATTGGTGGGAGGGGGAAGTGAGTGAGTGGCTGTGTGGTGCTTAGCTGCTGGCTGGGGTTAAACCATGACAGCAGGTAACAAGATAGGAATACATAGCACTTTTTGTGAAATATGACTGTTCTAGTGGTACTGGCAAGGTAACAGTTTTGTGCCTGTGGGGTCAGGCATGGCCCTGTTCAGAGGGCATAGGAAGCAAAGGATTTGCACGCATCCTCTCTGCTTTCTATATCATACTAGCATCCACCTGTTTTGCATGAAGCCTGAAAGTCAGGATTAAGTGAATGTGTTATGCCCAAGGGGAAAAAAGGTGAACATAAATTGGGCAAAATCAAATGTGAGTACCCTCTGTACAGCACAGACCAAGCACCCTTACCGACTTTGCTGTACACAGGGCAGCTCCCAGGCAGAAATGTTTGGATTTTCTTTCTGCAAACAATTTCTGCCCATCAGATTTTTTTTTTCTCCCATTTGGTTCCATTCCTTGGATCCTCAACAGTGAGAGAAGTTTCAGACCACCCCAGATTATTTTTTTTGTTACTGCTCACATGCAGTGTTGATTAAGCATGCAGTGTCTGCCAAGCAAGTCTGAAGGCTGTGGAGAAACAAGGCAGTGCTGCATTCAAGGTTTTTCTTTTTCTTCTTTTTTTCCCTTCAGAAAAACAATTTTATCATTTCAAAGAGACATTCCTTACAGCAAATATTTTTGCCTGATTGTAGTATGTGATATTGAGAGGACACTTTCCAACTGCAATATTTACAAAGCTTTTATTGTGTAACCTTAATTACAGGTTAAGTGCTTTTTTAGTTCGTAAGATGGGTAATAAACATAATGTAATCAAAGCGCTCATTTCAGTCATTGTTTTCCATTAGTGAAAAATGTTACATTTCCATTAATTATGAATAGCAATAATAATACATAAGCCCAATAATACATGTCATTTAGAGAGCTCTTTTAGGTAAGTGTAGTGCCTGTTTTCTGTTGTTGCTTTAATGTAGAATGTCTCTGGTACAGCTGTTAAAAAGTAATCTAGTTTGGATTCTGTAAATCAGAATGTAACATTTGTGAGTGTTTTACTGCTTGATGAAAGCAGAAGGTAATGACCCTTGTGCTCACTAACATGCATCATGGTGCTGGTTGTTTCCAGCTATCAGGAAGAATCTGTAGGAATGCAGGTGTCTTGGCATAAATCAGACCCAATGCATGGTTGCTTTGCTTTATGCTGAGAGAGAAATTAATCCCCTCCCAGCATGTATGGTGCTCTCAGCTGTACAGACACGGGTATAGCCCTGATCCCACTGTTACAAACAGCCCTGAATGTCTTTCCCTTGCTTGCATCAACTCATCCCTTTCTTGGGCAGCCACAACTGCTCAGAGGCTTTAAGGTAGCTGTGGACTCTAGCCACCTTGCCATGGGGTGGCAGCAGGACAAAAGCCACCTCCCCATGGCGCCTGCAGCCTGTGTACTGTGGGCAAGCTGCACCCCATGGCCTCCCAATGCCCATGGTGCCCTCCATTGCTGAATGCCATTCCTCCTGGGCAGTCCTCGCAGCACATCCCTCTGCCCCTCCAAACATATGTCCCAGTGCATCCCCCCATCTTGGCAAGCTGTTGCACGTGAGGAAGAGGAGCAGTTTGCAGTATGAAGGTTTTCTACCCCAGGCAGTCCCTGCCAGGAACTCCTCTGCTCCCTGCCTCACCAGCCAAGCTGGCTCCACCAGACCTGGGGCAATGTAAAAGGCCACAGGAGATCTTCTCAGGTTAAAACACATACGTATAATAAGCGCATTTACAGAGAAGAGGAAAAATCAGGCATTGGTATCCCATGACTTACTTTTGAAGCTAGCCCAAGAGAAGTGCTCCTGCAGACAAGGCTGGGAACCCAGCTGCAGGAGGATGAGCATGTACAGAGAGGTGCAAACTGTTTGGCCAGATGGTGAAGCAACATACCAGAAGTGGGGGCCTCTCCCTCCGAAGCTGCCTTTGAGGGGTAGCCTTCAAAGCCCTTGAGGGCTTTGAGCTGCTCAGCTGCAGCAGCCCCGCTCCAGGTTTTGCAGAGGCAGCTAGCTGGTGGCTGCAGCACTGCCTCACTGAGCCTCCTCTCTGCTTCAGCATCTCGCAGCCGAGCTGGACTAGGAGCTTTTCTGCAGTGCCTTTCTCCATATTCTGCCTTGGAAAGGGGTCACAACTCAGTCCAGAAACCATTCTGGATCTAGGGGGGCTTATGTAACAGAGACCTGGCCCCTCCTGTCCCCCAGATGGAGTACATGGGGCTCGGGCACATGGGAAAACTAGTAGGATGCAAGAACTGTGCTGTCCTGTCCTCAGATGTGTCTGTGAAGAAAAGAAAACCCACCATTCATTCACAGGAGCTGCTATACAATACCATAGTGTCTCCAGGTGCTTCTTGCAAGGCAAGGCCACAATTATTCTGTACATACCTCATCTGTCCGTACTTATTCTTCTGCAGCCCGTGTCCAGGAACACCACTGTGACAGATGCTCCTGGTAGCCTAATCCATAAACTGCAGCTGATTTTTCCTAGTGATGAGGCAGAAGTCTGGGTTTGGAGCTGGCGGCCTGACCAGTGCGGGAGGGAATAAGAGGAGGAGGGAAGAACAAGTCTATTTGTTGTGTGTTTCTGTTGATGATGACACTCTCTTGCTGCCTGTCTCCTCCTCACCCTGGCATACTAAACTGGAATTTCTCAGAGGTGTCTTCATTTTGATCAGAGACATAGACTGATCAGTGATTTCATGGGGGAATTTATAACAAATAGGGCACATTTACATCCTTCATGCCAAAGGGCACAAAGAAATTTGCACAATAATAAAAAAACCACAGTGTGAAGCTGTGCATGAAATTTGATTTCCTTGCGTTCTCCTTCCTTTTGTGTTTAAGTGCTTTGGGGTTTAGTGTCATGAATATATACAGTGTACTTCAGGAGAAGTTGTCCAAAGTGTTCACTGTGGCCTAATTGTCCTGGTACTGAAGTCAGAGAGGTTAGGTTAGCATTCAATATTTCTGATTAGCCACACGTTCAAACATTTTTCTCTTCTGGAAAATTAATTCTTGTATTTATGAAGTTCTGTCTAAGAGTTCAGTAGCTTTGCAGCTCATTAGTGTAACTGTAATCAGATGAGTAACACTGATAAAATTAATTTAATATAATAGAAGTATTTTAAAATAATAAACCTGAGAACTTCAAAGTGTATCTGCAGTAAACTTCCTCACGGACTTTCAGACAGTGAGAGACTCTTCCAGAAACCACAATGTTAGTACCACGCTGAACTGTAAATATGTTTATCTTTCCCCCACTTGGTTTGATACACAGGATCTATTGAGCAAAATAGTGTGAATGAAGGAACAAAATATCATATGTGTTATGGATGGTGGCACTTGCCACTCCAGTGTTATGGCTCATATGATGCTTCCCTTGTCTCAGGATGATTCTGTCATTGGTAGCTCCTAGCCTCCAGATTTCTTCATAGTCAGAACCTCTTTTCTCTTTATTGCCACATGCTTTCCCTCCAGAAGAAAGCAGAGTAATATACTTTGGCTGGCAGGACAGGGAAATCAACTATGGGTATAGGGGATCTTCACCTTCTGTGGGTTTTAAGAGTACTTTTCATTAACTCTGATACATGTCCAGAAACAGACTTTCAGCCAGAAAACGCTAAAACAAAACCAACCAGCCAAAAACCTCTTCATAAAAACAAACCCCAATATGAGAAATGGATTGGTGAAGTGCTAAAAAACCAATGTGGTAATAAGCAAAGGAAGGTGCTTGGTGAAGAAGAGTTGCAGACCAGTTTGTACCACAGATGCTCCTTTATACAGAAACCACTCAGGAGATACTCTGGCAGCAGTGAGCTGTGCGAAAGGGCCAAGTGAAGTGAGCAGACTCTTGTAGGAGCTACTAGAAACTGTTTTTCCTTAAGGCATCCCTGTTACTTGTAGTGGATTTTCTCATCAGCAAATAATGGTGCAGAGAGCTGCATGGATTTCTGCTGTGCAGAAGTCCCACCTGAGCCAGGACAGCTGTACTTCCGAGGGGAGGGAAGGCTGCAGAGCAGTGCTGAGGGACAGCATCCGACTAGCTCTGGGTTTCTTCCTTGACTTCTGGAAAAATGGTGGCCCTGGTCCTGACACTGATCTCACAGCAGTGGATCATGATGAAAAGATATGTCAGACTTCGAATAATGATTCCTGAGCTCCAGTTTCCTTCCATGTGGAAATTTATTTGTTCAAATAGGATGCCTAGTGTTCCCATATGAGAGATAAGTGCTTCCTTAACTTACATGTTTGTAAAACATGCTCAGTCTGTTGTGATCAGTATTCAAAGAAGCATAGCACTACATGAAATAGCCTGAAAAAAAAACTTAGCTGAAATTTAATGACTTTAGCTTTTCAGAAACAAAGGTAGAAACCCTCACTCCTGTTGCTGTGTACATGTATCCAGAAGCACAAGATTACCTTGGCAAATATAGGACTAGATGCTGCCCCACTTCCTCACAGTGATTTATTCATTTCACAATTTTAGTTAATTTTTAAGGGGAAATTTAGAAATTCTTTTCATAGAATACCAAATATGATGGCAGCTGGCAAAATCTAAGCCTTGGAGCAATTACTTTTAACTAGTAGAGGAATTATTTCTATTTTATTTTTCTGAAAGGATTTGTTTGAAGTTGTTCTGCACTATAATTTTCAGCATTGCTCTGCAGTCTCCATTTCATCAGCAAATAAAGGCAGCAGGAATATGGGGATAGAATTTGTCCCGGAAAACATGAGAAACACGAATTAGAAAATCAATGTTTTCATTTTGAAATCTTCAGCTTTCACCTGTGCCTTCAGGGCATTTTTTTTTTTTTCTCATTTCTTTAGATTTTAAAAAAGGGATGCACGTAGGATGGATTGATTAGGTTCCAGGCCAAGAGGCCTGTATGCGCCAGTAATTGGAACGCCAAGAAATTAACTTCTGCAGTTAAATGTTATGCTCAAATTTACAGAGTAATAAGTGGGATGAAGGCTCTTCCAAAATTCTGGTAGTCTGGACTCGTGTTCCAGATAGCACCAGAATAACAGCCTGGGACGTGGGACAAGAGAAGTCAGAAAATTCTGTAGAAGCGATTTCTTAGGACTTTGTGGTGAAAAATCATCCCACATAGGGGATTTTTTTTTCCTTTCAGTCTTGATTTAGTCATACCCTTATACTCATGTAAGAAGCTTTTATTCTTTCTTTCAGTGGCCCACAGAATATATAATATTCAGGGCGTGTGTCAACTGCTTTTGCTTCTGTTTGACAAGCTGTGCTCCTGGATGCCAATACGCTATCAGGTCTCCCCCGTCTCACTACTGAAAAAATATTCGAAAGATGTGGCTGGCCCTTGGAGACATCTCCTTAAAAAAATAATTCTATTTTGAACAAAAGCATGTCTTTGTTATTTAGAGGAATTTTCAACCTCTTAGGAAAGCCTTAATCTATTCCATGAATTATCCACTTATCAAAAGAATTTTGGCTTTTATAGTATTTCAAACAGATTGTGAGGCACTAGGGAGGAAGCCTGTTGTAAACAAAATCTCATGGCTGATGTTTAAAAAGACTATTTTATAGCATATCCTTGAGTGCTACCTCTTTGTAAGATGATTATCTTTCATTTCTCTTTCTCATATGAAATATTAATTCTTTACCAAGGCTTTTTCTTTTTTTTCCTCTTTGTTTTCACTGAAAGACTGCAGGCATCAGGGCAGAAAGTTGGAACAAAATTAATCTAAAATCCATCGCTGAGCTTCAAGCTTGACTTTGAGGACTTGAATAAAATAAACTTGTATTTTAATACCCTCCTTGGTTTTGGAAATGAATTTGATGCTGCAGTCATTAGAAGTTATTGCTAGTATAAATAACCTACTAGGAAAAAAGAGGCTTCTGTCTAATAAAGTAAGGAAAGGTGTTGCCTTTCCTTTTATTGCAGATACCAGGGTATGATTTAGGTTGGGAGGGTGCTGCTGCTGACCTGTCTGCCTTCTTCCTTTCTGACTTTGGCAGGTCATTTAGTTTCTTTTACTTTGCCTGAGTAGGATTGTACAACACTAACTGCTCTGCTCTTTGTCATGTGCTGTCATGTTTTAATACTGAAATCTAAGTTGAAGTCTGCTACATAAATGCTGACTGTGAAGGTCTGGAAGTAATTTCAGAGGTAGCATTCCTTTTACACTGGTGACAAATTTAGGTTTTGCCTTTTTGCCTCTTATGCCTGTTAGAGCTGATAGAATGAATCATTTTAACACTGAGACTGGATAACTTACTGTTAATTACCACGGATTTACAAATGCCATTTCATGATTTTAGAACTCATTGAACCTGTTAGAAATCTGTTGGCATTTCTGTTACCAACATGAACTTTAGTTTCGCTGCCTCAGTAATTTCTTATTTTCTAACCCTGAACTTTCACAGGTAAGTATGTTTTTATTTGGAATGGTCCCTTTGGATAATTCAAAAAATGATCAAAATTAATTAAGTTAATTTTTTAGTCTGAGAAAGAGTTCAATTGGCTGTTGTAGTAAGTTGCAAGATATTTTGCCAGCTGTAGTTAAATGGAAAATACAATCACTATATTATTTGAGAAAAGGTAAATTAATCCAGATACCTTTTTTGTTGCTTCAAATAAGAAACATTTGTGATGACATTTTACAAGCCTGACAGACAACTGTTGGAACCAAGAAGCTTCCATTTTCTAATGTGTTTTCAATTCACATCATTATTGTTTCTCTCACTGTGGATATATTTCTCTTTGTCAATCCACAAGTTATCAGTTACTACAGTAAAAATGTTTGATCTTGCAAGCCTGGGAACGCTAGAACAGCTGCTGCAGGACATGCCATGCTTGAGGATAGATTTTACATTCTCTTGCCTTGCTGAGTTGAGAGGGATGCAGAACACCTCCGCAGCATTTGTTCACGTTGCTGCCTTGCTACAGACAGTGCAGATCAAGCAGAAGATGCCTTTCCTTCCCCCAGCCTCCCAAGATACTAAGGGTTTGTCTGCAGAAGTTTTTTGTGTATGCATATAGAGCCACAGTTTTTGACAGCAAATCTTGATTTGGACCAGTAAAATGTGCACAGCATTTTTCTGTAAGTAATTGTCTTACTTGCTAGGTAAGCTGTGGAAATAGAACACACCTGTTAATTTACTGTGAGTTTTTATGGGATGGCATTATCTCATGCAAATGGCTAGGTGGCTTTTGGGTCTTAATCCCTTCTGATAGTGGAATGAAGGGATGAAGAGGCTCCAGGGTGAGCATCTGTATTTGTTTTCCTTTCGTTCTCTTTCAGTATTAATCTACATTTAGTATTTTTCTTCCTTTACAATTTCCTCTGTGAAGCTTAATTAATTCAACTTTCAGCTATATATGAAAGTGCTGTTTAACACAAGGGACTTCTTTCTAAGTTCCTGGGTAAGATTTACCAAGTACTCCCAGCAGCAGTCAGACAGGCTGCTGTTGTGGAGACAGATCCATCTCTGGGTGGGATGAATGTAGTTTTATTTTTGGATATGTTCCACTTGGATTTTTCTGATTCTAAAGATAGTGGGGAAACTAGCGCCAGAAGTGTGTAGATGACTGATTATTTGGCTCTTGTGCAAGAAGCTCTCTGAATATTGGTACTTGCTTTGTTTTCAGTTTCTGTGTTTAGCAGATTAGTTAGAAGAACAGGGTAAGATTAACTGGAGCTTATCTAAAAATTCTCTGTACTGCTGTACTGCTTACTCTGCTTTCTGATTATGAAATAGAAGAGGCAGTAGCCATACTGGGGCTTAAACTTTTAGTGATGAAAACCAATCACATCCCTGAAACTGATCTGTTATATATTTGCTAATGCCTTGTCAAAAAATGGAAATAAACCTAACATGTATACAGGGCTGGCACATACATGCTTCCTCTCAGGGGATATCTAAGCAAGGTTTGAAACTGTTGACACAGAGCTTAGTCCATTGCCATCAGGGGAATTATAGTGGCCAATTACATTCTTGCATAATTGCAGCCTTCAACATAAAAAAAATGAAAAGCATATCTGAGGTATTTGCACATAAATCTCGACAACTTCTGTGCTATTTTTTCCAGACGCATGACTTCTCATACAAAATAGGCAGATGCTCATTAGTAGATGAGCCTTTCTTATTTGTTTTTAATTCTTTAACTTCATTTAATTTAATTTAAGTGCTGAATTGTAGTCTGGAGTTGCCCACTACTCCTTTTTTCCTCATCTCTAACTTAATTTTCTGAGCCATATGAGAAAAAAAAAAACAACAAAAAACCAACAAATGGATTGTTGCCCTACTGAGCTTATTTATGAGGTATATTCAGACAAGGTAGCTCTGAAAGAATCCTTTTGGTATTTGAGATTTTTCATGGTGATAGTGATGTCATGTTGTTTACTCTGTAGTATAGAAGGACATTATCTCCAAACATCCCTTTGCAAAAGTCAGAGCTCTAGCTGGAGTACTTGCACAGAATAAAAAAAACCAATTCTTTTTTTTCTAGGTCCAGAGCAAAGGCTAGGCTGTGGTTTTCATGGGCTGCGTGTCCTTTAAAGCCATAAATCATGGTTCGGGTGCCTAGGCATTGCAGTAAAAATCAGTGGACTTCTTAGGAGAGCCTCCATACATAAAGTATGCTTTTGACTTGGAAAGAGGAAGAGTGCAACTCAGGGTTGAGTCAAAATGATGAATGGAGTTTACTGCCAGTGATATTAGAAATTTGTTGGAGAGTACAGCTATATCAAAAAGGACTATTTATGTCCTGCAAGGTAAGCTATGAAAAGCAAGAACATCTCAGCACTAACTGTAATTTTCTTGGCTTTTGGCAATTGAGAGCATGCTCCCCTACATTTAATATCACAATTATATTTCTTTTCAAGTGGAGAAGGGTGAGGAAAGCAAAAACCAGTAACAAGAATTTTCCTAGTCTTTTTTTTCATGTAGCTGCCATTCCATAGTGGTCAGCATTGTTGTGAATGGCAGATTAGAATAAAAGCACAGGCTATCACTTGAACTGGAGAGAGGAATTGAAAAACAGGATAGCATGATGAGGCCTATAAAGCCTCTGAAGCCAAAGTTCAGAAGGTGTGTGGGAAGGTGTAACCAGAGGAAGTACTATCCCTTCCACATTGGGATAAGAGAGAGGGTACAGACAGAGCCCTCCCCTCTAGTAGACAGCAACATCTTTCTTCCCCTGCAAGTCACTAGCCTTCCGATGTAGGAGAGCTGCACAGATCCCCTGTTGCTACTGTCACCTCCCGTTGTTTTTCTACAACTGCCAAGGTTGGCCAAAGATGAATTAATAAACATATGTAACAAAGAGCAGTCCCCCTTTCCCATATCATACAAAGAATAGAGGTAGAGCTCACTACAGCAAAAAATTTGGGACCGCTATGGTTACTCTAAACCTAAAAAACTGCTCATGTTTATATCATACGCACCCTTTACAAAGTAGTGTCATTGTAGTAGACATTGCCTCCAACAGTTGTCAGTTTTGCAGAATGGTTCATATATTATAGTGTGATGGGTTGACCCTGGCTGGACGCCAGGTGCCCACCAAAGCAATTCTATCACTCCCCCATCCTCAGATGGACAGGGGAGAGAAAAATATAACAAAAAGCTTGCAGGTCGAGATAAGGACAGGAGAGATCATTCACTAATTACCACCATGGGCAAAACAGACTCAGCTTAGGGAAAATTAGCTCAATTTATTACAAATCAACCAGAGTAAGGTAATGAGAAACCAAACGAAATCTCAGGACACCTTCCCTCCACCCCTCCCTTCTTCCCGGGCACAACTTCACTCCCGGAGTTCTCCACCAAGCCCCCCCAGAGGCACAGGGGGACAGGGATGGGGTTTACGGTCATCACACGTTATTTTCTGCCGCTTCACCTCCTCAGGGGGAGGGCTCGTCACACTCTTCCCCTGCTCCAGCATGGGGTCCCACCCACGGGACACAGTCCTCCACGAACTTCTCCAACGTGGGCCATTCCCACGGGCTGCAGTTCTTCATAAACTGCTCCAGCATGGGTCCTTTCCACGGTGTGCAGTCCTTCAGGAGCACAGTGCTCCAGCGTGGGTCCCCCACAGGGTCACAAGTCCTGCCAGAAAACCTGCTCCGTGGGCTCATCTCTCCACAGATCCGCAGGTCCTGCCAGGAGCCTGCTCCAGCGCGGGGTTCCCACGGGGTCACAGCCTCCTTTGGGAACCCACCTGCTCCGGCGTGGGGTCCTCCATGGGCTGCAGGTGGATATCTGCTCCACTGTGGGCCTCTCTGGACTGCAGGGGGACAGCCTGCCTCACCAGGGTCTTCACCACAGGCTGCAGGGGAATCTCCACTCCAGCGCCTGGAGCATCTCCTCCCCCTCCTTCTTCACTGACCTTGGTGTCTGCAGGCTTGTTTCTCTCACATGTTCTCACTCCTCTCTCTGGCGGCTGTTTCTCACTCTCCCAACTTTTTTTCCTTCTTAAAAAATGTTATCACAAAGGCGTTACCACTATCGCTGATTGACTCGGCCTTGGCCGGTGGCGGGTCCGTCTTAGAGCCAGCTGGTATGGGCTCGCTCGCTCTCGAACACAGGGGAAGCTTCCAGCAGCTTCTTACAGAAGCCACCCCTGTAACCCCCCCCCACTACCAAAACCTTGCCACACAAAACCAATACATATAGGTAAACGCAGTATTATTTCGCATGTTGATAGGAATGGTGTTTTTACGAAGTCTTGATTTCTCATACCAACAACTGAATTCTAATGGGTTCCCTAGCACTTGCTGAAGCTCTAATCTGGTAGTTTAAACTACATGGGCAATCTCTTACATTCATCTTCTACTCCATTAAAGTTCATGGCACACTTTCTGGGTCCAGCCGTTGGCTTACATCAAACACCTGGGAGGAAAGGCCTTTAAATGTTTTCTAAAAGCCCTAATTCTGAACACAAAAGGCTCAGGTGTTTGCAAGCATTTGGTTCTTCTCTGCAACACATAAATAACTTAACAGGTATATGCATTTTAAATGAATTACAAAACACTGTTAAAATCAATGTTAAATGTCTGTTTGGGTTTTCTCTTGAAGTGTTAATGTGTCCAAAAGGTTTGGCTTGAAAATGCATCTACGCTATTCAGCTCCAGTAATTATTTTAGCAGCAGCAGCAGCCTGCTATGTTGCCAGATTTCAGCTTGCAAAATTAGGGCAATTGCCTGAGGCTATGAGTTATCTCTGGGGGATTTGTGGATGTCTGTCCAGCTGCTGTAGTTTTGCATGCATGCTAGAGAGCAAGTTTCAAGAATAAGTTCCTTGCAGCAGCATCTTGCTCGCTTCACACGTGAGCATGTAAAGCAGAAGATTGGTGAAATACATACAACCCTGCTAAAATGTGTACAATGCTGCACTCCTAGTGTGGTTTTGGAGCGAGCTGCTCACTTCTGGTTAACTGCTGTAAAGCCCATTTAGCTTTTCACCAGAAAAAAACCCCAGCATCTGTTCTGGTTTTTTTCCAGCTAATGAAATCAGAACTTTACTTTAGTTGGACAAGAAAATAATATTTACTCTGATGTTCTAAAAATTATATAATCTGCTCATTTCTAGAAACAGATTTAGTCAGTATCCACTGCAGCAACCTTTTACCATGTTCGTGTGGGGTTGTAGTTTATCTAAAAATATACCCCTGAAACCAATACTGCCCTGCCATAAGGACTTTATGGTGGATGAAACCTATTAACTCAGCTTTGTGTACCTCCTGCTTTCCTGGTAGGCAGTGTAATTAATAGGTACAATTCAGATAGGCCTGATCCTGCAGCACAGCATACAGTGACTCCTACAGAACTAGCAAATTATGAGCGGGTTTTATGTAAGTACTAGGTATCAGATGCTTTTATATTTTAATGAACGCAAGCCTTACAGAAGGCAAGAACTAGCAGTAGTCTGGAATAGGTGTAAAGCATCAACTTCAATGCACCATGAGTACTTGGTGCTTGTTACACTCTCACAGTTTCCCTCGTAAATATTTTTGGTGTCATCTCTGGCATTTTTCACCACATAGTGTTCTGTAGTGTGGTCTTACAAATTGACCTGAGTACACAGCCCTATTTATTTGAAAGGGAAAGGATACTTGTCTGGGTACTGATTTACAGTGTTTAAAGTCACCTTTCCACAAGCAAAGAGGAAAATGAAATGAATTTGTTCACAGGTGCTGCAATATGAGATATTGTTGGGAATCAGAAATAGTTCAGGTCCATAGGAGTCCTAGGTCCACATTGGGTCAAGACATGGGCCACACGCAGCACTCCACTGCTCCTCAAGTCTTCCTGTACCATCACTGGCAAACCTATGCAGAGGCCCTCCAACATGACCCAGCAACATTAGCAACATACCTACGCGCACCTGCATTGCCATCTGCTGCTGTGAAATTAGACCACTACCCTTTTTGTCTTAGAAGTTGCTGCATCCTAAACAGAACCTCGCTGTACCTTGAACTACAAATTCTCAAAAAGTTGATTCAGACACCTGTTTCAGGATTTGTAGCAGCTGTATCACTTTAAGGAACATTCCAAATCAACTGACATTTCACAGCATTTCATTGGGAAATGACAGCATTATTCACTTCGTAGGACCAGCTTTCAATAAACAACTTAAAAACTTCACATAGACCAAGACACACTTGAGATTCCCCAGCCCCTTTTCCTTTTTTCTGGAATTTGCTTTGTTCTGAGCAAGTTTCTATTCCCTATGCCCTCTCCCTCAAATGGAGTTACAGAGTTTTGCAATCCCTGCTGTAGGGTCTGTAATGCAGCATGTTGTTCCTGATGTAATGAATAGCTCACTAAGGCTGCCAGCAAGCTTGCTTTTTTTTTTTTTTTAGTACATAACACAGTATCAGCAATAAATTAACAAACACTCCCTGATGTTTCAACACTGTGAGTTACACATCATAATGGCAAGGTAAACAAAACTCACGGTGGGACAGAAATACCTGAACACCTGAACTATTTGTGGATAGTATCTCACAAAGGTTTAAGGGTCCTAGACCAGATTTTCACGGGAACACACTTACATTTCTTGATATCTAAGGTAATCACATACAGCTGAGACTAGGTACTTAGGAAAAAAATGCACTTGGAGGTGGAAAAAAGGTGGAAAAAGGGGAATATGAAAGAGAAGAAGATGTAAGGAAAAGAGTGCTGACTTTTGAGTAATGAAGTACTGAGCAATAAGATATCTAACTGGTAGGTCTAATACCAATCTATATCTAATATTGGTATATCTGATTTTGAGAAGTAGTGGGTGCTTTTCTCAGAAGATGCCTTATTCTATAAGTAACTCTATGAACTATTTTCCTGTTCTGTGAAAAACTGTATTGTATATTCTGATCTGAATAGCCTGAAATGTTTCAAGGGTATTGTATGTGATAGCTGATGTAGAAATGCTTACCAAAGTGAACGTTGCGTCAATTGAAATCATCAAGAACACTCATGTTATCCCAGGGTACCCTGATATTTCTACCAACCGCCTACTGTTACTTATTTGGTGAGAAGATGAGGAGGTATAATAAAATTGATATATGCATGTCTTGAATGCTTCCCTTGAGAATTTGGGTTTTTTTTATGACATTCTTCCACTTTTTTTCCCTGTGTTGTTTGTATCTTCCAGTTGACCACTCAACACATTTTTATACATTTTTGCAGTGTCAGGCAGTAGTCCCCTAACCTACCAGAGCTGGTCTTGAAGAACTGAGGCCTTTCAACCATCCAGACTTCTTTGTACTCTGGTTATTGGTTGTCCATATCCTGTACCTGTTAAAAAAAAAACAAGCAGGTTAAGACTTTTGCTTTCTTTTCCTCTTTTAGATATTTAATGCAAAGTAGAAAGATGTCTGAGTTCTTTACCTTTCCTCTTACTGCCCCAATTCAGGAACATAATTAATTATTCTCACTGTGGACCTTGATAGGAATTTCACTGTATTTCCTCCATGTGATGGTGGATCCTTTTCACAAAATTTCTTTTTGCATATATAGCAAACATTACATACATAATGAAGAAGCATAGTTATCTTTAACAACTGCCTAGTCAGAAACCATTTTCAGTAAGAAACAAGTCCAAATGCAAACAACAACTACAGGAAAAAAATTATTCTCACTGTTAGCATCAGTCTATTTGTGCCTTCTTCAGGGATCCATACAAGTTTTCTTTAATCTTTGAGACGTGTTAATGTCTGTATTTTATGTCCTGGGTTTGAGTCACACTCTGTAATGAAACTTATTATGCCTTTTCATTCTTTTGGCTAGCCAGATGCTAGCTTTCTCCACCCCATTCACCTCATGCACCACTTTTCATTTATGGTTAACACTGTTCATATCAATCAAGTGTTGATATTTTATTTATGTATGTCATGTGTGTTCCTTGCAGCTATTTTTACACTCCTCACCAGGACTGAGCACACCTCTGTGAGAGCAGAGATCCACCAGCTGCAGATTAAACTCCACAGATTACATCTTTAACATCACTTCACTGAAATTTGTTTTCCTATTTTCTAAAACACTAATCATCTCTAAATGCAAAATTTAAAAATGCTAATAACAACAACATTAACCAGCAATGAAACCTTCTAGTAGCCAGAGACATAGTAGGTGGTACAGAGCTGTATCTATGAACTATAGAAGGAACTCAATGCACCTAACTCCTAAATTATATCAATATTAGCAAACTGACCAGTTCTCTGAACATAATTCTGGACACTGAACTTGGGCAGTAAGCTTGCTTACTGCCATAAATAATTGCAGTGGCACTGGTGTGCTTTTGGCTTGTGCCCTCTGAAATTTTCCAAAACAACTGCCATGTGTGATTCAAGAATTAGCAGTGGGAAAGGGCCACATGATTTGGATACTGGTATTAGCTGGGAGCAAAACTGGTCTTTGAGAAGAGACCAGCAGTAGAGTGTAAGCAGAAGCCAATGCAATTCCAGATGTATTGGCACCCTTTGGATAAAAAATAGGTTGCAGTGGGAGATAGCAAGTGAAAAGTGAGCAGTGCTGCAGACTTCCCTTCACTCTGCTGTTTATGATCATCATGTGAACGCACATGCAGGAAGTCACATAATCTAAAAGTAAATTAATAAGTAAACCAAGAGCCTGAAATCAACATGTCCGTACATTTCTGATGTTATACAACCTCTACCTAGTGCCTCATTGTTTTTTTTAATGAAACAACTAATTATTTTCTAGGAAACACAAAGACCTTTAAAAACCACTGTGATTTAGCTAATTAGTCCCTCAATACATCCCAGGGAGTAAACAAATTAACCAACAGTTTCCCCCATTGAAACCTGCAATTTTTCTGTTTCTTTGATCACTGTAATTACCAGAGGGATTAATGCTGTTGGTGCTGTCATTTGACTGCTTTAAAACACCCACATGTGGAGTGCAAGGTCATTATGGTTATTTACTATATGCACAGATTAAACTAAACTCATTGTGACTAGCTCGGAAAACACTTTTTTCTTCTTGGGTGCAGGGAGGGGGGAGTAGTCACAGAGGTGAGAATTTTCTTTCCACAAACTAACTTTGCATCTCTGCAGATCAGATCTTTCTCCCATTTGTATGCATGGACATCTGTGTAATCTATGCACAGATAGATAGGTTTTCTATCCTGAGAGCAGTATAGCTACTGGTACACTATTGTAGCAAAACAATGTCCAAAAATGCTGTGTTGTCCCACAGGCTTATAACTAGCAGCTGTAAAAGAGCAGCCTGTAGCACTTGAGTAGATGTGATGTTCTGATATGAAATAATTTTATAAGGATATTTATGCAGCGTTCTCTTCCACAGGCTGAAGGCGGCAGAAATGTATTTCTTCTGAAAATCCAGACTAACTGATATTCCTTTCCCCCTTCTTTCCCTTTTATGTTCCTGGATGCAATTTAATGATTTAATTTCACAGCACATTCTCTGTGACACTTTCTTTGTTTCCTCCAATTTTTCTGGACCCATTACCTCAGACTTGAGCTATTACATCACAGCTTTGTCGTGCTCCAGAAATACTGTCGATTGTCAGCGCAGCACTGGAGTGCGAAATGGTCAGGGACATGATTCCACTCAGATTAAATCTAAGAGAGCCTTTTTATCAAGATTTCATTGGGAGCAATAGCAGGTCTCTGGAAAATTAGTACCCCCAGAACCGCAAAGGGTGTTAGCTGCCCATATGACCCTCACTGTGCCGGTCCCACCTCATGATGCTGAGGGCCATATGGGCAGGTCATTGAGTATACCATGTTATAGACTTTATTTCTCTTCAAATATTGCCAATATCATTCTAGATGTTTGTAGGAAACCTCAGAAAAAGTGCCGGGTAGCCAGTAGGCTGAATTCCAGGTAAGCAACAGTCCAGCAAAGGTAATATATAAAACAACTTTCTTTTGCTATACCAGAAATTTAGGATGGATAGTTCTTTTTCCCAAAAGCAGGTTTCTCTGAAAAACAGTCGAGGAAAGACTGTGGTCCTCCTTATTGTTGGCAATTTCCTTACTTTCCCTTTGTATTTAATACCATACCTGGAAAGAAATGATTCTTGAAGTTGTTCCCATGAAATAAGTAGAAGTCTGTATACTCCACTTTCTGAGGTGATCTTAGTTGGACTTCTTATTTAACTTTCTGTGGGTCTATGCTTCTGAGCAGGCATTTTTCAGGAAAAGAATGGGATGAAAGGTTTTACAATCCTTTTGTTACCCAGGACAAAGAGAAAGGGACCCTCCTTCTTAGAGGGACTTTAGGAGTTGCAACAGATACTCCCTTTTCCTCCCTGCATAAGCATGCAGAAGATCCCTAAATACCCAGTAGTCTACATGTTCTTGTATATGTGTGTGTCTGTGACTGGGGTAAATCCAGTCCAAATTTTTTTTCCGGCAGTGCAATATCCCTACCTGCAGCACTGGAGGTAATGGTGTGTGTGGGCAGAAGATTCATCTCAAAAATAGACGTATTTACAAGCTGTTTTGAGACTTAGGTGGCCTCATTGTAGCACTTGGAACTGAAAATAATGTTTGCATGGTTATGTCTGCAATCACAGGACATAGATTGGTGCTCGTTCTGGAAACTGGAGTTTCTAACATAAAGTCATCAGTCTCAAGGCCTATGGCTGGAGGCCTGTATGATTTACATGTTGGCTCCTGATAGACATTTGTGCACAGCTAGGAAGAAAATTGTAAGTTGCTATACCTTTATAGTCCTCGCCAGCTGGCCATTGCCTTTTTTTTTAAGGAAATGGGTATTACCCTTCAACAGGGTTTTATTAGGCTGAAACCAGCCTGGATGATGCATGATAAATCAGAAGGGATGCAGGCAGGGATCTGGATTTCAAGCTTTCATGCAACTGCTGAAAACTGAGAGGACCTAGACACCAATTTTTTTCCTTAGTGGCCTGAGTGGTCTCCCAGTGTTGGCCTGACACCACTTTCCAGAGCTGCCCATTTTTCTGAAGTTGACTTTTTTGTCTCTCCATAATATTTTTATGCTTAGTCTAGTGTATTGAATTCATCTGAGAAAGAATTTAAGCATGCTTAATAACAGTAAACATTCTTTACAGAAGGCTTATTTATAAAAACACTAAACTTTATGCATATTGCATGCATACAGCTCATTTCAAAATTAGGTCAGTTATTTAAATGCTAGACTGCATCCTAGTTGACCGAGTCAAATTTTGGCTTAAATTACTAGATATCCATACTAGCTTTCTACTTGTACTGAACTTGTGCATGAACTTTACCATGAAATGATCATTATAATTTATATAGAAATGTTTAATCTGCCTTTTTAAACTAGAACTAAGCAAAAGTTCTGGAGAGGTAAACATACCCATGATTCGGATATATTCCCCTTATTGTACAAACTTCCATTCTGCATCAGTCATAAATGAAAATATGGTTTGGGGTGTTGTGGTTTTTTCTCTTAACAGCCTTTGAAAAATCGATTTTACTTCAGTAAAGATGATAAAAAATTATCCAATACACTATTCCACATAGGTGGAATGCTTTCTGAAGAAATGATACTAGCTTCCTGTGACATAAAAATCCCTGGCATTGATAGATGATTTTCACTTGACAGTTGAAGAAAACCTAGTACATTGTTCATAATAGTAAATCCTTCAGTGATGTTTTGGAGTTCAAACTGCTTCAACTTTTCTTCAAATATCATGAAAGCAGTCTTGCAATTTTCTACAGAAATCCATTCTGTATTTCAGCCATGAGCTATCCTAGGAAAGGCTGAGTGAGAAACAACTCTGTTCTAATAGACTGTAACAATAAGCATTTGAGGGGAAGTAGTTTTAGCAAGAGTTCATTTTTTTAGGTACTTCTGTAGCACGGATTTGATAGTAAGGTTTTAAACAGAAGTGAAGTGCAATTATCGCTCTTTTCTTCCTTTACAATATTGGGGATCTTCTTGAAAAGGGCAAGGAAGGAAGTATACAGCTATTTACACACCTTAATTTACTGATGGCAGCTGAAGATTACAAACTTATAAATAATTAAACACCTAATTCCTGCCTACTTCTCACTTCAGAGTGGATATTCACAATGTCTCGCTGTAAGTAGCCAACTTGGATAACCTGAATCACTCTCTTGAGAATTCACTTACTATACAAAGAGCTTGAATTAAGACCATAAGAACTAGAGGCCTTAAAACCAAATACTGTCACTGTTCTCTTCCCTAGGTGCCTGTCCCATGACTGCTCTATTCTTCCCAGAACTAAAGTCACTATAGAATAAGGAATGTGGAAACCCATGTGGTACCATTCTGGAAATGGTCAGAAACAGGACTTCAGCTTCCTAGGGATTAAAACAAATCTATTATTTACAGTGAAGTTCTAAGACTGCCCAGAGTATCCCAATCCTGATACTTCTGAATGCCTAAGCACCTGCCTTGCTTTTTAACTTTATCAAATCCACAGGTATTTGTCTGTGACAATAGAGGAGCAGACATAAACCAAGTACCACGTTGAATGTGACAGGAGACGGTGCCAATACTTATTCCTCCCATATGATTTCCATGCCTGGTTCCTCTTTTCTTCAAAAATTCAGTAACTAGAAGGCTCACCCAGGGTGTGAGAGTCCTATGGCCAGCTCACCCTTCAGCCTGAGGGGGCTTGAGCATCGTCTTCCTCTCCACAGGGAAATGTCTGCATCAACAAGTTAGAGGTTATTCTTGCACTGGTATCCTTTCCAAGTTGCATATAACTGCTAAATAGCCTGTGGTCAGAGAACAAAAATAGGACTGAGCATAATTATCTTGCCTAGTGATGAGAGACTGACTCGGAAGAAAGGAGACCTGATTTCCAGCCTCTGCTCTAGTTGTTATTTAAGCATCTTATCTAATGTCTCTTTCATTTGTATTCAAGCAGCTGAGAATAGCTCTTGTTAAATTCTGAGCAGCAAGACCTATGAGATTTCCAAGCATGAGAAGCATGTTGTGCTTGAAAACAGCAGAAAATAAACAGAATATGTGGATATGAAAAGTAGATTGCACATGTCATTTAGTGTTTCTGCAAGTGTAATCATGTTAGTGCCATATTCCTGCAGACTGATTTTTCTTTAAGTGTACTATTTATAAAATAACTTTGTGTAGCAGTTTGTTTTGTTTATTTTTTAGCAAAGACCTTCTTGTGCTTACTTTCAAAAAATTTAAGTTGTAAGAGTGGATGTTAATAGGTGTGGTTTCAAATTATTATACATTTAAAGAAAAATGTTTCTATTTATAGTACAGAAACACAATAAACATAAAGCACATCCTTTCTTATTTTCTTCATAAGTATGAATTTCAGAATGCATCACTAAAAACATAATCATATTTTATAGCAATGCAGTCTCACATCTTTAAAAGGAAGAGAAAAAAAGAAAAAAACTTTGACAGACCAGCATATTGCCAGATGAAGGCAAGCTGGTTTTGCCGGATTGACAAGCTGAGATAAAAGTCACACAACTATCGGTTTGTTTGTTTGGGTTTTTTTTCCCTGTAAAATTCATGCCTTTCACTCTGGTTTGTGTTCCTAAGTAATACATTTCGGCGTATCCGATGTTTTTAGAGTTGGGATGGTTTTGTTGTCTGAAAGTTAGGCTGAGGCTGCAGAGCTAGAAGTTTAGTTCCTTGCTCTGAGTTCCTGAGTGATCCTGGACAAATTGCTAGCCTCTAGCCCAATTACCACATTTCTTGCTTACTAACATCTCAGCTACAGAAATAAGGAATATACAGAAAATAAGGCATATACTCCTTATTTAGTCATTTATTAATGCAAGGACTATAGAGGTTGATGCAGTGTCAAAAGCAATTTTACTGAACACTGTATGTATGTAAAAAAAGTGAGTTCTCAGATTTAAAAATTTCATAAAATTGAACAGATGCTGGTTTTGGGTTGCACTTGGGTTAACATTATATCTTGTTTTGTTAATGGCTTCTTTATATTTTGCTTGGCATTATTTTCCACAACCAATAATATCCTTGCCTATATTTCCAAGGAGCACAACAAATATATCTACTTCCTCTTTTCAATTTAATGACAAATAGAATGAATAATCCCTGCAGAATCCAATTATTTAAGGCTTATTCAGAGGAATTCAGCCAATGGAGGGAGCTTAAACTGAAAAGGATTGATTTGAATATGCAACCTCAAGAAGCTGATGTTGGTGATCTATACAAAATGCCAGCTATTAGATATTGCAAGTGGTGACAAAAAGGCCTTTCAAGTGAAAGACTGTACCTTTCAGAAGGTAGTGGCTATGTATTACAAAGAAAAGCTTACATTTCTACCTAGTTTCATAGTGTATAAGACATAAGTGATGTCCTCAGGAAGAAAGACAAATAGAAGAAAATGAAGGTGTTTCTAAACAGCTGCGTTCAGCTCAGTGGTTATATTCAGCTAATTGGTTCATTTTCTGTGTTAGAAATTTAGTACCACTAAAGGGTTTCCACTTCGTTACTGCCTGAATGTGTTTACATATTTTTCTGAGGGACCAGGTTTTAAAACCTGCACTTCGGCTTATGCTAACAAAAGAAAATAACATTGCTCAAAACTCAGTTCCGAGGATGCTGCTGTATAGTCCACCACAAATAACAGGTCTGGGGACAAATGCCTAATCCTAGGACTTAACCATCCAGTCCTGTGAGGTCTCAGGGAGGCATTACTTCTTCTGTATAAATAAAAGCAAGGACAAGAACTCAGTAGCATCTGTCCAGCCTCTCACATGGAAGCTGCTACTTGCTTTAGTTACAACCCTTTGCTAGATGCCATTTCCATCTTCCTTTCCCAGGGGCATCCTGGTATTGTCTAGGATGTTTGGCCTCAGCTGCCTTTGGTAAAGAATACTTTTCTTCCTTCCACCTCTTTCAAACATGAACTAATCGAAATTAATTACAGACATGTAGTATCTGACTTTGACCTGTGAGAAACCAGTAAGTTTCTAGTCAAATCTCATCAGCAACCAAAACAGACTATGAAGGAGGATGCTGAGCCTGCACAGTAGGGACCAGCATGCCACACAGATTCAGAGGTACAGCCGAAATCCAAAAAATAAAGTTCCTATGGTCTATAGCTGTATGTCAGACCTAGTTTGACTTTCAAACATTCTTTTCAGTGTAAAGGTGGAAATTAGAAATTCAATGTAAGAATTAGTTCTTTCTTTTTTTGTATGAATATGTTCTGAATTTCAGAATCGTCAAACTGCATTTCTGAGGGACCTACGTTGTTTAAGTAAGTTGCACATGGGTACATAGTGAACATGCAACCACTCTTGAACCAAAATTCTCTTTAATACTGGTAGATATTTCACCCATGCTAATCAGTTTTTATTAAATGCTTGCTAACTAACATACACCTATAATGTATTTTCACTAAATTTAACATGGCCTTTACACTATCTCTATAAAGGTTACTAACTTAAAAAAAAAGTACAAATAGAACACTCAGTAAGTCCAAGATCTAAAGCTCTTTTACACTTAAATTTTAAATGTGTCTAAATTTTAATTAAATTGTATTACTTCAGTTATATTAGAAATTAATTAAAATTTAATTCTTTAAATATAGAACATTTCTAGCACTTTTAATGATTTTAATTGCACTTCATTGTTGATGGAGATGTCTAGGGCTCCTTCAGCAAAAAGATCCAGCTTCTTCCTTGCTATGTGCTTAGAAGTGGCTGGACACAAATTTCTGCTTCCCATGGATGCCTAAATGATTGGTGAACTGCATACAGGTACATCTGATATAAAAATAATTTAGGAGTAAATAATTGTATTTCATTACCTGTTTAGTAAAAAAAAAAAAAAAAAAAAAGGCATATTTGATGATTAAATGTCTTTAATGCTGCTACTATGGTCTATGCTGCTACTGAAGTTATGACTGTAACAGACAGGTGTACATGTTAGATTTAATTTAACTAGGTTGGGCAGCATAGTGGTGAAAGCCTTCACCCTGCAACAGACCCTGGATATGTGTATAGTTAGCTAGCTTATGCTGAGTTCTCTGCATCATGTCTTCACTGCTACTGTTTGCCCAAAGCACCTATGTTGAAATAACCACGGGAAAACCTAAGGGTATTCTCATTATAATTTCAGTTTCAGAGTTTTGACATAACCTAAGCTTGTGCTTGAAAAGTCTTTCCAAACATGAAAAGATGTGGGCATGTTCTTTTGGAGAAACTTATTTTAAACTTAAAATTCTGCACGTAACTATTTCCACTTAAGTCAGTTCCTTCCTTCACAAAACATTCATGCTTGCTATGACAAACCATTTTTTTTCCAGTTCTGCTGGAATCAGTCCTTCCCCTTCTACTTCTTTCCATAATCTTTCTCCTGTGGAGTTCATGGCCTCTTTCAGTATCATCTGTGAAAGGAAATTGATTACAAAGAGTGGTAGAAAAGCTAAGTCTGTAGACTGAAGAATGTTGGAGCTCAATCTGAGAAGCTTCAGAAGATTTATTCTTTAACCAAATTTTGCTGATATGTAAAGCTTTTGTGAAAGGACAATGCTGCAATATTGCCATAATAGTACCTAAGAAGGAGGTGGAAATTTCCTAACAGTATGAAACAGTGTCAAATCAAATTTTATTGAAATGAAATGTTTTAGCTGACACAGCTACATTTTTGCAGAATTTTTACCTTAGAATAAGTTCAAAATGCTTGTTTCTATTCCAAATAAAATCAGGTTTTAAAATCCATCTCATATTAGTAGATGCATTTAATGCAATGATTATCAGAGGTTTAAATGTGATGTTTGTGAATATACAGTTAAAATTGGTTTGAGTGCAAGTGAAATTAAGGTAGCAACGTAAGCTACCTTAATTTTATGCAAGTACTTTTTTATGTACAGCCTTAAAAATATGGGCAGATCTTATGTCACTGAGAATAGGGTTTCTATCTACTATGTATATTTTAATTAAATATTCCTGTCCTGAAAATGTATAATAGACAAAGTATGTACTGAAGACTGTGCATTCCATTTCCAAATGAAGAGTGGAAACTCCTATATTTCCAAATTACTCTTGTGTATGATTAATCATACACGAACAACACAAAACCCCTCAATGAAAATTACTCCATTTACTAATCTCACTGTAAACTTTAGTAAAGAAGACAGCTTCTGTGTTTCAGGTAGGAGTATAGAAAGACTAGCACAAATGAGCTTAGCAAATACTGTCAAGTGTTGGGCTCAGACAAGAATGCCGTGGTTATATTGTGTAACAGAAGTGGATGATGTATGGAAGTGGTGGTGTACTGCTGTAGGTCACACACACTGTGACACTCGTGGTTCCACAACTTGAGTTGGACCTGATACTCCTAAAGCAGGAGATAAAGCATATGACTGCATTCAAAAGTCATTGGAAGATAATATATTTATAATATTTACTGGTTTTACCACAGGTTAGATTAAACAGATTTTTATGGAAAAGAAAAAGATAGTTTTCCATATGTTTCCTTTAAAGAGACACGTCTTGTGTGTGTGTATCTACCCTAAGCTTTCTGGACCTTTCTTTTATTTCTTTTAGAAAAACAGGTCCACGTATGTCTCTGAAATCTTTGTAATGGTCTTTTCCATGGAAAAGAGAATTTGGAAAGTGCTCTGTCATGCTAGTTTTTTTAAAGTCTGAGTAATTTTTGTCTGTGTTTTTGGTTTTTCTTACACACAGTGCAAAATTTAAAGAAAGGTCAGAGCCACAGATATGTCTTCATGCATGGATCTTCACTAATCAGTTAATCCTGAGGCACTGGAGATTTAATCAGAGGGGAGAAAAAGTAAACAGGAAAGATGAAACAGAAGCTTTCAGTAAAACACCCGGGTTAAGGTCAATTTCTTCTTTTGTCTAGCAATAGGCATCCTCAAGTTACAGAGTTTCTGGTGTCCTAAGCTGCTGGTGTCCTAGCAGAATTGAGGTCATACCAGATCTGACAAATCTGATACATGGGAATAGTCAGTAGGATCAGAGGTGATCTTCTGCATCCCCACATTATCCTTTGAGATCTCATTCTGTGTCTAGTGTGAAATCTGAGGCTTCATGAGAGGAAGATGATCCTTCTGGGGGAGGATTTAGCAAGAGCTTTGGTTCAAGTGGTCTGACTGATCTTGTTTCTGAGAGTACCACAGATAGAAACGGTGAGGTACACCACCTACTAAAAACTTTTGTTGTCATGACACATATTTTGTCTTATGATATTTGTCATTATTTGATGCTTTTATTGACTGTTTTAATGAGTCAGCAAACAATCTTAGCAAAAGAAAAATCTTGATTTGCACTTTGTGGTTGTCTTACTATAACCATCAATTCAGTAAATATAGGATAAACAGAACAAAAAAAGAGAGTCCTTTGTTTTAGCAGACAAGAATGAACAAATTAATGTATGGCTGAAGTTTTATACATGGTTGCATCTCAAGTAGATCAGTCGATGGCAAAACTGGTTTTCGTTTTTAAAGAGCAGGATTTTGTGAAAGACTGAGAAAGAAAAGCTTACCTGTCATTACAGAAATTTGATGACAACCTTTGTGGTGAAAATATGGCAAAGGATTGTGTGATCTCCTCCTCCACAGAACACGTGAACTTTTAGAAGCAGTTTGAATTGCGTGCACATCAATATACTCTAAAGGACAAAACATTACATGAAAAAAATGGCTATGTCTTTTCATTTGGGGATGAAAAACCTGCACACTTTGTAGTCAGTCTGATCATTTAATTTTGCTTCCCTACCTCATGCAAAAATCGTACACCCATAAAGTTGTGAGCATAGTCTCTTAGGAGGGAAGAAGATCTTTGGATAATACTTTTTCAAAGGGTAAGATCATCTTCTCCCAAGGAGATTGATATTTCCTATTATCTGAAAAGAATATCTGTATTTTTTTAAAGATTATTGTCTATGCACATTTAACCATTACTTACAAAATGTGTTAAACACTAAGTTAGACATAGCAGCACAATACAGTAATGATACAATAGTGATAGTGGTACAATCTTGTCTATTTAGTCTAATTTGTGATAATTTAGCAACATTGTTGCTTGCATTAAAAATATTGTTTATTCTATTGGTAAAATAGACATACTTGGAAGAAAGGATTGGACTTTTTAAACCTTTTGTGAATATTAGGGAAAACACTGGTTTCTGTGTATGCATAAGTAAGTGTAACCATAAACTAAGCTTCATTCACTCATTCCTCTTTAGTGAAATGTTAACTGATCCTGTATTGTAGTTCATTACAAGAACAAACTTCTAATAGTCTCCTTTCTTGACTACTACTTTTTTTCAGAGAGACTATTTAGAAAACATATATTGCTACTGATGTTGTTTTACAGCACCTTGCAAAGCTTTCTTTTTTTCCTCTCATGCTAACGTGTACTAAAAGTTAAAATTTGTCAAGTCTCCAATTTCAGAGTTTTCATGCAACAGAAGCATGCTGTCTATGCATTAATTTTTTATTCCTCCTAGCAGATACTAATGCCACAACCCAATGAGTATTGTAGGTCTGTTGTCTGCAATGGGACCAGATCTAGGTTCAATGACTTGGGAAAGACTGCCACTAGCTGAGTGTAAGCCCTGTGTTCAAGGTGCTGCTGGTTGTGCTTTCAAGATATGCCAAAATCTTACACCACTGACAAAATCTGCCTAACCACCTACTTGCAAAACTATAAAGGGCTGTCCAGGTGGCTAGGACTTCTGAGTTCTCTGGGTGCTTTTATTGAAATAAAGCTAATGGTGAAGAGCTTCTATTTTGCTATGGTTTCAGAAGTCCTTGTTACTTTTTAACAAGACATTCCACAGTGTTTGAAAACACTGCTGGTACATGTGACCTGTGTTTCAAACCATGGACAGAGGCAAAGGTTCAGTGATTCACTGGCAATTAGATTTGGCCACAAGCTGTAAAGCTGACCTCAGTCATGAGTTTCAAATGAAGAAGCAAGGATGTTTGTGCTGACTTTTACCCAAATTGATTGTAAAGCAGCAGCGCTCAGAGCTGGGGTAGGCCACATCTCCAGTCTTCTTACGAGCTCACAGATTTAGCAGAGGTACACAGACCCATAAAAGGTGGGTATCATGTAAGACGAAAGCAAAGGCTTTTTTTTGTCTGTCCAGTTGTTTACTTTGGAGATGTTTTGAGAAGAGTCTATTGAGATACTTCGGCATTTCCCTACTGGGCCTGGCCAAATTCCAGATTTGGGGATGCTTAAAAAATTGAAATTAATAGGGAATAAAAGTTAACTACACTTTTTCAGATCTCAGATATGATTGTTTTTGAACCTGAGTCATAGGGTAATGGTGTCAGTCAGCGGGTGGTGAACAATTGCATTGTGCATCACTTGTATATTCCAATCCTTTAATTATTATTATTGTAATTTTATTATTGTTATTATTATGATTATTAGTTTACTCCTTTCTGTTCTGTTAAACTCTTCTTATCACAACCCATGAGTTTTACTTTTTTTTTCCAATTGTCTCCCCCATCCCACTGGATAGGGGGGCAGTGAGTGAGCAGATGCATGGTGCTTAGTTACCAGCTGGGGTTAAACCACAACAATGTAATACTTGAGTGAGGAAGAACAGTCAGACCTCTTTCTTGTGCTAAGGAGAAATCTTCACCCTCCCTTACACAGCAAAAGGCCCATGCTGCCTCTTTTGTATTCCCATACCCCTCTGCATGACCAGACTTTTATAAATTATTTTCCTAACCAGAGCTGTGTTGCACTTACTTAGAAAAAAAAATTCATAAAGTTGATCTGTACGGAAGATAAAGTTGGGTAGAACCAGTCTTCCAATAATGACTTCGCTGTATGGCTGCTGTGATTTCAATGAATTAATCCTGCTTGAATTTGTAGCTGAGATGTGACTTTATGTGCCACTATTCTCTGATGTGGCCTTTTCAGATTTCATGTTCCGGTTTATCCCTTATCATATTTTTTGGATCTTAACTGTTTGGGGGGGGACAGAGTAGCACTGTTTAACTCAGAAAGCCTAATTAACTGTGTCAACCTGAAGGCAGCACTTACGACTTGTTAGAAGTGTTAGATGACAAGGGTATATACACTGTCACTAAATATAAAAGCTTGAGAAACAGTCTCTTTTCAGAGCACTGCTTCCCATGCAAAAAGAGAGAAGGATTTGCAGGGGAAGAGGAGACAAAAAAGCCTGTTCACATTTCATGTTTTACACTTTACAGTGTTTCTTTGAAGCAGAACTAAGGAAATGTTTCTTTGATCCCACCAACCCAAATACCTTAATGAAAAACACAAAGCACAACTAGGAAAAATGTGTAATGCCTTGCAGCATCTTCAACCTGATTTATTTAGTGCACTGGACAAAAAGCTCATTTATTCACAGGGAGAGGGTTTGCCTTCAAGATGCCTGGCATTTTCATGCCTACCCTCAAACCTCATTTGAAAATACCATTATGAAATTAGCCCAATAGGCAATGATTTAAATTGGCATTGCTTATATGCAAAATAGCTTACTTAATTGCCTAGGGGAATCGTCTCAATGAGTCTTTTTTTTTCTCTCTCTTTCTGAATAATGTTACAACTTAGAAATGTCAATTCACCTTCAGCTTTTGCAGTCATTTCCAGTATACAACAGGAAAGTGGACAATGTGCCCAGCAGGTGGGCATATAGTGTGGATGTTGTACTTGCGTTCATGTTGGGGTTGTTCTCTCGACAACCACTCTCCGAAAGGGACTCTATGAGTGTATGTTTAAAGGAAGTCACCAAGCTGACAAGGACGATTCTTCCAGGAGCCCTGGCCACAGATTACCTGGGAAGGCATTTTGGTAACTTGAAGTCTCTAAGAGGCAGTTGTTGGAAGGACAGAAGTTTTTGGAGAAAAGAGAGGTCATGACATTCCTGGAAGACCCAATAGGACCAAATCTAAAAGAGTTCTTGGAGTGATGAAAGAACTCAGTCAAAGTCTGAGATACGTAGGGAGCTTCATATAAAGTAATTCCCAGGCTGGTAGACATGAATTAGGTAATTGTAAATTCTGGGGGGAATCCAGAATCTCAAGAGTTCTGAGATTTCACCATAAGTCAGACAAAGAAACCATATGCCCAGAAAGCCAAACTGAAGGTAACTTTTAGGTTGCAATCAAACTCAATCCAATGTGTGGTTTTGGGCTATGAGTCCAACCATTCCGTGACAGTCCAGTGCTTGAATATGCTCCCTCTGCTCATGACCCATCCGAGTTGTTGGACGGGCTGGAGAGGCATTTTGTGTGACGAAGGCATTTTTGCCATCTTCCCCTGTTCAAACCACTTTGCCAGATGCTCTAAGGGGTTTGGCCCTGATCCACCCTCTCTGGCCCCTGGGGCCGGGCATGTCAGCTCATTGCAGAATGACATACTGCCCTGAGCATGCACAGATGCTTTTTTAATGCCAGGAGGCCCACTTACATGGAAAGGTCCCTTTCCTAAACATTCAGACAGACATAAACTTATTCCTTTGACAGAAGGGAGACATCTAGAAAGTGAGAGGCATGGCATTTGCAGATAAAACTGCAGCTTGTATTTTGTGGAAATGCTTGTATTTCCCCAGTGCTCACCCATCTCAGTCAGAGGTATTTAATTAGTAAGCTAAAAAAAAATAAAAACCCCAACAAAGTCCTCTGAAGTGTTTCAGTTACTTACAAACAAGATATGTCAAGGAACAGTCAGACTTGATGGGAAGCCCAGCTTCTAAAGGGTTTCCAATTCGGACCACTGTAATTAAGAAAAATAATTTAATATCCACAAATAAAAGTCTTCTGATACATGCAGATATAATTTCTGAGCTTACTCTACAATGACAAATAGACAAAGAGTTGAAGAGAGTACACTAGTGTACTAGTGAGTGGTGATTCATAACTAATTGTTTCAGAACAGTTTCTTATCAAATGATTCACTCTTGAAATTAAAATATGCTACAAGATAATATTTTTTTTTCTATCCTTTTTTCATCTTTGATGCAAAACAGTCACAGCTTAGCCCAACTCCAAATGCAAATAGAATAAGGATTCCAGGACCGGTGGCAATAGTTTTAATTTAATTTTATTAAAACCATAAAGAAATTGAAATAAAAAGTACATTTCAATACTATAATGTTATATTGCTATACTATGTAATTAAACTGTATTCAGCTATAAATCAATTGTATCTGGTAGCTCATAAGTACATATCTCTTTGATCATGGTATATCTTTATTTTCATAAGGTAGTTTTGTACCTACACGTATTGTTACCAACAGTTAGCAAACGTCTATCTCAAAAATACAACACCAGAAATTCCATTCTAAGGAAAAATTATCCTTGTCCTCATTATCTCTAAACTAGGCAAAACTGTCAGCAGTATACATTGAATCCTGCTATTATCATCACATTTAGGGTGCTTTTCTTATGAAGTATCAGTGCTACTCAAATTAAAAGGAAAAGTAGCATGAAAGAACTACAAGTACTCTACCTCAAAGCTAGCATTTCTGTGAGGATGCCATATGTCTACACTCTCTGTTCTTTCTAGAGCAAAAAAAAAATCATTAAGATTTGTATAGTATTTTAATCTTGCAGTATAAGGAAGGAAAATAGCTAGAAGGCTTCAGCCAGAAAGATGTATTAATTTGTGAAAGTCTTTAAAAATACAAAAACTAAGACTGAAATTAATTAGGATGGATGATTATTTTTCATAATTCTGCTCTAAAAGCTTTGCATCTGCTCAGCAGGAGATGTTTTATTTATTTTTAATGAATTTTCCTAGGCTTGTATCTCCTAGTATGCAATTTTTAGTAGTTCTTTTATAAAAGAGTACCCAGCTTTGCTACATCTTCTGAGTTCACTCACGTTTGTAAACGGTAATTAATTGTGAAGACTGATACTGAAACAAGGTACCACAGAGTGTGATAGCAGAGGGAAGCATAAGAAGAGAAAGTATTAACTTTTTATTTTATTTTAGGTAATTTTCATTGCTTTTATACCAGATATTTATGTGAATTGCTATCCAAAATGTTTCAAAAGAAATCTCTTCTATTTATTGATATTTCTAGTTTTCCTCTTCCACTTTCTTCTTTTCACATGTTGCCTTTTTTTTTTCTTTTTTCTTGCAACAGAGGAAGAAGTTGAATACTTTCTTCCAGTTTAATTAATAAATAGCACTCTGAGAAGAGAAATATCCTTTCCTTGTTTTGTGAAGTACAGAGCACCAGGGCCTTAGGTACTGCAAGGAAGCACGGGGACATTTTTTAAACATATGGCCACAGGTCAGGGGGCATGCATGCTCTACAAAAGGGGAAGGGAGAGAGTGGGGAAAAAAGTAGAGGCAGACAAGGTTTAGGAGGAGGGGTTTCGGAGGAGGTCTTGCAACAGAGTCCACCCAGCAATTTTCCTGCCAGTGCTGTGGGAAGCTCCAAGTAGCGCAGCTGGGGCATTACCCCAAGATCTAGGAGAGTCTTGCAACGAGAGTGGGTGTCTCCTCAAGAAAGGACACTGTGCACTGCCCCAACATGGGGAGAAAGAGCTTTGTAGAAACCTTTAATTTCAGTGGTATGCATTAACTTCAGAATTATGGGGTTTTCTTACTTTAGTTCTTTGTAAAAGCTTACTGTGTAGAAACATTTTTTATGAAATAGTTACTAAGCTGCAAAAAACCCTCAGTCACCTGACGTAATTGAAGAGAGCAGAAAAAGATGTCATTTTGCAAATGAAAATTATGCAAAACATTGAGCCCAGTGTTCCCCTTTTATAATATGTATCCTTATAAAACTTCTGAAATCTAGATGAGTCTTCTAGCAAAAGGACACCAGCAACCTAATTCTGAACTAATAATGAAGTGAAACAGTAAAAATGGGACAGAACTTCTGAAGCTGGCACTGGCTTTGTTAGACATCCAGAATACAACAAAACTGATATTTCAGGCAATTATTTAGTCTGGTTAAGAATTAGTAAAAAAGATCTTCTTTTTTTTTTTCTCTAATGAGAAACAGTTTGTTAGCTGGAGATCTTGTATCACTATGATTGCAAGTTTTCCCAACCACTCAAGTTAAAGACAACAGCTATTTCACCACTTGGGCTGCTTAAAATGTCATTCCTTGGTATTTCATCCAGTGTAAAGCAGAACAGTAGAAATGCTATTCCTTGCAGAGTAGCTACTACATAAAACATGTCTGTTTCACAACCTTAATACTGTATAACAGCAAAGAATAAAGCAGCAGTTACTATAAAAGGAAGAAAGGAAATAGCATGTTCACTTTCAGCAACCATTTCCCCCCTTCCATAACTCAGTGAAAGGTTTTTGATGAAGAAATGTAGCCTAGTGTACAAGAACAGGATTTTATTCATTCCAGCTAAAATGGAGCCCTCTGACAGATTTCTAATGTATGCAAAAGGAATGTGTTCTCATTCTTATCAAACCTGAAGGCAACATATAGCTTGGAAAAGGATGTAAAATCAACAGCAAACAAAAATAAACCTGAAGCTAATGAATTTCATATGGGATAAAATAATATAGAGTATTTGATTATGTTAAGTTTAAATATAGTTGAACTATTTTGTTAATACAATATGTTTATTGTTCCAGTAATTCAGTAACTTATTCGTTCTTTATCACTTTAAAGACTAGTTTCTTTTTATGGCAGCAAGATGTTCAGTGTTCCTGATAAAGTCAGCATAGCAAGTGTACACAGTGGCATTTATCTGCAGGTCAGGGTAGTGATGTTTTCTCTAGATGGTGAAGCAGGACTATGTTATGTTACCACACAAGCTTAGCTGGAGCTATTTGCTTTTTTCAATTTCAAGTGGATGACTTCCTAATGACACATTGTAGGGTTACCCCAGCAGTTCTGCTGTCAAAAGTACAGCTTTTATGCTCCTTCCCTCAGGAGAAATATCTCAGTGGCATTTCAGAAAACATGACAGAATGAGCAATGATGGACAGAAAAGAACAGGGCAGGTTCTCAGTCATATTGAAAAAAGAAAGTGCTCAGGAGCTGAGACCGTGCTACATAGACAAAGTGTAATGACATGATGTGCCAAAGTGATTGTCCTTTCTATTTCTGCTATTCACAAGCTTGTTCATAACCCTTAAGTTCACTTGAGTTCATTAAGTATACCTGGGTAGGAATACCTTGGTAACTTCCATGACACAGTCAGAATAATTTTTCTGTTTCTTGTCTCATATTTTCCATAAATGTCCTCATGTGGAACAGTGTTCACTTCAGCTACAGATTGATGGTCACCTTGCAACTTTAAATTAGGTGATTTAATACCACAGAAGTATTATATAGACAGGTTTTCTTAAAGATAGTAAATGGAAGGGTTTGCCCTGAGAAGTTTTCTCTATTATTGTCTTTGGAGGGACAGAATTATTTTAAAGCTTGTAAGATTTGGGGCACAGAAACTATTTCTTCAGTGTGAAAACAGACCTGAAAACAGGTTGGTTGGTTTGCATGACCATAAGCTTGTCTGATTCTTCCCCCCACTCTGGATTAGGATAATAACAATAAATTAATGACCTCCTCCTGTTTCTTCTAGATAAGTTGCTGTTAATTCTAAGGCACAGGTCAAAATCCAGTGGGAATTGATGCTGTGCTTTTCCACACTTTTTTGTTTGTTTTTTTTTTCCTTCCTTCTGAAAACTTTTGACTTCTATAAAACCAAATAATTGTAAAAGCTAGAAAAATAATAAGGGAAGCTTTACTTAAAAAATATATCATATCATATCATATCATATCATTGTAATATCCTGCACTCTTACATTCACCTATTCATTATTTCTTTGATTTACTTAAATGGAGATTTACAGTGCTTCTCTCACACATCATTATGCTAACTGCTTCTGACATGGAATGGAAATATCTCTCTGCATTTCAGCACACAGTCTCATGAAAAAAAGGAAATCTTTAAAAATAGTATTTATTTGTTTATTGGCAGAGAACTTCAGTAGTAATTGGGCAAAAGTTTTTCTAGTTGTTTTATTTGGCTACACCCTTTTCTTTCTCTTTTTTAGCCTATTCCTACTTTAGAGTTGGCTGGTTTGGATGACTCATTTGTGAAATGCATGGTGCATATGTCAGAGCTTATCATGTTTTTCACTGAGTTGCTATGTTCCCACTAACATTGCTGCCTCGGTAAAATCAGTACTGTCTTGCTGGACTCTTGTCTCCAGTAAAAATTTTGGTGGCAAATGTAAACAACTCTATGTTAATGTGAACACTGATATATACTGTTCATTGCTATTGATAGGGGCCTTAACACAAAGCCTAAATATTTAGATTCAGTTATTTAATAGAAGATACGTTTTCATAAGTCCCAGAATTTAAATGGGTCATTGGTTGGGGTTTTTTTGAGTCGGTATTTTGTGATGGCTATCATTCCCAAAAAAGCACTTTAAGAATAGTTAAAATTTGATGCATACTTTAAAAGTAGTCAGTCAACACTGAGATGTGTACATGACTAGGATCATAGGATTAGTTAAAATGAGCCTGTTTCCCTTTGCATGCTGTTGCTGGCCTAAATACATGAGATTTGGGTACATCTGGTTTAGGCTTTTAGCATTCAGTTACACAAGATGCAAGTTCTTAGAAACTAATAACAAGTAATTCTGTTAGGTAAGAGCTCATCTGTTGGAAATGATGGAGTAAGAAAAATTCTGCTGTAACAATCAATCAACGGACGATTGTGAAAGACTGTTGGGGGAAAATGTGGATCTTACTATGTGTAAATCATTGGTAGAAAAAAAGAAATTAAAGTTGTTGCATTAAATGCTAGTGAGACTCCTGTTGGTATAATGTACAGTTCTGATGATCGATACTTTAAAAATATGAATTCAAAACAGAAGAAAGGCAAGGAAGATTAGAAGTGTGGTAAATCATATTTAGTCTAGAAACTGGAAGATTATTTCAAGCTCTCAGAACCCAGAGATTCTGCTGCTGCCTCACAGAAGACCTGCAGGGACAGGTCTTACATTATTGCTGTTAACTGGAGCATCTGCAACTTGTGAGCAGGCTGGTGTGATTTAGACTGCTTGAATTTAGCCCAGGATGGAGCATAAAGACCTTCTTCTAGGCTTGCCTTTCTTTTCCTGTCTGTGAGTATCTGTGTGGCACCTGTCATCCAGAACATCTCTATATAAACAAAGCATTCACTTTTACAATGCTGGAAGAGTATGTGTGAGGTGGATGCACAAAAAAAAAAAAAAAAAAAAAAAATTAAATATCCTGTCACATATAAACACTTGAGGGGAGGAGAGGGAAAGAGAGAAGAGAAGAGAAGAGAGGAGAAGAGAAGAGAAGAGAAGAGAAGAGAAGAGAAGAGAAGAGAAGAGAAGAGAAGAGAAGAGAGAGAAAGGAAAGGAAAGGAAAGGAAAGGAAAGGAAAGGAAAGGAAAGGAAAGGAAAGGAAAGGAAAGGAAAGGAAAGGAAAGGAAAGGAAAGGAAAGGAAAGGAAAGGAAAGGAAAGGAAAGGAAAGGAAAGGAAAGAAGAAAGGAAAGGAAAGGAGAAAGGAAAGGAAAGGAAAGGAAAGGAAAGGAAAGGAAAGGAAAGGAAAGGAAAGGAAAGGAAAGGAAAGGAAAAAGGAAAAGCATGAAGTGCTAGGCCTTTAAATAAAGTTCTCCTGTAAGATACAGACTTTTTCCAGATTTTTACAGATAAATTGGGAAACTGCAGATAGTCCTGAATTTTTTTCTCATGCTACTTCATTTCAATTAAGTTACAAATAGCATAAATGTATCATAGGCACAATCTCATTATGTGATATTTTGCTTTTCTGATATAGAGACCTAGATAAAATCCTGAAGCACAGTTGCATTCATTAATAATAAATCAATTAGTCAAGGTAGCAATGGTCTGACAGATGGTGATGGGAATGGGAAGACAAACGCTCTTGGGGAAACAGTCTCAAAATGTGAAAAGTACAAACCAGCTGCAACAGTTGTAAAGTTCTCACCTAATAACAGCATTGCAAAGAATTAACTGCAAATCTGGAAGACTCAGCTAGATGAAAGGGCAACAGTCTTAGACCTACTTCAGGCTAGAGGCAGAGCCACTTATGGAATTTCCCACTATTGGAGGGACTTATTAAAAAACAATTATTGAGTAAACCCAGGATACTTCTCAGAAATACATTGGGCCAGTTATTGAATAGCAGAAAATTAACCTATCCTTTTTTTTTTCTGCTGGCTCCATGGCACTTTTGCATGCAAAGGCTTGGAGCCATGGAACAAGCAAGCTGAAATCCCTTGGAGCCTTTGAACTCTTGGCTGTGCCTGGGAGCCAAGGACTGTAGCAGCAATTCTGTGGACTCCTCAAAGCCCTGCCTGGCTTCCAGGATTTTGGCTCCTAGGGTTACAATGGGTTGTCTGGAAGTCCTGAGTGACCTGGATCCTTCCTGCAGAACCAGAAGACTTGGGGTCCTGAGACAGAGCTTCCTTACTAAGGTATTTCCCTGGACTGGATTCCATAAAATAAAAAAAAATGAGAATTTTCTGCCAAACTGGATCAAACAAAATTCCAAAATACAGAAATAAAACCCTTGCAAACTAGAAATCCCATATTTCATCTAATTTTGTCTGTAGGAAGACTATTTTAATGGATGAGTTATCCCACTGCTAGATGAAATTCAATTTCTGTTTTTCTTGTGAGCTGTTACAGGTTGCAGATAAGGAAAGTAATGCTCTGTTTAACAATGAGAGCCATTAACCCTGCAAAACATTCTAACCCAATTATTGTAACAAAATGTGAAATGTTGTGATGGGTTGACCCTGGCTGGACGCCAGGTGCCCACCAAAGCAATTCTATCACTCCCCCATCCTCAGCTGGACAGGGGAGAGAAAAATATAACATAAAGCTTGCAGGTCGAGATAAGGACAGGAGAGATCATTCACTAATTACCACCACGGGAAAACAGACTCAGCCTGGGGAAAATTAGCTCAATTTATTACAAATCAACCAGAGTAAGGTAATGAGAAATAAACCCAAATCTCAGAACACCTTCCCTCCACCCCTCCCTTCTTCCCAGGCACAACTTCACTCCCGGATTTCTCCACCAAGCCCCCCCAGTGGTGCAGGGGGATGGGGATGGGGTTTACGGTCATTTCATCACACGTTATTTTCTGCCGCTTCAACCCTCCTCAGGGGGAGGGCTCATCACACTCTTCCCCTGCTCCAGCATGGGGTCCCACCCACGGGACACAGTCCTCCACGAACTTCTCCAACGTGGGCCATTCCCACGGGCTGCAGTTCTTCATGAACTGCTCCAGCATGGGTCCTTTCCACGGTGTGCAGTCCTTCAGGAGTACAGTGCTCCAGCGTGGGTCCCCCACAGGGTCACAAGTCCTGCCAGAAAACCTGCTCCGTGGGCTCATCTCTCCACAGATCCGCAGGTCCTGCCAGGAGCCTGCTCCAGCGCGGGGTTCCCACGGGGTCACAGCCTCCTTTGGGAACCCACCTGCTCCGGCGTGGGGTCCTCCATGGGCTGCAGGTGGATATCTGCTCCACCTGGACCTCCCTGGGCTGCAGGGGGACAGCCTGCCTCACCAGGGTCTTCACCACAGGCTGCAGGGGAATCTCCACTCCAGCGCCTGGAGCATCTCCTCCCCCTCCTTCTTCACTGACCTTGGTGTCCGCAGGCTTGTTTCTCTCACATGTTCTCACTCCTCTCTCTGGCGGCTGTTTCTCACTCTCCCAACTCTTTTTCCTTCTTAAAAATGTTATCACAGAGGCGTTACCACTATTGCTGATTGACTCGGCCTTGGCCGGCGGCGGATCCGTCTTAGAGCCGGCTGGTATGGGCTCTCTCGAACACAGGGGAAGCTTCCAGCAGCTTCTTACAGAAGCCACCCCTGTAACGCCCCCCTCCGCTACCAAAACCTTGCCACATAAAACCAATACAAATGTATATGCCAACAGCACGGTCTAATTGGGCAAAATCGACCCATGTAAAAACTGAGGGCAGTGATAGTCCAGGTTTAAAATTATAGAGCATTAGGGCAAGATACCCCATTCAGAACAAGTATGGGTAAACCAGCATTATTTGAAAAGAAAGAAAAAGCTGTACACTGAATCTAATCTTGATTTTTTTTTTCCTATATTTTCAGGCATTGGGCTGGGCTCCAAGTAGAATTTAAGAAAATCTAAAAATTATTATATGCTTTGTAAATGTTGTTCTCTTCTACGTGGTGTGTCTTGCTCTGAATTCTGTGCTGAAAATAAGCCATCCAACAGTCAGGAGGTAAAAAAAGTAACACAGGATGTGAAATCACTCTTCTTATGAAACCTCCACATGGACATATAAAAATAATGCATTCTTTGAGGCAACTGGAATGGCACAAGATATGAATATCAGAATAACTATTGATATGTTTTGATGAAGAGTGAGACAGCATAGTTCTTTCCAGCATTGAAAAGAGAGGTTTTAAATTCAAAATGCAAATAACAACTTCCATGATTTATAGCCTAAATCCAGTTTGCATGAGCCAAGTCAGGTAACTTAGGAGAGTGCTGTTTCTACCTAAACTGCAATAAGTACTCCTTTGTCATACTTATCTGGGTGTATTAACCAATGTGGTCCTACTTGGCCCAGTGGATGAACCTTCACTGCCCTGCAGACACCTTTGAGAACACCATATTTCCTGGCCTCTCAGTGCACCAAGATATTGGGGCAGACTCAAAGCACACAGCTTAGCTGGCATGTTAGAAGGTAATATCAGGGTACCTAGATTTTAATGGTATGCTCCACCACATGCCCCCCAAGAGTATAGACAAAGAGTCTCTATCCAAAAAGTGTCTGTATTCAAAAAGAACAAGGCTGGAAAAAGCCAACCTGGATTTGCAAAGGGTGGACTGTGCCTGACCAACCTCACTGCCCTCTCTGGTGAGTTAGCTGACTCCATCAATGGGTGGAGAGCAGCAGATGTTTTTACCTTCACATTAGCCAGGCTTTCAGTATGGTGTCTCATAACATCCTCATAGCAAACCTGTGGAGGTACAGACTGGATGAGTGGACTATTAGGTGGGTTAAAAACTGCCTAGATTGTCACGCTCAAAGGATAGTGCCAACAGTTGGAAGACCAGTTACTAGTGGCATACCTTGGGGGCTCATCCTGAAACCAATACTGTTTTATATCTTTAACTCACATGATGGGATGTAGTTCGTTGGTGAGTTCACAAATGAGACTAAGCTGTGGGGAGCGTTTGATAAACTGGAGAGCAGTGCTGCTCAAAAGGATCAACTGAGGTCAAAGGGACCTCAATAATCTGAAGAAATGGGCAGACAGGAATCTAATGAAATTCAACAAAGACACTTGTGGAGTTATGCCCATAGGCTGGACAAACTCAATACTCCAGGCTGACTGCTGGAAAGGGACTTCGAAGAAAAAAAGTTGTGAGGGTCCTAGTGGGCAACAAGTTGAATATGAGTCAGCAATGTGTCCTTGAGGTAACGAAGGCTAACTGCATACTTGGCTGCATTGGTGAAGTGTGGGAAGCAGGTTTAAGAAAGCCATTGTTTTCCTCTATTCAGTACTCATAAGGCCTCAGCTGGACTATTATGCTGAGTTTCCAGTCTCCCAGTACAAACAAGATGTTGACAAACTATAAGATGTCCACCAAGATGGCTGGGGAACTGAAGGACAGGAGTTACTAAGAGAGGTTGAGGGAACTGGGTTCACTCTTAAGAAGACAAAGTTAACAGGGTGACCTTCTTACTATCTTCAGCTACTGTATGTGAGGGTGTAGAGCCAGACTTGCCAGGACACAGCAGAACACAGTGACAGGATGAAAGGTAGCAGGCTCAAGTTACAGCGAGGGAATTTCCAGTCATATACTAGAAATAAAATCAAAATTATCCACTGTGGCAGATGCCACTGGGGAACTTCTAAGCTAAAAGATGTGGAGAATTTGACTGGAAAAGGTTTTGAGCAACATGACATACCTTTGAATTTTTCTTTGCTTGTAGGTGGTGTTGGGACTGGATGACCTCCAGAATTGTCTTCCAACCTATGTTTTCTGTGATTTTGCACTGCAGCACCCTCAAGCCACGCCCCTGATGTTACAGCCATTGGCTGCCTGGATGGACCAAAATTTTGATAGTATCAGCGTTATCCCCTCTCCATCCACTGTCTCCATCTTACTAACTTTCACAGCCCATGTACTGTTACCACTTGCATGCTGCTGCCTACTTCAGCACTGCAACTGCATCCCACTGCTCCTACCAGCCAAGATCTGTTTCTTACATACAGACATGACCGTAAATGATGTTACTTCATCCTTTGACAGGTTTTATATACAGCTGAATCTATTACCTGCCCAGCATATCATCCTTCTCTTCCACTTAGTAAAGGATACCTATTTCTGAGTAGACACTCATACAACTATGTGAACTTCCAGGCTTAAAAACAAAAAGCCCTGAAAATAGAAGTCTTCATTTACCTGTAAATTGTATCTTAAATTACAGTTGCAGTTTACTTGCATTTTCTCTTAACCCTAATTAATTTTTCTAGCTTTCTTCCTTTCCTTTAGTGTCAACGGGTACAGAAGGACAGGCTATGCAAGACCCAGGCAGCTTGCATAGAATTAGCATGCTCTGATGGTGCTGGCTAGTTAAGTTTGTAGATGCACCTCAGAAACACAGACCAAAGCACTCTGCCTCCAGGTATCACATTTTTGGGGAGATAAAATGTTTGTGGTATCATAGTCCACCCAGAGCTGGAGCATGGCTATAATTTTCTTCTATCTTTTTCTATAGCCTGGTAAAATCAAGTTCAGTGTTCAGAGCACTAGCACAGTAGCTACATAGATAAAAGTCCTTGATCTGTTACAGGTTTTCTGTGTTATCTGGTCTTCTGCCCTTCATTACTGTTTGTGAGGAAGGGTAATAGGACTTCTCTACCCTGTTTATATGCAGTAAAAAGTACTAAATATGAGAGGAATACTGTAGTAACATGCAATGTATATGTCTTTGGTATATATGCACTCTTTTGCTAACAGATGCTTACTAAATTATTTTTTTTACAAGTATGCCAAGTTCTGTTTTAGAGTCTTTATTTTCTCTTCTCAGAATTGAATCAAAAGCCTGATTTTTTTTTTCACTATAAATTAATTCTCTGATCTCTGTTCTAGACATTTAAAGATAAAGATAATATACAACATGAAAAAATAAACAGAATCTATCTTGTTATATTGCTTGGATTTTTCTTCACTTGGTAACTGTAGCACAAAGCTTATGGTCTTGTGGTTCAAAACCAGAAATCTACTGGCAATATTCATTACACACTTCCAAATTCTGTGTCAAAATCCTTACCTATATTACCGTAGTTTTAAGACTGTCCCTGGACAGTCAACAGTATGAACACATTGTAGTGTCACATATGCTAACATATTTTAATCTCAAAAATCTTGAAGAGGAAAAAATTAATCTGAAATACATAAAAAGGAGTGATTTTTTTTTAAAGGGGTAGCTGACATTTGGTTTCAAAAATGAAACTTTATCATCAGTATTAAGGATATAGAAATAAGTTATTCTGAAATATGGGAAAAATCTAAACTAAGCTGATTATCATGTGATTTGTCACTGTGGGTTTTACAGTATTTTTATAAAAACAGTCTGTGAAGTGAGGCAGTAAGTCACCCATTTCAAGTGTAAGAAGAGTTTATTAGGCTGGCCTTGAAGCAGTGGTAAAAGCAAAGATTGTAAAATTAAAATCTTTTAAGTTTATCTGTCATAACAACCTTAAAGTATATTTATTGGCACATAAAAATAGTATTATTAATAAAAAATTTTTCTCCTGTTTTTTTCTTCATTTTAGATAAAATCCTGCAGTCTGCAATCTTCAATAATCTGGGATTATACCTACATTGAATTATCCAACAGGCTAACTGGATATGGAAATTAATTTTGCTATTAGATTCTGATGTCTCATTCACGATGATGCTATTAAGAAGACCACATAAATTAGTTAGTATAATTGTGAAAATGGAAATTAAACTTGTCTTTTACTGAACTATCGCTCAAGTTTAAAGATTGAAATCTTTTAGTCTGATCCTTTAAGCATAGCAGGAATAGTGCACACCTAAGTGAACTTCTAATGAATTGGCTCATTTTCAGATTTTTAGACACAAATATGTCTGATTTTAATACAGCAATTAATCTCTACGATGTCCTTATTATTTCTATCTTGATTATATATAAATTTATTCATTGTAAAATGAACATTTTGCAAGTACTGCCTAAAAGAAATGTTCTCTTTGCATTTCTTTACATTGTTAATTTGCTTTTGTTTTTAAATTTTGCAGTTAACAGAAAACATCATCAAGATGTTAGCAGAAAAGCAACAAACCAGCATAATCTATCTTGAGAAAACAAACCGAACTTTTTCCATGATACTTGAAAAGTGCTGCTAGCAGTTCTCTAACTGCTCAGATAAAGTGAAAAAATCTAGGAAAATTCACAGTAAGAGCTAAAAGTACTAATCAGATCCCCTCTCATCAGTGAAAAGATCTTACAGATACCAACAACAAGTGTTTCCAATATTTATGTTCAATATTTGCTTTTTATATTTGTGCTGAGATTTCTACACACAATTTCCTGTGTGAAGTTATTTCTGAAATTAATCACAAAACTTTATATCCCTGACCATTTGAATGTGCAAGTCTATTGACTGAGGAGCAAGAATTACACCCTTAGTAATATAATAAGGCAATGGTGAAAAATTACCATCAACTTCAACTGGTTTACTATGTTGTTTATGGCAAAGAAAATATTTTAACTGACTCCCTGCTCTGCCACACAGCAATGGCTGCTACTGCCTTTTAAGAACAGCAGACACTGCTGTTTTGCCTTGGATGTAGGAAACATGGATGTAGATTAAAGGGAAAGTATTAGTAATAATTGTATTCTCTCAGATCACCTCAACCAACTAAAACCAGTTGGGTTAAAATAAATCTATAAAAATAAACTTAGGTGGGTGACAACAGTTGTGTTCACACAGTATATTTCCCAAAGATTTTGGAATAGCTAACTGGGTGTCCTTGAGTGTTAATAGTGCCTTTCTGTGTGATACAACAGACTTCAGATTTATTGTATCTTTTTTTATCCTGACATTAAGCATTACGCTTTGCTGGTCACAACATTCTGCATATGTCAGATGTTGTCAGCTCTCCACTTGATCTGACGGCATGTAATTGAATAGGGCATGACTTGAAGTGGTAGTGTTTTTCAGCCAAAGGTTTTATAAATGTATTTATTCATCAGTCAGTAAATGGGCTCTTAGAAAATAACTAGATATAAAGTTTTCACATATTGTGAACACCTCAAGTCTTATTTCTGGTGCAGCTGCCTCTCTTTTCACATCCTTTCCTGAAGACATCACGATCCACAGCTCAGGCTGTGTAATGGTTTCCCAGCTGAAGTCTCGGTAAAACCTCTTGTACCAAAGCCATGGCTACTTCCCTGCTCCAGCAAGAACTTGCTATCCTGGTAATTGCTGCAGGCATCCCTCACCTTCCTTTGGCTGTGTTCTCAAGATCAACTATATCCCGTCAAGGACATCAGGACAGCAGTTGTATCATAGACTTGATACTTTTCCTCAATTTTGAAGAGCAGTTGTACCTTATGTGGATAAACTGTTAGACCCTCAAGTGAAACCTGGCACCAACTGTGTGATGCCTTGGTTCCTATTCAATACATCCCCAGGAAACATGAAAGAGTTCAGGCAGGAGCCCTCACAACAGGAAAATTGGCTTTATATCAGACTGTGAAGGAAATCTGCAAGTAACTAACATAAACATCACTGACCAGTGGAAGCAGGGTGCTAAACAACACAAATACTCACCTCCTTCTTACCAAGATTGGGTTGGTGTGATACTACATATTGTATTCCTAATATAAAATTGGGATTTGTGTGTGCATCTGTCTTAAAACTAATATTTTAAAGAATTTCAACATAGCATTCTTTCAACAGCAGTGACAGTTGTTAGCAGTGTATATTCTGTCACTGAAAATAATCCCAGAAGACTGTATTGCTGACTTGGGTCATTGATCCCATATACAAATGACATGTTTCCATGTGGTGGGACATGTCAACTACATGCCATGCTGGGCAGAAAGAAGAATCTAAATTTAGGAAGACAATTTACCTAGTCAGATACAATTACCCCATCTATAACTTGTCCCAAACTAATCAGTGCAAAAATCTCATTTTCTGTTAAGTGTCTTAGAGTTTGGTGGTTCTTTTCTGATTTTTTTTTGAAATTTTTTTTTTTTTTAAATATTATCTTGAGAACAGTTCTGGCAATACTACTGCGCAGCATCAGAGCCAGAATATCTAACCCAAATTAACCTAGGCAGAAAATTGCCACCTAAGTTATCAGTATCATTCTTGGTCATCAGTTAATGAGCTTTAGAAACATATTTATGAAACAACTACTCAATTAATTTTAAAATATTTACAAGTATTTTTTCCCTAAATACTTAAAAAACCCCTGCTTTTAGAAGAATTGTATCTGGATGTTATATTGTTTTGCAGTCTGAATCATTGACCGGAAGGTCTGAATTAGTAGGTTTGATTTATACTTGAAGGTAACATCTCAAGCACTAGTTATTTCAGCAAAGTCAGATATAACCAAACTTGGAAAAAGCAATTTCCTTTTTCTCAGACACTCAAGTAGCAGTGAATAAGAAAGCAAGAACCTCTGAACTCTCAGAGAAGGTTCTGCATGTTCATCTTCCTGACCCTGAGTTCTGCAAATCTTCTCAGCTTTGTAGTTGCATAAGAATTTAGAATATGATCTGACCATCTATCATTTAGATAGGCAGAAGAACACTGTGGATATTAGAAAACAATTATAACTCTTCTGAAAAGAAATCACACAGAAATGAAACAAAACTTTGACACAAATATTCTTTTGCCTCTTTAGGTACTGATAATATCCCATGTAAAGTACATAGCAGGTTGCCCATGTTTCATGTATGTTGAGGGAATCATGGTATGGCTCTTGCTTTCTTCTAAAGTCTTAGGCAGTATATTTAAATCTATATACAAAAAATTGTCATTCTAATAGAAACATTACTTTTTCATGGCAAACTGACTTTCAAAGATGCTAGATAATTATATTTAATAGCCCACTGTAATTAAATATAGGCCACAGAAAATGAATTTTAATAGGAACAGATAAAGAATTTATGTACTCTAGCTCTTATCACTGTCTCTAAAGAAAAAAAATAAAACTGTTCAAAAAATTGACAGTCTTTAATTTGCAACATTATATGCTGCAGTGTTTAGTATATATAGAGTAGCATACATCCAAAAGTATCACATTATGTGTTTGAATGCACGTGTTAGTTCGAATATGGAAGACATGTATAATGCTGAACCAGCTACATTGCATTTAAGATTTGTATTTTTCAAGTTCACCAAGAATTTTTCTTTCAAGGAGAGAAAACAGAACTGCTGTAAAACAAGCCACTTAAATCAAATCTTTATTTTTCCAGTTGACAGAAATAAAACAGAATTAAAAAAAAAAAAAAAAAAGTCTTCAAATTCCATTTGGATCTTCCCTGTAGGCATAATTCCCCTTCCCAGAATATTTTCAAGATAGTAAGGAACAAAATTATAAACAAATAATACTTTAAGCAAAATCTAAGCCACCCAGTTATCAACCCCTTGACAGATGACCAACTCTCTAGATAGGGCATTTTGCTGTTTTTTCTGGGTTGGGTCTTTTTTCAATGGATCTATCATGATTAATCTCCTTTTGAGATTGCTTGCTATAGTAATCATATTGTCCATATGGCATTAAAGTAATTTATAGAGTACTAAGATTCTTATTTGACCATGCTTCAGATTTCTCATAAAATAAATCTGCCATCATTTTTGCTGGCAAACACATTTGTGTTTCATGAAATGACTAAAGCCAGTCTGGAAATATAAAAGATAACACCACCCCACCCCACCCCCAAAAAAGTAATCCTATGCCTTCTTCTCTGCGCAGATGATGAACTGAAACATAAAAAATGCAGTGAAACACGATTCTTCCTGCCCACGCTGCTGTCAACATGGCAACCTCTGTTGCCAGGTGGGGATTTTTCTCCTACATCACAGTAACTATGTCCAAATGCCAGAAAAACTCCTTAATCAGTGTGAACTGAAATTTCATGTATATATCCTAATATTTATAACAGGCTAAATATAGACAGGTATTTTTTTCAAAGTAGAGTTCACAGAAAAGAACAGACAAACACTAATATTATAATGTACAAATGTTAATGTTCTGACTTTCTAGAATATGTTTTTATGTCACCTTTTAGATAAAAAGTGCTGGGATAAGAAGGAATAGGTTACATGAATGATTATATAGTGGTTGTAGTTTTTCTTGTTGGATTATATCTTTTTAGCAGGATAAGTAAAAAAAATAATATTTGGAGTGTTAATCTTACTTGATAAAACACAAAACCCCATGAGAAAATGGTAGATGATCAGTTTTTTCTGCCACATATGCAGCGATAGTAACTGAGAAATTATAATGCCCAAAGAAAGCAACCTTGTGTGTATTAGTTTTTCCCAGAAGGTTTAGCCATAGGAATGTGTGAAGAAAAATGAAAAACAATTAGGAGCTGTTAAGAGGATCTCCCAGGGAAAAATAGTCTTCTCTTTAGTTGAGGGGAAAGCAAAAGGGTAAAACCTAAACAACATGCAAACTGTTTTAAAGAAAAAAAAGCATTAAAAATACCAGTCTCAAGGTTGCCTTTCTGTCTGTCTCTGTTTTATCTTCAGCAATGCCTAAACTCTACTGAGAGAGAATGCCCCTGGCAGTTCAGCTGAGCATTTTTGAAAGAATAAATGCAGCTAAATACCCAGTGCCTATCTTAAGCTCAATATTTATAATAACAGTCCTCTTCATAATGTATCAAAATAGCATACACAACATGCAAAGTCAACTACCTTTAACTAAAAATATACGTATAGTCAGAAATATATTCTAAAACATAACCACTGACCACAACATGTGGAGTTAATGTACTATCCAGTCACTACATCACATCATTATTTTAAAGTCTGCTAATCCTCCTGGTGGTGTCTTCTGCTGCTTCATATGCCTGCTGCTGTTTCCTATTGCAACTACTTTGCATATCATGTGTAACCATACCGTATGCATTTCATCGCCACCATTTTTCCTACTGGTACTAGTATTGGCGTAACAGTATGCCTGTTGTTAAGCAATGCATTAGGGGGACAGTATTAGTTTGTGTCTGTGTCAGGATGACTATGAGCTTTCCTTAGTGACTGTGATGGATGACAGAAGCAACAGAAAATCAGACTGGTGAGGACTTGCAGGGTGTGTCTGAGGGCCATATCAGCAAAGTCGTTAGTATGCATGTCTCTCCCATCAGTGGGTGTTTTCCGCCACCAGACACCTATGATGAGGGTAAAAGGATTCAGATCCTTCAGTCAGTCTGTAGTCAGTCTCCCTTCGGGGAGTCTGAGCTTCCCTGCTCAGTCTACTGAAAAAATTTGCAGAAGTGGATGTGCAACAGAGTTTATTCTCTTCTTCTTCACTTCACTTACTAGCATGGTTGAAGTCTATTATGGCTTTTACCATATGGCTCTTCTGTACTAGCCCAAACCATTTTTTCATCTATTCAGTATCCCTCAGGCTTTCTAGATGTCCTGTTACTCTTCATTGTTCTTCTCCAGATCTATTTTGCACCTTTCTTAATCTAGATCAGAAGCTGGAGATAATACTTCAAGGTTTCACTAGTTGGGTGAAGTCTTTTTTCTTCTTTTTCCTAGAAATGCATTGTCATAATTTTGCTAATCTTCCTTCTTTACATTTCACAATCACTTTCATCCGTACTGTCTTCTACTATCATACTCTCCATCATTTCTTCCCTACTGATTGACAGTAGTTACAGATGGTAATATTCCCTTTGCTGTAATTTTCTCTACTTTCTGCTGTATAAAAAGAGAATTTGCCACCAATCTTTTCCAAGACTTGCTGGACTGAAGTATCTTGCTGTATTCTTTTCTCTGCTAGCCTTTGGATTGCCAACGTCTCCCACATTTGTTGTAGGCAATCCCATTATAAAATTTAATTTTAAAAACACATTTCTGCTTAGTCTGCCACCTCATTCTTTAACTGAAAAAGTATAAAATCACTAAAAGTGACTAAAAGGAGTCTTGTTTTAATGTACTATCTGTTTAAAGATGTTATTGCATTCATAAATTATTAATACTCATAGCTAAATTAAAAACAAAACAAAAAAATGCATGCATATCTATTACAAAAATTCTAACATATGGAAAGAGTACCATTGGTCAACATAACTCAAAGTTCATATGATAAATTTTGGATGTATTTTTTGATTTTGAAATAAAAGTTCAGTTGTAAAGAGAAAAGATTTAACAAACTATAAGCTCCAATTTTGTTCTACTTTTTTTCCACTGATTGAACCTTTATTTTGCATCCCATCTGCACAAACATCAGAGAAATCTCTGATTACATATTTTTTTAATTATTATTAAAGGCAAAATGAATGAACATGAATATCAGAGAAAGAGATTAGTATACATAAAATCACTACTCCTATACAGGCAGTATTTACTTTTAAGTGGGATATAATTTTCCAGGATTTTCAAAAACTGAGTTAATTGGTGAAGAGAATTCATGCTAGTCAAAAAGCCAATGAAAATAACACATCTTGAAATGTGGACATGTTTGCTGTTTGAACTAGGGTGGGATCTTTGACTCAGTCCATATAAACTACTAATGACCACAAGATATCAGGTACCTCCAGTCTTCAAATCCAGTTGATTTATAGGTAAAATTCACCACATTTCAAACCCAGTCCCCTCAGCCAGCACTCAGTTCCAGAAAATTCATTTTTAAATGTTATATTCAGAAGATACCTCTCTGCTTTAAGTCACATTCCACAAATTCACAAAATGTTTAAATCTTTTCCCCCAAATTCCATCAAATATGAACAATTTCACTTAATATTAAATACATTTCCACAAGTGTTACTTCCTAGGTCAGATTTTGTTCTAGTGTAACCTGTGCAAATCCAGAATACTGTCACTGATTTGAGAAAGAACAGATGTACCTTCTCTGTCTGTGTCTCTGATTCACTTGTGAATTCCTGTGTTGTTAATCTCTGCATGTTGGTGCCTTTCCTGCCTGTGTAAATCTGTTCATCATGTGGCGCATTCTGCCTTTCTTTTGCTGGCATTTCTTAAAGTAGTCTAATATGGTCTTTGAGCAAAACCCTGCCTCGTGGTGGTACTCCATATGTGTGCACTTATTGCTTTTAACCTAAGGGGAATGAGCATGACTGCAAACATTTGGTGCTGGTACCATGCAGGGCACATTTCTTTTGGCATTCATCTAATCCGAGGAGGCAGCAATGGGTTTCAGAAACTATCTTTGTTTGGTCAGGTGCATTGGGCAGCACGAAGGGCAATATTTTCCTTCCACTTAGCCTGCCAACTTACCTTCTTTCTTATACAACATAAAAGTTCTTTAAAACAAATACTTAGAAAGTAATTTATGAGAACTAGTCTCAAAAAAAAGAATGTTCCTTAGAAATCTGAGCAGTGTAAATAGGGAGCAAATAACATTTATCAGCAATCCCTCTAGATTTACACTACACCTTTGCTTTTTTAACAAGGAAGTAATTACAAACCAATGTGCTCTTCAAGCCATTTCTCTCTCCACTGGAGAGAAAGCACTAGACTGAGACAGAAAACCTGACTTACATCTGACCATTTACTGGTCTGTAATCCTCAACCAAGTCTTTGTGTGAGATTTTCCCCATGTGCTGAATAGCACAAAGTTTCTTGTTGGTCTGTTGATGTAAAAAGTCATATAAGTATTATGCTGTACATACCTTGTTCAACTATATCAACAGAAATTGCTTATACCTGATCCTCTTATTATTCAAAAAGAAGGAAATAAAGGGAAGAAGTTCCAAATATTATTTTCATTGAAGGTCATTGGTCACTGTTATTCTCAGAAAGATCACCCACTCAGATTCATTCATTCTCCCTCTTTGAAAGCTGTCTGGATGTGTCAAAAACCACTGAAAGCTTTCCCAGTAGATCTGGGAAATTCTGCTTTTGCTAGTTGGAAACATGGTATTCCAAAAAACAGACAAGCTGAGCTGTTTCCATTAATTTTTAGGATTTCTATTTATAATCATGGCCAAAGTCATAGGATAGGATAAGTAGAGTGGTACCTATTTATTTATTTATTTATTTATTTATTTATTTATTTATTTCAAAATAGCCAGTCTTCATTTTCATGGTATAAGCCCAGCTGGCAACAAAGCACCACAAAGCCACTCGCTCACTCCTTCCCTCACCGGCCCCAGTGGTATGAGGAGGAGAAAATATAAAGAAAAGCTCATGGGTCAAGACAAGGACAGAGAGGGATCACTCACCACTTATGATCATGAGCAAAAGACAGGCTCAACTTGGGGAAAAAACAAAATCAATTTAATTTACTACCAATCAAATCAAAACAAGGGTAATAATGAGAAGTAAAACCAAATCTTGAAATACCCTACCCTCACCCCTCTCTCCTTCCCGGCTCAACTCTACTCCTGGTTTTCTCTACCTCCTCCTCCTCAGCAGAGCAGGGGGATGGGGATGGGGGTTGGGGTCAGCTCGCCACACCTTGTGAGGGGGAGGACTCCTCATTTGTCCCCTGCTCCAGTGTGGGGTCCCTCCCATGGTAGACAGTTCGCCACAAACTTCTCCAGCTTGAGTCCTTCCCATGGGCTGCAGCCCTTCAGCCACAGAGGGCTCCAGCGTGGGCTTTCCCATGGAGTCACAGCCATCTTCAGGGACATCCCTCTGCTCTGGCGTGGGGTCCTCCACAGGCTGCAGGTGGGCATCTGCTCCCCTGCTCCCCTCCATGGGCTGCAGGAGGACAGCACCATCGCTGATGGGCTTGGCCTTGGCCAGAGGTGGGTCCGACACGGAGCCAGGGAAGCTTCCAGCAGCTTCTCACAGGAGCCACCCCTGCAGACCCCTCTCCTGCTACCAAAAAACTGCCACACAACCCCAAAAGATCATCAAAGACCAAATGAGCTACTGGTCACTAAGTGTACATGTCCAGTCAATGAGTAAATCTAAGCCAGAGCCTACTGAACTTAATTTGCTCTATTTTCCCCCTAAATTCTGTCAAGGATTGAACATCTATTTACAACTGAAAGACGCTAATGGGAATATTGTCTCTTTTCCCGCAGATGGGGGATTAAAAGCAAAATTAATAGACATGTCATCATCCCCTGCAGGTAACTTTTACTCTTCAGTTACTTGTTCCCTTTCTTACACCATGATGCAGTTAAGACCTTTTGTCATTTTAGTCTTGCCCCCAGTAAACAAAGATGATCATGTCAGTGAAAGCAAACGTCAATATTTTTATGTAGTGAATTATTGTTCCTTTTGAGACTGAGATGAGAACTCCAAACGTATTTCACAGAAAAGCTAGCTTTAAATGAATGCTCAAGAAAGCTTTCATGTGACATGGTCTTTCCTCTTCAAATTTCAAAGATAAAACCAACCACTGGAGACCTTTTCTTTTAAAAAGAAAATCTCCTGTCAAGAATACATAAATAATGTCATACTTTACAGACTAAACAAAACTTCACGTCCACAACCAAAAATAATTTTTCTAACCTCTAGGTTAGCATCTGCACTGGTACACAGGGTGATGAATCCCATTACTTTAGACCTGTGATAAGGAAGCTGCCTACAACCTCCAAAACAGCGGTGGGGCGGTAGCGCGTGATGGATGTTAAGGTGAAGACAGTGGCTAGAGGCGTCTGCTGGCTGGGGCTGGGAATGCCCTCCACGCCAGTTCTCGTGCATGTAGCAGTGCCTGGCACACTCAGTGTGAGCTGCCAGCTACTGCCTGTGATTGTGTAGGAGTCTGTGCTGGAGCCTGGCATCTGTGACCCACAACCAACCAAATTCAGAGGAACTGAGGAGGTACTGCAGACTTTTCAAGCAAACGCAGAGGACTAGGTGTACAGCCCTTCCACACTCCCCCTGCATCTCCTGTGGGTTTCTCTGTGGTGGTGTCATCGCCATAGTGGAGCTGCAGTCATTATGAACAGCTGAGGGGCTTAGCAAATGAAGTTGGACGGAAAGAGTTATTTTATTCTGACACTGGAGTATTTTGAAATGAGAGCATGACAACCAAGGGGGTAAATTCTGGTGTCCAGAGGGAACAGATTTTCACCCTGTGTTGTAAGTTTGGAAGAGATGATAGGTTTTGAAAAATTGGCAGCTATTTTATAAAACAGCATTAGAAGAACACAGAGAAATCAAATTTTCACTTCATATGTTCAGTAAGTTTCCTGCATCTTTGAGAAGAAAAAAGTTGTTTCAGTTTTATACATGAGGAATTTGGACACATGGGTATTAGTCATTTTGCTACAGATCAAAAAAAGATTGAGTTAGAAAAAGGAAAACATTTCCTAAAAGTCCCCTTTTGTAACTTACAAGTTTATCTTTTTCTTGGTTTGGTCGTTCCCCATACCAAAAAAATCAACAATATAACACCATAGAGTGCAAACCCCTGCTGTTTGTTACCACACCAAGTCCATTGCTACCACACCAAGTACAGTATTCTTGAGAACAAGCTGGAAAATGCAGGACAAATCTATTGCAAACTAAACCAAGACTGAGTTTGATCTCTGACATTCAGAAAAAATTGAACTTGCGCACACTTCCATGTATTTGAAAGTTAAAACACAAGAAGCTAAAGCTGTTCCTATTCAAACTTCTGGTTTGTGTTCTAAAATACCCATTTTAGTGACATTTCAAACCATAAAACATATTTGTGTGGGAATTGGATGACTAACACTGTCTCTACAAATGACTGTTAAATTTTCTGTTGAACTTCAAATTCTAATTGCCACTGAATGCACTTTAAAAATCTCTTGCTGAAAATAGTCCTAATATGAAAGTTTATTTTCCTAAACTAACTCAAAATAAAAGACCCAGTAGAAGAACATGAATTTTAAGTTTCTGAGGAAACACAACTGACAGGCCAGAAATCACAACAATAAACAGAATACAGTTCTATCTGCTAGCTTACATTTTAAAATATATTATCTCTTACACCTGTATAGTACAGAATAATATACCTTCTTTACTGCAAAGAAACATTGAATTTTTTAATTAAATATTCTAACTTCTGTAAGAAGTTTAAACTGGTGCTGTGTAACCTAAATAACCCAACAATGTTTAGACTACTGTAACTTCTAGAGATGCAGAGCTGTAGCTAAAAACACGGCCAGTGGAGGCCATAACAATAAAGTGTATTACTTTCAAGTCACATCCTTTTTGAATCTCCTCACGTCACCATACTAGCCCACAATATACAAATCTCACTTATTTATACCCCTGGACAAACATACCATATATACCTATCCCACATCATCAACTCCACAGATTTGACCTAGTCTGGACTAGACTTATCAGTGGGAGAAAGAGTGGCGCTGTGGATCCACTGGTTTGGTCAGTGAATACTAGAGGTGCCTTTTGTATTCAAGAAATATTTCATGTAAGTAAACACATATTCTTTATCTGTTAATTGTTGACCAGATAAGTTTTTGTTCTTTTTAGTAGCTGCTACATTATTTCTGTGCGAGGCGTTTGCATCTGCATCTCTTGAGGTACCTGCTAAACTGTATTTCCACAAATTTATAGCTGGGCCATAAATGTTAACCAGAGGCTTTCAGTGTTACCACCTCTGCTATGACCATCACAGCATGGGCAGTGCCTGCAAGGGCAGAAATGATCACCCTTGCTCCCTGTCGCCATTCCCACCTACTGCACAAGAGGAAACCTCAAGCCCTGCTGCATGTCTCAGAGGAGTGCTGGCCCCAGAGTCGGCTCTTCCCCTGCTTTCTCAGACAAGGCTGACCATGAAGCAGCACCTACTTCTAGAGGAGGGCAGAAAGCGCATCAATGCCTCTGGCCAAGTGGTGCTTTTACTTTTTTCTCTGCTCTATAAACCATTTCCAGCAGACAAGGGAGCGCTTTAGCTGCAGCGAAGGCAGCCTGGCTGGCTGCTCTTCCCGCGGAGAGGAGAGGCAGGGAAAGCAGCCAGAGGCGCTGCTGCTTCTCCCCCTGCCCTCCCCCCCAGTAATAAAATTTTATGTTTGCATCCATCTGGCTTTGATGGTATTTTCCAGTTCTGCAATCTGGGCATACTGTATGTGCTGTTACATAACTGACAGGTTTTTTTTTTTGTTTGTTTGTTTTTTAAAAAAAAGATTATTTTTCCCATGGGAATGATTTAACAGAGTTACTGTATCCCTCCGATGACTGGACTTGTCAAATCATTTTGAACTGTTTGTTAGTAAGTAATTAATCAATTAAAATTGTCCTCTACCACAGTGGGACTACTTGGTGGCTTTTGTAAAATGGCATTCAGCTTTGGCCACTAGGTAAGCAAAAGACCATGAAATGATTAGGTGTTGCTCAAACTTACAGAAAGAGGCCTACCTTAAATTCAGATTTGAGTTTGAAAAGAAACAGGAGACCAACCATGGACACATATGGTTCTGGCAGCAAAAAGGGAGGACAGAATTTGAGATTGTTTCTTTTACCCCAGACTGTTTTTTCATGTTCATATTGACTGCTACTTGCTCCAAGTGATTGTTTTGTGATCTAGTGGACTTAATTATTAGGATAATTGCAGGTGTATGCAGTTGAATTTTTCCTCCTTTATTTCACCTTTCCTAAATATTACCCCTTAAATGATACATATTCACCTTCCCTCCATATTCAGCATCCCCAGACAAGCCACTGTCCATAATCCTGCCTCTTTCTTCTAACCCAGTCCTTCACTTTTTGTTGGTATGTGAACATGCTCTTCACAGAGCCATATATAAAGAGATTGTTATTTGGACACTTACAGACATGCTTCTATAAAACTACCTTGCTCTCCCTTGCTGCTATATTAAACTTTGTTGTTTCAGTCAGGTTTTAATTTCATTGTAAAAGGCAAGCCTCAATCAGTGTGAGATTTGTGGAAGGAAAGGACCTAGTGCTCATGCTGCAGGCTGGTCGTGGCTGTAGAGGTCATCTTTTCCCATTGAGGAGAACATCTGCCTCTTCCCACGTGGTGGGAAAGAGGACCACACTCGCCCTTCTCCTCCCTGGTGCACACTTCTCAGCTGTCACTTTCCCGGTTTTTGCACATGCTGTCTGTAGGCACCTATCTGCTTAATCCAGGGAAGGGCTGGATGGTGTCACTGAACATCTGCCAGAAGTTTCTGCTTTTGAAGAACTGAGACCCCCCTGGACTAAACAGGAAAGAAAAGAGAGCTAAAATCCTGTGGCTAGAGAGTGTGTTCTCCTACACAGGCACATAAATTTGCCATCCAGTGTAGAGCTGCTTTTATAAGGAGTTACAGATTTGACTAGATCACTGAGTGAGCAGCAACTGCTGTCCTTGTGGAACCTACTGTTGTGATGTCCATAGCAGCAGTGTTCATTAGTGCAGCTCAGTGTGACCACTGAATATTGATTTTTTTCCTTTGAAAATACATCTAGGAGTCCTTGCTGATCTCAGAATTTCCTAAGAAATAGTAAGTTCACGTAAAATCTTCTAGCATGCCCATTTCCTCCACCCCACTCCCCCACCCTCCCAGTTATATTCCTCCTACATCTTTATTACAATGATCCAACTGTGCAGAGGACAGGTGGCTGACTGATAAAATCTGGAATTAAATTCATATCCCTAAGCATTACAGTGCCATTGTATTGTGATTTTAAGAGTGCCTAACCTTGAATAAATTAGTAAATAGGCCAACAGTCTGTTTTTAAGGACCAAGCTTGCCAGCACCAGGAACTGAACCAAATAAGGAGGGGAAGTACCAGAGGCAAAGGATCTTTACAACAGCACCGAGCAAAAGCTGCTCTAAAGCACATAGGTCTTAGAGTGATTGGCACCTCAGTGCTCTCTCCATCTCTCTTTGAAAGCTAATGAAAAATGATCCTTCTGCTCTTCTATATGGAGAAAAAAAATATTTGCCGTACACCCCTTATGGAAAAATACCTCTTCTTATGCTTCTTTATTTCCTGCTTTTCCTGCTGAAATGAATACAAATACAATGGCAGCTTCCATATGACAGACACTGTCATCCACAGCTTTCAGAGCGTCATGCACTTGTAGGATCCATTGTGGGCCATTTCTTGGTATCTGAATGAGGAACAAATACATCTAACTGAACAACAAATGTTCCTTTGCACTTCAGTTCCATTATGATTTTCAATAGGTCAACTATGACTCATTATAAAAAGTAGTGCTTGACTAAGGTAAACTATGTGACACAGAGGAGTCTTAATGCTTTCTCTAAACCCCATATTCCTCTGGTTAATTTAGAGAAGAGTCTGTATCCTTCACAAGGAGCATCCAGGTACATACTTTCAAAGGTGCTCAAGCTCTGCTCGCCCTTTTTGCAGTTTTAGTGGAGCTGGACTTTAGACACCATCGACTTCATGCAATACACTTGTGGATTAATTAAAAAATGTACATAGAAGGTGGGTGAGACATGCTAGTTAAAATACCAGTAAACTAAACGTGACATGTATATATTCACAACTTTGAATGAGGGCATGTGTTAACCAATGAAAATATTTTCCAGTGGGAAATGGGAGTAGTAACCAATGACAAAAAAATTTAGAGGCCCGCAAATTTTAATGCTTGTGGTGTTTCTGTGGAATAAGATAGAGCAAACATCTCTAAAACAATTACTGACTATATTGTGCAAACCCCAGGACACTGACTTGGCACATCCACTCTTCCACAGTAGGCTGTGTCAGAATAAGGACCAAGCATAGTAAATGATGGTGTACTAGAATAAAAAAAAAAAAATAATAGGAACTATTAGGAGTTCTGGGGTGTCTTTAACTAGAAATAAAAGGATCTGTGGATTGCCACGCCCAATTACTTCACAGTGATATGAAATTTGCATTTAATACTCAGTATTTTATCACTGGTTCAAATGCCCACCAATGTGCCTAAGTATTCAAGCTTGTTTGTTGATCCCTCCCCCTGTTGAGTAGGAATTATTGCTTACATACAGAAATGATTATTTAACTGAACAACTGTTATCACATCTTCTGAATTGCAAGAAGTGTTAAAGTATTACATTTGACATTTTTTGCAACAGGTGGTAATATAATATGCAGTAGTAAGAAATTTTGCAAAAAAATCATGAATTTGGTAGAAATGAGGAGGAATAGCAGGATCCATATAGTAAGTTTCAATTTTTTCGCAAGCACCAAGTTTTATCTGTTGTTATTTTAAAGTAAGTAATAAAATATAGACTAGCTTCCAGAACTATTTTGCTTTTTGATGGTCAAAAGAAACACCTGATGATAATCTGTGTTTTATGAAGGTAGATTGCTTTGAAAGTGTAGGTGTTTGCCACAGTATAATAAAAGAAAGGTAAATGTTAGATAAGATCATACTGCTGCAATTCTCTCAGGACTTTTCAAGAGTCTCATTTATATAGCTGAAGACTTTAGGATGCTGCCTAACATGTAAGAATCTATTTTGATTTAGAGAATTGCCTTTACAATGTTTAAAAAATACATACTTAATATACTTATGATACAAATACAATGCAGGCACCAACAAGGCTTCTTCCAAACTTGTGTTTCCATTTAAAACTTTATTTTGTATGTTCAGAACATCACCAGAAACATAGAAACTTGTAGGCACAAATGACTTCATATCCAGAGTTTTTGAATAAAATATTTGCTAATGAAATCTCAACAACACATTTTCATGATAACTATGTAACTTAGTATTTCATATATACATATAAAAGTCATGCGTTGTAAAGAGTCATTTTGTCTAGATCATGTTTTCTGGGTGCTAAAATTCACTGTAGATCTTACACGTCTTAACTATGTAATATTTTTTCTGTACATTTTAAAGACTTTATTATACTGATATCACATTCCCAAATAAAACACAAAATGTAATAAAGCTGTATATTTTCTTTATTTAGCTTACAGTTTTTTCCCTGTATTAAAAAAAAATAAAATTGTATAAGTAATAGCAAAACAAATGATTTAAACCAGCTCACAAGTAAGTAAGATATGTAAAACCTAGTAGTATAAACCAGGGTGTCAATGCAAGCATATAAAATATGTTCTCTTTTGAGTCTGTGGTCCAAGAGTAATATTGCTTCTGTACTGGCCTTGCTTTGATACATGCAAGTCCATGAAATAATTCATGGCTTATTATGTAGCAGGTGAGGAATCAACCGAGAATTAAAGGAAATGGTCCTCAAACCCAACAACTGGTAGCTACTTGTTTTATTTCCACCTTTGCCATACAATTACTCTTTTTTTTTTGCTATGAGGCACATACTAAAAAGTCCAAGGCCAAATTTCAGCCTGTAATATCCTTGAAGTCATAACTTTTTGAGTAATTCAGATCCCCTATATTCTACTTCTGCAAGATTCTTTACTATGTAAATAATTCCCCCAGTTAAAGCAATTATGTTAAAAGGATTTTTGTCTTCATATGGCCTTTTTTTTTGAGTTTATACCATTATTCCATGCTGGCTGCTTAGGCGTGTACCATGCATCATGACCTTTGGCACCAGCATGTTAGCATCAGCAGGAGACCTCTGTCCTGCTGAATTCTGTATGTGACCCGTTACTCCTTAAGTGTGATCATTCTTTTGATTTTCCAGTTTTGTTAGGGGAATCCAATGCTGTGATGATGAGTATTGTCAGCCATTTGTTTACAAACAGAGTAGATATATAAACACTTATAAAAGTCTTACTAAATGTAGTATTTTTAAATGTTTTGCATCCCTGATCTGGAAATACTCTTTGACCTATTGAGAGACTGACAAGAAAGAGATGCACTTAGCTGTATAAGCCATACCAGGTTTCTTTATGTGTTTTAGAAACTATTTAAGAATGTGAAGAGACAGTCTGACCAAATGCAGAGCAAGCACTGGACTAGGACTGAGGAGATCTGCTTTTGTTCCTGGGTCTGCCAGTAGCCTGCTGGGTAACCTACATGCAGTTTCTTCCTCTCTTTGTGCCTCAGTTTCACTACCTGAGAAGTTAAGATAATGGTGCTGTCCTTTTAGTAAAGTGCTTTGACATTTATGGAGAAAAAGCATAGTGTAATAGCCAGGAATTTATTGTTAGCTTTTTTTCGTGCTCTCTCCAATTTTCTCTTGTAATGCAATGAAGTAAACACACAAAATTCTGTCTTCTTTGAAATCAGTAGGAGTTTTACTGGATTTAAATGGTGCCAGAATTTCTTCTGAGTGAATGAGAAAAGTTGTGCTCCTTTCTAGACAGTGCTAATAGCAATTCTTGCTCAAAGAAATGTATACTATCCCTCTACCTGTGAAATGTCTGCACTTTTGTTTGAAAGGTGGAAAGTAAACAAGCAATAACTCCGAGAGGAACAAGGTAACAATTTTTAATGCAAATTCTGCATATGAACCTCTCCTAGAAGATATTTATAATGCAACAGCATGCATACTAATAATACTAGTACTTGACTGAAATTTCCCATACTATGATTTTCACATAAACATTTACCAAAAATATGTTAGTTTGTTTTTATTATTTCAAAGCAGTTCCTAAGGTGCAAATTGTAGCTTAGGCAATTTTGATGTGTCCTTTAAAAAATGTATGTGCTTCTTTTATCTTAGGTGGTCTTTGTTACCAGTCGGATACATAATTTACTCATTCATATTAGTTTTTAAAAAAGCTTTGGAGAGAGATCCAGAAAAGCTCACATATTGTACACTTTTTCCCCTTTGAAAGATTTTGAGAAGAGCAGTTCCCCCTGACAGAGTGGTTTAAACCATTTTTTTCCTATTCTGAACTTTGTATTGCATTGTAACACAGTACTGACTGGAACTCTTAATATGCCAAATCCCGTAGTACTTATCCCAGCAAATCTTCTCCTGGAGACTCCTGTGGGCCCTAACTCCAGATATAGGATTTGGTTCTATAAATAGTCACAGCAGTTCAAATAATGAGTTTAAATGGTAAATATAAAACCCTTCAGACAATATAAAGGCAATAGATCTAGTAGTGCACAAATGCAAAAACATTCTAATTGGAATATAGTAATGTAAAGAAGTTTCACTCAGCTAATCTGGTAATTTGAATAAAAACTTTATATACAACACCAACCCCTCTCCAAGGATACCACCAGTTCAGTAGACTTTCCATTCATTCACTAATCACACCATGTGTTAATTTAACCATCAGCAGCATTTGAACTGAACAGTTCCCATAGAGGCTTTTGTAGGGGAGTCCCCAGCCAATCCTCCCTGGGGAAGCTTTCTGTTTGTATATGTACACGATTTTTATAAAATCTGACATTCTCCACAGGCAAACATTTGCTCTTCTGAAATACATTGTGGCCAGAAGCACAGGTCATTCTTGGAGTGATGGGTCCAGAAAAGGAGATGATCTCCATCTCTCCTACAGGGGCTGGCTTTTTTTCATCCCTCAGTTCAAACACCACATCATACTAGAAAGAAATCTCATGCTGGGGGGTAGAGAGAATATCTGTTCCTTTTAACTGTGCTACCCCTACACTTCCTTTTAGTGTGAAACAGTTTGTTTATTTGGCAGATATGAGACTACCTTATGCACACTGCCCCAACAGTCAGTAATGAAAAATGCACAGAATTGTTTATCCACAGCATTCTTAAAGGACGTGATAACGCCACCCAGCATGCATTTATATGTTCTAGGTTTCTTCATGGCCATTTCTTTGTTTTTCTTCTAACATTATACATTGCCTTTTCTTGCAGTTATATGCAAATGTAAATAATATGAAGTTGATTTCCAAATCTTCAACATTATGCTGAGGATGAAATTTCTTTTCTTCTGCAAATTACAAAATCAGATATCCTGATCTATCATTTACCTCCTGATTTTTTCACTGATAGCTAGAGTACATGATTTTTTAATTGTTGGCTTTTTTCATAGTAACTCATTTTTTCAAATTCCAAATATTTCTTTTAAAACAGATACTAATAGGTAGGGTTTTGCATGGTTGTTTGCTGTCTATAGGTTTTACATGCGGATTGTCAGACAGATGAGACTGCATGACTGACTTCTAGCCATGCAGTTTCACATGACCACACATTTGCCTTTCAGCTTCTCTTTCCTTTTCTGCTGCTTGCTTTTTTTGCCATCAATTTGTAAACTCACAGTCCTGCGTTTCTCTAGGTTTAGCAATTCTTGGAATAACTCTTTCACGTTGTGGTTCAGCTTGGCCGAGGTCTCCATGAAGGCACATTTCCACTTCTTAGCCATGGCTTCTCCTTCACTGCTGTCCACCTCTCGGTTTTGGTTCTCGTCATTTTTGTTCCCCACCAGCATTATTGGAATGCTTTCTACATCTCCTTTAATCTGACATATTTGTTCATAGATGGGTTTGAGTTCCTCCAAGGACTGTCGGCTGGTGATAGAGTAAACCAAAATGAACGCATGTCCTTTAGAAATAGAAAGACGTTGCATGGCTGGAAATTGATGGCTCCCTGTAGTGTCTGTTATCTGCAAAGTGCATATGCTCTTATCACAGCTGATCACCTGCCGATAGGTGTCTTCAATGGTAGGGATGTAGCTCTCTCTGAAAGTGCCCTTCACAAATCTCAAGACCAAAGAGCTTTTGCCTACTCCTCCAGCTCCAAACACGACAACCCTGTAATCATTGCTTTGCTCAGGCATGTTTCTCAGTGTGCCTGTTGCTCAGAGGGGAAAATCTAAGAAAGAAAATTGCAAAAACAACAAGGCAGACATTAATACAGGTACATGTGGAGAGTGCACTTTGTGATATCTTTCCTGATAAGAGAAATGAATGCGATGTAAGTGATGGCATACTAGTTGTAATAATTTAAGGATTATTAAGGGTTACAAGATTATTTACTTCAGTAGTAAATTTAGGATTTGCAATCCAGCCTGGACTGGTAATAAAAGATCATCTTCATCGCTTCACGACTTACTTTAAATTAACATTGTGAGTTTCAGTATTCTTCCTACGGGACTAATATCCCCAGAAACAAAAAGCTGCATCTGAGAAATGGTATTTCAGCAAGGCCAAGGGCCTGAAGAAATTGTAGAAGCTGAATTACTCTTCTGTCTCTAAAACAAGTGTCCTCAAATCATTGTTAAAACACACTGGTATAGATGTGTATGACAGTCAATGACTCTAAACATGCCATCTCTTCGGTAGTTAGGGAATTTTTCTCCACTACAACTGGATAACACTCCTGAGTGATATCTAAGATGTATTTGTAGCTTATTCAGCAACAGTACCAAGTTATGTTTTGGTTTTGACTCTGTGGGAGTGCCTGATGCACTTCAATGTGATTTTCCCACTTGCATTTCAGGTCAAAGAGTACTTTTTGGTACACTGAGATTGTTCATGTTCAGTCTGCCTTTTCATTCTAATCTTTATTTCACAACAGATGATATTTGACTGGACACATGCTACACTTATCAAAAAGGTTGTGCAGGCATCTTCACAACATTTTAAAGTGGCTTATATTGCCAAGGTTGGCAAATGCATATGTCAAAGGTCACAAAATTCTGTGATCCCTGAAGTCAATTCCCCTTGACAAAACCTGTCTGTAAACAGTAGGACCACAAATATTGTCATCATTATTAAATAACAGAAATTATAAAACTTTCACAGCATTGCAAGCTGTAGTTCTTTTAGAATTCATTGAAATAAATGTGAAGATGAATTTGTCCTCCCATCAGTAGCAGCTCATTAGGTACACAGCATGTACAAGTCTCTTTTTATATTTAGAGATATTTAAGCAAATAGAGACTAAAAATTGAATCCTAAAAGTTGAAGAGAGTCTAGGATATTGTTACTTTTCAGACCAAAGCTAGATATGTAAAAAGTGCGTGTGGAAGAAACTGCAAAATGTGCTGCACCTGTATTTGTTCTTAGGAAAATGGTCTTATTTGCTAGGGAACCACGTCCAAGTGCCCTAATGGTGCCAGGTGCTTGAATTTGTCTGTTGCAATGTTGCCTGGGCAGCAGCTAATCCAGAACAACCCAAAGGGGTTTCTTACTGAATAAGGAAAGCCTTCAAGCTATTTCTTCACTGCAGGAGAAGGAGTGAATGCATTGAGGGGCAGGATTTTTAAGTTACCCTTTACCTGTCTAGCATGGGGAGAATAGGAGTGATGCTGTAGAGGTGTAGATGTGAGTGGAGCCCCCACGACCTTATCCCAGTTGCCAGCCCACACTGAATTTTGTGCTTCTGCATCTTTGATGCTGTTGCTGCCTGTGCCAGTTATATTAAAGCTATGGCTACCCATGCTGCACTAATGTCTTCATTTTGCTGTTCAAGCATACCCTGATTTTGTTATCCTTCTTGTCCAGAGCATTCTATTCTGTCCTAATTCTAATGTCTGAGTAAGCTGAAAACATCTGTCTTTACATAATGTGTTGGATGAAGGAGTTGTACTTCCTCATCTGCCCCACTGTAGGCAGAATAACCAGTGCAACTGGGGATGCTGATCCTGAGGCAAAGCAGGGAGCTGTCACAGCCCTGCCTACCCATCCTGGCTTCAGGCAGAAGGCAGCTTCACCCCTTCCATCTCTCCTACACGGCAGTCACTGTCACTCTGAGAGACCTGTTTAAATATAGGAAAGATTGATAAATAAGAGCGTTCAACCTGAGGTACTGAAGCAAAATTGTTTCTCTGACAGCAGAACTGAAGCAATGGAAAGAAGAGTAGTCTCAGAAAACACTGATGTATGTGTTTATGTAAGAGAGAAAGCCCTCTGAGGAACAAGGAAAATGGGCAAGCAGCTCATGCTGTCGAGAAAACAAACAAAACCAAAGTTGCTAGCAAGAAATGAGAGCAGAGGAAGCTAGCAGGACACTGTTCCACTGAGAATAAACCTATACCTAAGAGCTGCAAATATGCAAATTCAGAACAGTTGTACAGCTTATAGTTGTGGGTGACTGCAGAGAATGAGCTACCATAAGAATTATAGTTTAATAATTTTTGTGAGCAAAAAGGCAAGAGAGAATAACATGGCTATTTCACCTCAGAAGCTGCTTAAGCATTGCTCAATCAGATAGTATGTAGCCTAGGAACAATGGGATGATGAGACAAAATGCACCATGAAAATTTTTACTGTGAAAATCGGAGAAATACAGAGTAGAGAAATAGAATTTTAAAAGCTAGCTGAGTGTACTCCTGGTTTATTAAACTTCATGCTTTAAGCATACTCAGAAATCTCCAAGAGAACTGGCACATATGGTTGCCCAAAAGTTAGAACAAATTGAAATGTGGCACTTAATGGCATGAAGTATTAAGCATCGGAAAAGCTTCTAAGGGAACCTGAAATGGCATGGCAACAGTCTTCAAATACATAGTAAGTTGTTGCAAAGAGGGAGAGTGTACATCTGTGGTGGGAAAAAATGGAACTAATGGGCTTACATTGTGGAAGAGTTTCACATTAGACAATAGGAAAACTTTATAGTGGTAAGAAAAGCACACCTATTGCTTAGGGAGATTTTGCAGACTGTCTTTTGAAATGACCAGAGTCACAGGACAATTCAGGTTGGAATGGACCCAGCACCCTGGGTCAGCCATGAGACCAGACAGGGTTGTTCTGTCCTGTCAGGGTTTTAAAAACTCCAACATTTCCCACAGCCTCTCTGGGCAAACTCTTCCACTGCTAAATTACCCTCAGTGTGATTTTTTCACACCTATATCTAGTCTGAACTCATATGAGTTGTGTTTCAACTCATACCTGTCATCTCTCCTCCCACCGTCCATCGCTGTGAAGAGTTTGACTCCATCTTCTTGTCGGCTTTCCTGTAGGTTTCGGGGGGCTGCTGCCTGGTGCCCCCCGACCCGTGCCTTCCGCAGGCTGAGCCAGCCCTGGTCCCTGCAGGGCAGGGCAGTGCTGCAGCCCTGGACAGACACCTCGGTGCCCTCGTCTGGGCTTGCTCCGCTTTATTGACGGGTTTCCTCTGCCGGGGCTGCCAAACGCGGCCCGACTACACAGCGGTTGTCTCACGAGCGCTGAGCAGAGGGGGATTCTCACCTCCCTGGACCGACTGGCCACGCTCCTGCTCGTACAGCCCAGGACACGGCGGGCCTTCCTTGCAGCCGGGGCCACTGCTGGCCCTGCCCAGCTCGCTGCCCGCCGTGGCCCAGGGCCTTCTCCGCAGAGCAGAGATGCTCCCCAGCCCCGGTGGCTGCAAGGGAGCAGCAACATTAGCAGCTGATTAGTCTGTCCCACGTGCAGGTCTCTTAGTCCTAAAGATCCTCAGTTTTACCAGGATAAACAATACAGATTATTTAATTTTTTGTCCCGCTCAGGAGCAAACAAAACAAAAAGCTCGTGCAAGGTTTTTTGATCATACCAGAGAAAGGCTTCCCTAAATAATTTTTACCATGTGTTTGTATTCTCTGTGTGAATCTGGTCAGAGATTCTCCTGCAGTGAAAATCATTCTCTGTGACTGTGGTGCACTTGCACCCAGTTGTGCATTTGTTAATACTTTTCATACCACCTTATTAGTGTATTGATTTTTCTTTGTCTTAAAATATGTTAACTAAAACACACAACAGGAAAAAATAAAGTACTACATTGTTTCATCAGTTTTCAATATTCTGGACAAAGTGGGTATGGAAAAATTAACTTGAAAGAAGTCTGACTTTTCAGATGTACAATGTCAACTCTGATTCATACTTTAAGAACCTGTCTGTTTCATAATCTGCACGCAGAAAACAGCAGTTGCTTTTTACAGTTTAGAACTGACTTATTCTGGAGTTTGTGTGTAATAAAGCCTCATTTGCTGCCTTTGCTACTTTCATGAACGACATCACCGAAAATTTACTATCTTCCTCTGAAGTGTCAGTTTAACAAAACTATTCTTACTTAAAAGGACAAATCACTTTTCATAACATACCTCCATACCCTTCATTTTTTAATTGTTTGGTTACAAAGTTCAGCAAGTTAGTGCGTCTCCATATACGTCTGCTGACTTAGTTCAGTTTTCTGCAGATGCTTCGCCAGCACAAGGCTCGAGTTGCTCTAGCTCAGCTGCTGCGAGTGAGCTCAAGAAGCATTCTTTCCCCAGCTGTTTCTGACATGCCGGGTAAAAGAAGTGAAGGGTTGTTCTGACAGGAGGATATAGTTTAAGGGCTGAGTCATTTTGATATAAAATCGGTTATTTTGTTATATAGCGATAACGAAAATATGCACTTAAAAATGTTTAAACAAAGTACCTCGCATTACAGATTGTGCACTTGATAGTTCAAACTCTTAATGTTCTTTGGGTGACTAATTACATGTGGGTGTGTTAGCATTTACTAAATCAATGTCACTGATCCTGTATTTAGCTACTGGATCTCCACAGTTATTGCCTATCTTTAATCATTTTTTATAGTTTAACTTTCCTATCAAATGTATTTATGACTTGCTTCTTATGTTTGTATTTAAGCCATGAATAACATATGCAATAACAGGCAAAAGGTATAGGAAGGCTGGAAAATAACTTCTGAAAATTAATCTACTTGAATACTTACCATTAGAGTAGCATGAGATTAGAATCTTACTGGTGAGCACTTATAGTTTGTAATTGAAAGTAGGTGTAGAAAAAATTGCTCACTCTCCAATCTTTCCACAGTTTTGGTTTTGTTGCAAAAGATTTTTACCATGTTTGCGTTGTTAGACTTCCATGAAATGTCCCAGATTGCAAATTTCTTTGAAATTTTTTGGCTAGATGGTATCTTCTAGGGTTGCATTCATTTTGTAAAACAACCAGATCCTGATACAACCTTTGCTGTCTGGATTCAGAGGCTTTGATTATGTCTTAACTGATCCAGTTCTTGAAGTTTTATGATGTCCTACTGAGATGCCAGTCTAATATGCAGTACAGCAATTGTCACATGCTGTCTATTAATATCCTGAAAGCTCTTTTCTCTCAGGTAAAATCATCTCATGTCAGTCACTGATTTTTTTTTTTTTTTTTTTTAAAGTCTAGGGAGATGTCTCTGTCTATATTGTCATTGTTATGATGAAAATCCAATAAAGTACAAGCAATGCATTTAGTTAAAAATCTTGTATCAATCTAAATTAACAGTCCATCAGGTTATCCAGTGATGATACCACTATGCAACAACACAAGGTGCAGGGTAAAGAATAATACTAAATGTAGTTATAGATAAGATGGATTTCAGCATGGCCATTGCACCATATCAAAGTTGAAAAAGGTACACATTGTTTACATAAAGGAGGGAAGGAGAGCTCTGCAAGGAGTTTTGACTTGTCCATTATGTATGTATATAAACAGGCATTTCTTGGGGAGTATTTTCACCAATGAACATGGACTTAAAGAGTGAGGGTTTTCTTACTTCCAGTGTCTTCATCTTTTACTACAAGACTCACTTTTCTGTTCTTTTTCTTTCTTTTTCATTGCTTGCTTTACTTTGGTCTTTTCAAATCAATGGATAGTTGGACATGTTTGAAGACAAAATGGTAAGAGCTAAAACAGCTTTTTCTTGAAACATGAGGTTCTAGTCCATGTGGAAAGCACTTTTTTTATTCTCATGCTGAAGAAAACATTCTTTGAAAGTCTGCTTTTTGATGATCAGCTCTTGTAAATCATGACTTCTTCACTGCATAAATGCTGTAGAACTTTTGATTTATGTCAGCTCTGGCTTTTATGCAGGTGTTGTTCTTACCATCTTTGTTAGCAGAGAAGAATATTTGCATACTGTTAATGCCTGCGTTATTGGTATTTGAGCAAAACCTTGGCCAGAGATAAGTATTCATTCAAAATAGCTTCTCTTTTTGCTTTGTGTGTTTACATAAAATAGGAGGATGACCGGCCAAGTCGCATCAACATAAGTAGCTATGCATGGATTGACAGTACTAATGAGGTTAATTAAAATTATCTGATGTATTTAGACTAAAACTGCTTCCTGAATTTGCTTTGCCATATCAAAATTTCAGCTTGGTAAGTTATTGCGACATCATGCCTTGTTTTCAAAATGTCTATCTATATGTTGGTGACTTCCTTGCACTTGAATTTAAGTCTCTGATACTTTCGTTAGCAGATACTATCCAGAGATTGTTGGACAACAAGTATTAGGCTAAATGTTACTTATTCATAATTGTTACAAATTTTTACAAGCCAAAAATACAGGGAGGTGTGTCAAATATTTTGGATCATGCCCTCTCCCTACAAAAAACCCAGGAAGTCTTGAAATGCAAAAAAGTCATTTACATAATAGTGTGAAGAGAGCAATTGACTGCATTTTGCTCAAGGTATTTATGCAGTGCCAGAGATCATTAAGCCATTTGACCAAAGATTTCTCTGGGTTTTTTCACTGTCTTCAGTGCAGTTTGAACAAAGTATCTTTTTTTTTATTCCTAAAAAAATTTTCTTTGCCTACAGCTATTCCACCTAATGATAACTCTCATTGCTTTAGGAAAGGTGATTATGCTGCTGCTGATGAAATACTGATAATTAGTTAAATTAGTTGCTTCCAGAAACTTCTCATACTCCAGCACCAGTTTTGCTGTTGTTTTGTAGTAATGGCTTGGATTTTGCATTAGTCTAAAACTCATTATAGGGTCCCGCCAAGACCAAATTTTACGTAATTGCTCACTGAAGCTTGCCCAACGTTAACATGGATTTCAATTAACATTGGAGGATGGTAAAGAATGGTGTTTCAAAATAATGGCAATGCTGCATAATCAGTGAACACTAAATCTACTTCAGAATTCCCAGCACTGAATGCCCAAGTACTAACGTACAGGTTTACTGAAGAGAAAGCTGAGTTAGTGTCATGTAAAGTACTGTTATTGTGAAAAGGAAGATGGGCACAGTTCATGTGACCTGTAGGTCTCAGTTCAGCAAAGCCCTTAAGAAAGTGCTTAAGTTGTGTACATTCTTCTCATCTCTGTTTTTTAATCTGGGCTTAACTGTGGTCTAACTGAGCATTGTTTCTAAAATCTGCATATATAGCACTCATAATATAAAGGCTGTTTATAGTAGAGGAAAGATTAAAATCAGTGATTTTTGGCAGATCAGTGTAGAGGCAGCAGTCCAAAATGACATGGGAATTTTTCAACATAACAAGTCATGTTGGCCAAACAGCATTCAACTATTGGACACTGAAAGCAACTTAATAATCTAACCTTAAGATCTGTGTAGAAGTTACCAAGTGTGGCCAAAAAAAGATCTGCATGAACAGAAGTTTTTGGAGTTCCAGATTTATTTTCAGAGTCAATAAAAAACTGGACGGCTTAATAAGCCATGGCAGAAAATGACAGAGAGTTGTTCTAAACTATAGTTTGAGAAAAAAAGCAATGCTAACTTAGTATTTTGTATCATCAGTCAGAAGGAAGCAGGCCAGATTGAGTTACAGAGAAAACGGCATCTTCTATGGAAACAAAAAATAAATAAATTTGCATGTCATAAACTTGCTGGTTTTCTCTGACACACTGTCCTTGTTATAATATTTACTTATCTTCTGAAAGTAAAAGACAAAAGTAGATGTTCTTCTTATTCAACATATTCATCAGAAGCACAAATTCAAATTTCAAATTCAATTTGTTTCAACTGAAACAGCTTCCGCTTTAGAACTAGACTCTCTACAATGTTTGAATTGTTTGAAGTTGCATAGAAAATGCACTTAGAATTTTTGAACTGAAATGAATGTGGTGGCTCAGTCTGTACAAAATTGGATGAGACTGAGACAGAGCAGAAAGCTAAAACTGCCCTGCATGACCAGAATGTCAGCAAACAAAGTGTGTACTTTGGGGTGATCGTAGCATTTGTTTTCAAATATATAAAAGAGAAAAAGGGAAGAAAAATAAAAATTGCTCCATTTTTTCAGTGTTGGCTAAAGTGTTTCTTGCATTTTTGGGATGGATTCTTCACTACATTATAAATACCTATGCTACACTACAGATACAGTCTAGGTATTAACCCAGGATATCAATTTTGGAAAGTTTTTTCAGAGAGGTTCTCTGAGAGGTTTTGCAGATTCCTTCCATATTGCTGGCCTAACATAGAAAAGTAATAGAAGGGACAAGAATCTTTCAAAATAATTTGTCACAGTTCTGTTCTGTATTTACAGACTTAGAATATTGTCCTAAGAACATCTGTACATAAAGGAGGTAGAATCTAGCCCCTATACTGTTCTGTTGTCACAGATGCTGTGCTCTTCTTTAGCAAATTGTCATATTTTGATCACAGTGATGTTAAAAATCTCATTCCCAAACCAATGTCTTTTCAAAATTGTTTGAAGCCCTATAAATTATCATACTAAATGGATTCCTTGGTAAAACAAAAAACCCAAACACATAGTTGTCACAGTACAAAAATCTTTACTAGCTCTTGGGCTAAGATATGGCCAGCAGAGATTGTGGCAGAAATAGTTTTGTTAGGCAAGAAAGAACTGGAAAAAGTAATGAGAAACAATTAGATGAGTTTTCTGCAGGTGCAATAGGTAGCATGGGTTTCTGAAACTAGGTTTAACCAAAGTGGCATTGTTTGTTGAGGAAGGCAGCAGGACTGGTGACGGAAGAATGAATGATGCAGAAGGGTCTGTTGATTCCCTTCTCTGCTGAGGGTTCATGTGCAGAAAATGTAGAAGGTGCTGGATCTGATCCAACAAAGAGCTTTAGAATTAGGAGTACACTTGAATGATTTGCTCCATTGTTGCCCAAGAGCTTTCGGAACTAAACCTTGAGTAACAGGTATGTACTAATGAACCATTACCATAAAACAAGACTCAGCACCATTGAACATACTTACCAGATTAAAAAACCCCTTCTTTTCATGCAGAAACAGCAATAATGTGCTAAGTTTACCCAGGGTGGACAGGTGTCCTACTGGTTGTCTCCTCCTATTTAGTGGATAGGCTAATCTTAAATTTAAAAAGGGAGAATTTCCTGACTCGGTTCCTGCTTAAATTCAGGCTTTGCTTTAGGCATGTTAGATATTTCATTGATTTAAATGGAGCTACTCCTGTATTTATTTATCTATTCAAGCATTTTGGTAAACCAGTATCTTAATCTTTTAAGTGCTTACAGTAAAAACTCAGTGAGAAATGACTCAGAAGCCTTTGCATATCTGTAGTTAGGTATTCATGAATTCACACACAGAAATAAAAATGTCAAGATAACAGCATTGTATTCAGCTCCCTGTGGGACTGATTTTTTGAGTTTTCTCCCCACCTTCACAGACCAAGTACTATAGTTCTTGCTAAGTTTTCAATAGATTTAGTTTACGTAAGTAAAGATGGAAGGATCAACTTACAGTGTTGTATGTTCACCTTTCAACATGTAGGACATTATGCCATTGGGTAGAGCAGTTGGGTTATTAACTGGAATTTGTCAGTCATATAAATGGAGGATCAGACACTCAGTCTGACCATTCAGACTCTCTGTTTTTTAAAAAGCAGAATACTCTTTTTGACAATTAGCTATGACTTTACATGCTGTAATGAACTTCTGCTTCTCCAGATGTCCACTAGCCAAAATAGGTGACTTTTAATTCTGCATCTTATGGAAAAAAGTGTGGCTTTTAAGTTTTCTTGAATGGAGAAAGTTGGAACATACAAAACACTAAAAAACCCCAAACGAAGAAGGAAAATTTCCCAATTAATAATTTTACTCTAGAGGCTTTGGACGTTAAGTTCCATATGTTGTGAGATTTGTAATAAAAATCCCAGCATAGGCAACAAGCTAGTTCCATATAAATGTCTGCATTTACACAGGAGAAGCATGCATCTGTGGAAGACTGGTTTTCCATTCAGCAGAGAAAACTGTACAAAGACCAGTGGCCGTTTTGCCTTTCCACTGTAGTCTTCAGTTCCTCAATGTTAATTCACGACTGTTTGTGGAAATCTTCTATAGATGCAGAATTATTAAAGGTTAAGGGCTTCTGACTTATTCTTATGAATATAACTCCTATCATTAATTTTCCTTGCTGGGCTGGAAAGGATAGCTTGATTGCTATCCTGACCACTGGAACACTTCTGATACGCTTCCACAGCCCAAACACTACCCTATTCAAAACAATGTGGCTTAAACCGAGAATGTCAGTATCTGTCTTGCTGTCCTAGCTGTGCATGGTAAGTCCTCCAAAAACCCTACCAGCCAACATATTTTGCAACTGGTTTGTTGGGTAATAACTTGTGAACAGGTTAATGCAGCGGGTTTCAGGACCCAGAAGGATCCCTGACAAGTAATTAAGTAATGCAATCCCATGGTCTATATGCTTCTAGGCACTAGTGAGAAGCCTGTGCTTCCACTGAAAATTTTCTGCAAACCAGAAAGGGTTGAAAACCAGCAATTAAAGTATAACTATGGGGCATGACACAGGAATGACAGCTTCCTGATAGGAGTTTCTAAATGTTCACAAGAAGCTATTTGCTGTCCATGATACGAAATTTACCATAACCTGGTTTTGTGGGATTTTTTTTTTCTTTTTTTCTGACGTGTAGTTTCTTTAAGAATTAATTTGCAAATCTCCATCTCAGGACTTTCACAAAATTGAATACTTTCCTTACTGATTTTTTCTTTTAAAACAGAATACCAATTTCATACTAATCTTCATCACTGCCCCAGGTTTCAGTACTTTTTATTCCAAGGTAAGAAACATAGGTTTAGCCTTTAGAGTAGTTTATTCTCAATTCATGTTTCTTTTCCTTGTAGCAGTAGACAAAATTATAAAAACTGTATTTTAAAGATTAAAAAATACTTTCTCAGTAACACATGGTAGCATTTTAATGTTTGAGTAAACAAATTGGGAAAACTGTAATGTTTTTTAGTCAGTTTACAGCAATATTTTAGCTATTGATGGTAGCTAATATTTGATTATTCAAATTACTAACTTCTTCAGAGCAGATAAAAGCTGTCAGCCTAGATTTTCAGAGAAGAATATAAAAATAAATAAAAGACGGTAAGTCTCCTTTTCTTAGCTTCACAGAACTACTGGACATTTTGGGAAGGAAACATCTGCAGTCCAGGAATGTATTAGCATGCTCTTTTCATATAGCTGCGTTACTACATATGTATTTTAAATGAGGATGCAAAAAGGCTGTCATAACTTCATTGACACTTACACAGATTCAGCTAAACCAACTCCATTACCTGCAGTCAGGGTCAGGGTGATTGCATTTTGCTGCCATAGCGTGTTACAGCCCTGCACAGTCAGAGAAATCAGAGACTGATTTTCATCTCAGATACAGAAGTCTAACATTCAACTCAAATTTATTTGCTCAAGGGGATATGGTCTTGACCTCAGTGTGAGTGGAAAAGTGTATTTGTCACAGACTTGACACACCCTTTTGACATTTTGCACTTGTCTTCCTTTGACACTCATTTCAAGAATTATACAGTAACCAATATTTTGTGGTTGAAAAAAAAATCAATATTTGTTTTCTCAAAAAGGCAAAATAAAGTATGTTCTGCTTCAATTCATACGTACAGTTGCATTGTCTCTCGGTGGGTCTTTTCCACTGCCTTTCCAGCAGTAAGACAAGATATTTTAATGCACAATTTCGTTTTAGTGCCACAGTAAGAATGCAGGGAAAGTATCTGTTCACTGATACTTAGAAACCTTTGTTTGGGTGGAAAGTAAAAAATAACGAATGGAAAAAATGTTCCAAAAATTTTTTTTCCTGGTACATTTAAGGAAATTGTTCATTTAAAGGAAAAATTAATGTTGCTAATATTATGTATTTATGTTTCACAAAATTGCCATTTTTCTTCCTCTATGTAATACTGATAATTGCTCAATTAAGCCTAGCAATACAAAGTATTATGGGGAAGGTAACAAACATTTGGAATCAGCCCTACATACAAACCAAATATCCCACAGTGAATACTGTTTCAGTCTAAGCGTACAAATGGCCTGATAACTCAACCCAGTGTGGGAGCTGGAACAATCAAATGCAGCTTATATATTACAGAATAGTTACTGAGGTATTCTGCAAACTGAAAGCAATCCAATGTATTATGTAAATCAAAACCATAAAAAGAGCAAGAAAAGGATCAGACTATAAAGAGAAAGAAGTAGAGGAAAAGGGAATACGGAATTGAATGCAGTCATTCTGTAGAAGCATCTTTGAACCAGAATACTGTTTATTGCAGGTTTTTAAAATAAGCTAAGTTTGAGGTAACAGCTTGCACTCTGTCACAATGTGTGTGAGTCTGCTTTTTCACACATGTTGGTGGGACCTTTACACGGACAGGAGTGTCGGTTAGCACAAAAGAAAGTTATCAGGTGATTGTCAGAGGAAACTAGAAACACCACTAATAACAACTTCAGGAACAGCATTATCACTTTAGGTATTACCCACTATTTTTGTTGGTACCACTGAGACTGCAGTGCTGGTGTAATATAATCCTGACCACTTGGCCAGAAGAAACTGTGCCTCTGAACTCCAATCATCTTCCAAAGAGCTCTGCTCTGTACTGTGAGAAGGGGATATTATTCAGCCTGATGACCATCAAAGCTTATGTGTCTGCTGGTGTAAACAACAGCGCAGCGCAACCTAGAAGAGAAATGTGCTTTCATCTGGCTCTGATGTGAGATGTGTGGAAAACTGTGTTTCCAAAGACCTTGACCCATTTGCAAAGAGACTTTTTAATGCAGGCAACTTCCAGTGAAAATTAAGAATGGTCTTTAGTACTGAAAGAGACCTTCTGGATTATCAAATCCAATTCTGTGCCATTGCAGGCAACCATTTCACATAATCCCTTCCATTAAGTTCCAATTGAAAAGCATTTAGAGCCTTTTCTTTTTATCACTTCAACAAGAAGGTAATTTCAGAACCTTGCTGCTCTAATAGTTTGAAACCTTCCAGCCTAAGTGTGTTCACAGCCCATTTACACACACTCATTCTTCTCTTTTCCCAGGGATGAAGATAAATAACTGTACATTGCAATCATTTCCCCAGTTCCGTGGGGCCATTGATTTGCAGCTGTGTATTTGAACCTGTTCCATGTTTGGACAGTTCTTCATGCAAAAGCCTCAGAAATGTGGTGTGCAGCGTGAAAGATGGCATGAAATCTGGAGGAATACTGCATTTCACAGCCCCTAAATGATGGCACGGATGCCATTCTGCTAGAATTGAGCACTACTGCATTTAGTAAGCACAGCTGGACTCCGGGGGGCAGCTCTTGAACACAAGTGAAGTCCATCAGTCAGAAAAGTAAAAAGGGGCGTGGGGAGTGGGGGAAGCCAAAATAGCCCTCTGACCCAGAATTAAAAATTGTGAGACCTGCAAACATTCTAGATACAGTAAACTGTAAACCCTGGCAAAGGTGTAACACCAATCGCTTGCAACAGCTTCATTTACATGGAAAGGTATGGATGGGGATGCACACATTACATACCTATATGTGTGTGCATTTATAATGTGTTAATCTTTGACTAGGTAGTCATGAAAACAAGACATTCAGAAAACACTTTAAAAATAAAATACATCAAATCTTGTTGCTCCATGCTCGCTCACCCAACTGTGACTGAGTGCTGCAGCATACAGAGCATCCCGCATTTCACGGGGAAGATAGCAAGAGAGGAAATATTATAAAATCTGGATTCAGTCACTCACAGACACTTGAGAATGGCCTGTCATGATTTATTTTCTTTCATTCAACTGAGAAAGGCACAATCTACTGAACAAATAAAATATGGCCTGCCTGTCAGCTGCAAAGTTGTATTTGTTTCAAAGAAAGGAACACCTGGTGTTATTTTATTCAAACTCAACATTTTTGTATTCTTTCATCACATAAGTTAAAAAGTAGCTGTCATTTTTAAAAAAATTAATCTCTCCTTAAACCATGGCAGTAGCAGCAGTGTAAACTAGGGCAAAATTCAGCACATCAAGTTTTAATGAAAGACAGTTCTTAAAAAAGGTTATGAAGCCATTACTAGCATCCCAGCACAGAGAAAAATGATGTTGTCTAACTGGTCAGTATGCATATGACCAGCTTCTGGCTTCCTTGTCAGCCCCAGCTTATAGCATGCCATGTTCCCTGCATAAGATACACGCTTAGGTCAAATCTTGCAGTTGTAACTCACGAAAAACTCTATCGACTTCAGTGGAAATTTTGCCTGGGCGAGGACTGTGCCTTTTGGCCAAAGGAAGCAAAGACCTCCAATCTCAAAGCTACGTTTGTTGTACGAGGTGATGTAGGAAAGGACTGGGAAAAAAAAAAAAAGAAAAAAAAAAAAAAGAAAAAAGATTTACCTGCGCGGGAACAGCAAGCTCCGAATGCTCTTCAGTTTCTGCCTGTCATCGCAGCAGCCGTTCGCCCCCTCTGCCCTGGGTTTCCTCCACCAGAGAGGAGCCCCTGCCTCAGCCCGGGGGCTGCAGCTCCGGCGCCGGCTGCTCCCCCGCGCTCTGCCCGGCTCGGAGCCTCGCCGCTCCGGCGCCCAGCGCGGCTCCCGCTCCCGCTCCCGCTCCCGCTCCCGCTCCTCTTCTGCCCTCTGCCCGGGCCGCGGCTGATGCTTCTGCTGGCTCGGTCGCAGCTTCTCTCTTTCTTTCTGCTTTTACGGACGTCGGCTGACTCCAGCCTCTGCTGGTGCTACCGCCTAAATGGCGACTGCAAAGCTCAGCTAGGCTTTTAACTGCCACCTACTGAGTAACTGTGGAATACATGGATGTATATAAAAGTGTATGTATACAGGCTGTAATTTTCTGGCTTTCTCGACAAAGGTAGTAGATTTTTACAATTAGTCTTTAAGCCCTCCAAATATTCTATAGTTTATCATTTAAAGCTGCAGTTTACATTAATCTGTGCTCATAATTCTCCCCTTCTTTCAGCACCTAAACACGGAACAAGCCTTTAAGTTACCTTTAACTTTAAAAAGCTTACAAACCTTTGGTGAGGCTAATCCCCAGTGGGCATAAACCAGCATAGCCCTACTCAAATCAGTGGACCTGTGATGATTTATACTACCTGAGAAATTCATCCCTTAGGTCTAATATTTATTCACAAAAATACAGTAAAGTACAAAAAAAAAAAAAAAAAAGCCATAAAAATAGCTTTTGCCTGACACAGCCCCTCAAAATTTCACTCATCTGGAACAGACAAGACTTTTCTTTTTTTTTCCTGACAGCAGTGTAAAATAGGATTCTTGAATTTTATGGGCAAACATAAATTAAGAAAGTATATTGTTTTTTCCACCTTTAATGGTGATTTATTTTTTTTATGAAAAATCCAATCACAAGATTTAATGTCTCCTTCAGCTGTTTGTTTTTAAAGCAACTCCTAGAAATACTCAATGTCTCCTTTAGCTGTTTGTTTTTAAAGCAACTCCTAGAAATATTCAGGGCTTTTCTTTCCAGACTAGAAGTGGAGTGCACTGGAGATGTTTGAACTCCTACTGCAGAAAGGAAGTCTAAGTACAGGGTCCCTCTGTGAAGCCCCACAGAAAGTATGGGGAGATGCTACTACCTTCATATCCCAGTAGCAGGGGTATGTAGTACCATAGTTTCTCTAAGCTTGCAACATGTCGCTGTGTTGAGTCATGACATAAAAGGGCTCTGTGCTTATCCCGAGGAGCGCTACCCTGCAGAAGACAGGTGGCACCCAGCACCCCAGCACAGCAGCATGGAAAGTGTTCAATTTTTAGGCTTGCTGTGACTGCTGAGAGAAGCATGGGTCGAGCAGCTAGCTCTCAACAGCTGGCAAGATTTGTTAAATGCCACTCTCGGTAAAGGATAGCTTTGTTTTGTTTGTTTTTGTGAAAGATTCATTCATCGTCTTAACGCTTTTGCCGAACACAGAAATGAAAAGGTTTCTCCTCTACATGTGTGTCTTACAGAAGTATAAGTGTATTAGAATACATGATGACCTGGCTAATATGGCCCGAGGAAGTAATTTCCACTAGGGTGAGGTTCTGGTACAGATTAATCCTGACCCCTGTTTCTACAGGCTCCTGGGCAGCAAGCTGTGGATCAAGCCACGTGCGTCTCCCAGCCACAGGCCTCCTCCTACAGCCTAGCAGCAAAGCCCTGCCTTCGGTTTTGTCAACACTTCTCTGCAATATCTTAATACTGTGTACTTGGAGAATTGGTTAATTAGTATCCTGAAACCAAAAAGTCAAGGTATTATAATTACTGTAACACAGCAAAGCTTAATCTATGAAGTTTATAATATTACACCGGGATTTAGCCTGTGCTTTTTCCTGGTACTGTGCCATGGTAGCATGTATGCAGAATGCAGCCCCACTTATTCAAGATGTCTACAAACAATGTGGCTTCTCGGTAATTTTCAAAGGCAACAGAACTCAGTCCTCAGTAAGTGTGTCCTTATTGTGAATGTACATTTTAATTTTCCTTAAAAATCGTAGAAGTACCCGATGACCTTTACGGTTATGATTTGTCACAACTTTTACTGAGTTTACATTACAGCCCTGGGAGATTTTAGTTCTTGAATCCTATTCCAACAGGATGGATGTTCAAGCTTTTAGAAACATACCTTTTCAAAATCCCGGTTCTTTCCAAAATTGAATATACTTCAATTACAAGTATCAGTATAGCCTGTTGTAATTCTTTCCTTACCTGTCCAAAGAACTGAAATCGTTCACTTACAGTTCACAGATATGCACCTGCACCGACAGACACAAGGTCTAGTTCTACGGCTTCCACCTGGGCTCTCTCCCATCAAAATCACCATGAGATTTTTCTGAGCAGAAGCACAGTACTGGATCACCACACTACAATACACTGTACATTATAGGATTTCCCTTACTGTCTCTGCAGAAAACTAGCATGGCATTTCCTACACAGCAACGGTTTTGTAATGCTGCTGCTTTCAATGGGGTTGTTCAGGTGTGCCAGACACCGAAGGCAGACTTCCAAAATCCCATGTGTGCCTCACCTCATCATAAATACAGGTTATTCACAGGTGGTCCCAGCAGTGGATCCCACAGACCTAAACCCAGGTCAGTCCCATGCAGGCCAGTAGTGGCACAGCAGGGTAAAGTTTTTCCTGCCCTAAGCTGCAGGGAGGTTGCATTGCTCTGAATGCTGATGTTAACATGGGGCAGAGTGGACAGGGTCTGTTCTCAGTGAAGAATTGCCCTTCTCCCAGGAGCACCAAGGACCTCTGCTCTGCAACTCCAAAATATGTACAAGTATGCCTCATGTGTTGCCAAGTGGAAGGGAAAATGCAAAGGGCAATGGCACAAAGCACTGCAAGACTTTCTATTACAAGCTTCCCTCACAAAGAAAAGTCTTAGGCAAGCTACATGATTGTTAGGTTTCTGTGCTGCATCCCAAGCTAGAGAGGGTGTTTAAGGAACAAGACACCTCCTTAGTTGTCAAAACACGAGCTGCCTGAAGCTTGAATGCACATTTAGCACAAACCTGCATGTGCGCAAAAAGTACAGCTTCTGAGTCAAAATTCAGTCCATGGCCTATGTACAGCGTGGAAAAATGAGAAAGTCTTCAGTTTCCCTGTAAAAGTTTAAGATGTAAAATGGTTGTTCACTCATAAAGATTTTCTCTCTGCAAGGTAGAACATAATCTTGACAAAGAGCAGCCAGCAGAGAGCAAGTACTAAGCTCAGTTTGGTCTTTTCTGGAATGATTTTCCTCCTGTTAACCCCTGTTTCTCTTGAATGCTTTCACTAAACTACACCCTGGCTAAAATATATCCCTCTTCTCTTGCATATTTGGAAGGCTACTGTCTTAGCTATACAATGTCTTAACTATCAACTATCCTCAAAAATGGCTAATAGTTACCATAAATCTAATAATACCTTGTTATCTTCCTGTACTGTATTTCCAAGTTGTGCTCAAAAATGAGCTAATGAGTTGTCTTCATCATCAGTATGCAGGATATTACAAAAGGTCTTAGCACACTATTTTTTTCAGAAAGATTTATTGGATTTTTTGTCCAATGGGAAGAAATTATCCTTAAGGAAAAATTATTATTAAGAGTGTTTTTCCAGGACAGCTGATGGTCAGCAGTGGATCTGTTAATGCCTTGCACGTGGTGCAGTAATTAGATTCCTACTCTGTGAATATGACATGACTGTAGGTACACGACAGGTTATCACAAAGGCTGTATTTTGTATTTGTACACTGCATTTGAATCTCAGGCAATTTCCACAATTTTGTAATTGAAGCATAAAATTTTAATGGTCTTTTTAGTGCCTTTACACTGCTTTGAACCTGAAAAACTCAAAAAAGTAGGTAACTAGCAAGTCACTACTGCATATAATTTTGAAAATATAATAATGAAATCATTTACTGTACTTTTACAATTTGGCTAAGTGCATCATAGCCCATTTACAATGCACTGGAGCATGTGACTATCTCTGGTAGAATTACATTTTATGTATAAAGCAAATGTGACTAAAACTCATACATAGTGTATCAGGCAGTTAGTCGTCTACATCAATGCCATGAGATGATGAGGCCAAATTCTTCCTGGGTGTAATTAAGGTTCTTACTTATGCTGAAGTGATTCCAGACTACCTCTTGATTTGACTGGGTTTAGAAAGATGGATCCTTGTCTAAGATGTTTTAACAGTAAAGCCTTATCTGATAGCCAGAGTTGCTCTGTGAAATGTGGAGAAAGCTCAAACTGCAATTCTTCTGGAGAGGGGCATCTTACGCTGTAATATTTTCAGGCCCTGTGAGTACATAGATGAAATACTTGTATTGCTAACTGTGATCTTTTAGTTCATCACTTTGCAAGGTAACATTGTGTTGCACACAGAAGTTAAAAATAAATAAATAAATATTATTGTAACAAAACACTGCCTAGCTCTTAGCTTGCAGTAGAACAAAGCAGCTACTCCAGCAAAATTGCAAGACGTGTCACTCCTATAGACTGTAGATGGAATTGGTAGTTAGGAGAAAATATTGTCAGATCCCATAGGGTACAATTTTCTTCTTTAGATTTCAGTGGATTTCAGCCCAGACTTTCTCACTCAAACCTGAAATATGATGAATGCTGCTGCCTTTAGACACCCTCTTGACCTGCAATTTCCATTATTGGCTGTATTACTCTGAATCAAGAGTTTCCAAGTTTTTACCTGGTTCCTGGTGCAATAAGACATTTTTGCCTTACTGTCTGTGTGAGTATCATAACACCAGGACTTGCTTCTGAATACTTGAAAGGAAGCAGGGGTTCGCTGTTGATTTACAGGGAAAGCAAGACAGGGCTTAATCCTTACTAGTTTCTGGGATGTCAGATGCCATAAAGGTGATTGAAAGAGATAGGCTATTGACTCCATTCTCTAACATCTGTCCAGGTACACAGGGGAAAGTGTTATTGTCACTGAAAATTTGTAGCTAACTGCATTTAACCTGATTTTCTGTGAAATGGGAAAAGAGTGTAGCACTGCTCGGTATTTAATGTGATCATTTCCAAAAAATCTACTGATAACATTTATAATAACCAAAGAAGAACAGGAAAAAAAAATTCTTTGTTGTGAAGAGCAAAAAAGGGTCACATTTAATCAGCCTTTTTTCCTTTTTCTCCATAGATAGACCTTACTAAATCATGCAGAAACACAGGTACACAAAAAATAGTGATTCAACATCAATAAATTGCATAGAACAGTAAATACAGAAAAAGCAACTGTGCTGTATTACAAATCCATAAACAATATTTAATATTATTAAGAAGATTTTCTGAAATTTCTAAACTGTTAAGAAATCTTTATATTAAAACAGAGTACTTCTGTCTTCATAATTTGTATAAGCACTCATCACACAATATACTGGATATAAATTAGTACATTAAGAACAAGTCTTTCCATTTGCTGATCAATATTCACACTAAAGCTTGCACTGTATTTGACCCATAGTCATCCAGGCATGCTGAAGGAAACCTCTGTGAAGGAGGAAGGTTAAAAACTTGTGACTTGATAAATGTAGATGAATGATATTAACCAGAAGAGTCATTCATTGATCTTAACTCTGCTATTCATGGGTGCCAATATGTTACTGTCCATAAATGTTTTTTGTACCAAGAATTTAGACACCAGTGAAAACAAAGAAGAAGCAGAATTTCAGAACTGTGATTACCCTTTCCTTCAAAATATATGTGGGACTGAGAATCAGCAACGACAGACCAGCTATTACAAATGTACTTACAGCTCACAGGAGGACAAATAATATTTTAGGTGGTCAAAGACTTAAATTCATATGAGCATAATGCTTTAAAAATTCTAACATTATGTGAGCTACTTGCATTGCACCTGAAAATAAAACAAACAAAAAAAAGGAAAAAAACCTCCATAACTGTGTAGTCCTTCATTTTTTAATGCATCCATTTAACTCGTACCCATTAAAAGGAGGACAACCCCATTCAGGTTTTACAGTAGTTCTTAGGTGTAAACCATTACAGGTCTCACAAAGACTGAGTGATTGGTGAAAGAGTTATAACTGCTTTACTCAGTATCATCAAAAAAACCCCCCTTCATTTACCATTACCAGACAGAAACTAAGTCACACTGTATAAATGTCATTACTTACCATTAACACATTAATGTCATTAATTGTACAGCACTGTAAATGTATATAATACATATATATAAATATAAAAATTGTCATCTGTTATTATTCATATCAATTATAACAGAAGACATGGACAGGCTGGATTGATGGGCCAAGGCCAACTGTATGAGGTTCAACAAGGCCAAGTGCCGGGTCCTGCACTTGGGTCACAACAACCCCATACAGCGCTACAGGCTTGGGGAAGAGTGGCTGGAAAGCTGCCCAGCAGAAAAAGACCTGGGGGTGCTGGTTGACAGCCAGCTGAATATGAGCCAGCAGTGTGCCCAGGTGGCCAAGAAGGCCAGCGGCATCCTGGCTTGTATCAGAAATAGTGTGGCCAGCAGGAGCAGGGAGGTGGTTGTTCCCCTGTACTGGGCACTGGTGAGGCCGCACCTCGAGTACTGTGTTCAGTTTTGGGCCCCTCACTACAGGAAAGACATTGAGGTGCTGGACCGTGTCCAGAGAAGGGCAACGAAGCTGGTGAAGGGTCTAGAGAACAAGTCTTATGAGGAGCGGCTGAAGGAACTGGGGTTGCTTAGTCTGGAGAAGAGGAGGCTGAGGGGAGACCTTATCACTCTCTACAACTGCCTGAAAGGGGGCTGTAGTGAGGTGGGTGTCAGTCTCTTTTCCCAAGTAATGAATGAAAGGATGAAAGAAAACAGCCTCACATTGTGCCAGGGGAGGTTTAGATTGGATATCAAGAAAAAATTCCTCACTGAAAGGGTTCTCAAACATTGGAACAGGCTGCCCAAGGAAGTGGTTGAGTCACCATCCCTGGAGGTATTTAAAAGACAGGTAGATGTGCTTAGGGACATGGTTTAGTGATGGACTTGGCAGTGTTAGGTTTATGGTTGTACTCAATGATCTTAAGGATCTTTTTCAACCTAAACAATTCTATGATTCTATGATTCCCTACAGTCAACATATTACTTTTGCATTTTAAATACCACATAACATCCCCGTTCTTGAACTTCACACTTGTTGATAAACAACAGCGTCTGAAACTTGCTATTACTTTCTGTGTTTAAGGCTAATGGGCTGAAGTGTTAGCTATAAGTATTCTGTATCAAACATTTCAAGAAAGGTCTTGCCTTTTTAGTTATAGACAGTGTGTTACACTCTTTGCAAATAACATTAGTTTTATTTATGCAGTCACAATTCCCAGCTTTCTCTTCAGGTCTTATTGTTGCCTATTTGAAAAAGAAACTGTCATCATAGATTGTCTTGATATCACAGATCTAGTTGGTACACAAATCCCTCAATTGCAACAATAATAGGATGTGAGTAGTGAGGCGAAAGGAGCCCTCTATCATTTGCTAGATTGCTGCTCCCAATTGCTACTGAACTTTTTTCCACATAAAGAGTAGAATCAGGGTAACAATACAGGAAACAATAGACAATTGCTAATTAGACATGAATTCTACTAATGTGAAACTCTTCTTTGTATCAGTGGTTTAATCTCGTGCCTTTGCAGAAATGTCCAAGGACAAGAACGTGTTTGGCTTAGAAGCCTGGTAGTGTACATGCACAAAATTCACACATTGTTAGCAATTCTCCAGCTTCCGCAGTATACAGAATATCAGCAGGACTTCTTCATGCTTCCTCATGACCCTGGGCTAAGTCTGTCATTACCTCTCACTTCTACCAAGTGGACTGAAGCAGAGAGTTTGCATAGCAGGAATCCTTTCCACTACTCTCCACATTGCTGTTTTATGCAGAATTGTGCACTGTTGTTATTCACCTCTTTCTTGAGGATGTTCACAGCAGCGAGTAGAGCCATGTATCTGCCAATGGTATCTGCTAAGTTGAACCCTATGGTCTTTAAGTGCCTGACCACGAACTGGTTTACTCTTCTAGCCCTGTCATGAAATGTTAAATACTACAGCAGTACTTGACACAGCGTACAAACCTTTTGGTACCAATATTAATCAGAATCTACTTCCTGAATAAGACAACTGGTGGGAAGCAACTTTAAGAAAATGTCTATTTCTTTTTCATTGTCATGTAATACAGTGATAAACTGAACTGCTTCACTTTCCCTGTCTCATTGTGTCAGCCCTTTACTCCATTGATTCAATCCTCTCATCAGCATTTCTGTTGTAACAGAGATCTTACGTGTCTCTGGCAATGTTTTAATAAGCAGTGTTCCATCACCTTGCCAAGAATAGCTGAGGATTTAACAGGTTTCTCCCTCTCAGCTGGGAGAAATGCTGCCTTTTGCCTGATTAACAATGAAGTTCTTTACCTGTCAAGGTTAAAGGAGGAGCACTGAATGCCACAGCCACCTGCCTGCATTCCAGCAAGCCTGGCTGAATCTGCTAAAATCTCCCCAGGGCAACCAGGACATGCAGGCTAGGATGGCAGTTCTGACAACCTTGCGCAGAAATCAGGTTGTGTTCTCCTCCGCTTCTGTAGGGCAGCTTGCTTAGCTGACACGGCTTGTCAGAATGAAAGCTGAGCAGACTACCCTTTCCACACATCCTCTTCCTGGCATTGATCTGGAAGGCTTGTACCTGCAATGGCAGCAGCCTAGTGCCACCTCCTGTTACATGGATCCACCTCCTCCCCTCTAAGATATCCTACATCAACCAACCAGAGTCATGCAGAAAGGTTGCATTCATTTTCAGATATGAAAACTGAGTAAATAATGGGAATAAGAAAGCCTCTTGACAGTATTACTGTCAGATTCCCCCTTGTCACCACTTTGCCAAATTTTCATTGGGGTTCCAAGTAAATAATGGGAAAATTTCTCTCTGCCGTTTACTTTTTGGTGACTTTTCAGTTGTCTCTGTGGTTCTTGCTACATATTTCTCTATTAAATGTCTTAACATTTTTAAGGCCTTTTCTGGCATCTGTACACTTACTCATACTGCAGAGCTATATAAAATGTCATGGCATCAACGACATCTGATCCTTCTCACCAATTCCCCTTGCTTCATGTTCATCTTGCCACTGTGGACTCACTGCAGAAGCCAGTAGGTCAGACATACTTAACCTCCTTTCAAGGACAGCCTCCCTTCCCAGTGGCTCTGCATATCCTTAAAAATACACAGTCTTGAATAAAACTTGTTAGCCACACAAAAACATGGAATTGCCACACTAGAAAAGAACAACAGGATAGACTTAATTTCTTTTGTCTGAATTATCATATTAAATAGCTTAATCAGGCAAGCAAATAAATTATATCCTTACCTATTTTTCTCTATTAGTTA